>NC_053491.1:483272348-483616098 GCF_905171775.1 Rana temporaria | reverse complement strand
GCTCTCCAAAGTGGCAAAAATGTATCCATTTAAGAATGAGGATGTTAAGCATCTGGAGTCTGCCCCTCTGGTTGATGCAGCCCTAATGAGGTTGGTAAAACACGTCACACTTCCTTTGGAGGATTCCGTCTCATTCAAAGATGGGTTAGAGAGGAAGATAGATACGGACCTTAAACGTATCTATATCACAGCGGGCATGACTTGCAAACCGGCCCTGGCTCTCGCAGCTTTATCTAAAGCAATGGAGATTTGGTCAGAAGAAATAGATTCTTCCGTGTCAAGTATCTCTGAGGATCTAGCCGGAAGCATGCCGCTTCATGAGCTGAAAATGGCTTCAGTCTTTCTGGGGGAAGCTTCCCTTGACATTATTCGCTTAGTGGCTCGTGTCATGCTCTCCTCTGTTACAGCCAAGCGGGCCTTGTGGCTCCGTCCTTGGCTAGCTGATCCAGCCTCTAAACAGGCTTGGTGCCGTATTCCCTTTCAGGGTTCTTCCCTGTTTGGCAATAAGCTTGACAGTGCTATTACCCGGGCCACGGGCGGTAAGTCAGGTTTCCTTCCCCAAGATCGTCGCCTTCTGAGTCAGAGAAAATTTCAACCCAGGCACAATCAGGATCGTGCAAGAGAGGCTCGTAGTTATAGGCCCGGTCGTGACTTCAGAAGAAATTGGAGAAGAAACCAGCCATCAGGGCAAAAGCCCTCTAAAACAGCTTCTTCTGGGGGTCGTGAAGCCCCTAAATCCTTTTGATACAGGATTGGCTCAGACAGTTCAAGTCGGGGCCAGGTTACTCCAGTTCCGACATGTCTGGGCAGCCTCGGTAAAGGATTACTGGACGGTCAAAACAGTCTCTTTAGGCCATTCATGGACGTTCACCAAACCTCCCATGCTTCAGTTCATACCCACAGTCCTACCCTGCTTGGAAGAGAAGAGAAAGATCCTTCTGTCTTACACAAATTCCCTAATAGCCCAGGGTGCTGCCATACAAGTGCCAATGTCCGAGAGATTCCAGGGGATGTACTCACCCTTGTTCATGGTTCAAAAGAAATCCGGTTCTTGGAGACCCGTAATAGATCTTACGTACCTAAACACCTTCATAAAAAAGGAAAGGTTCAAGATGGAGTCATTGCTTACAATACGGCAGACGGTTCAACCCGGCGATTGGCTAGTCTCTATAGACCTGAAGGATGCGTACTTTCATGTTCCAATTGCAACAGAGTTCCAGAAATATCTCCGGTTTGCGGTAGACAATATTCATCTCCAATTTACATGTCTCCCGTTCGGGCTTACAACATCGCCTCGAGTATTTTCAAAACTCTTACTGGCCATTGTCGCCCTGATCAGAACCAAAGGAATCCGTCTACACCATTATCTAGACGATCTGCTGCTACTTTCCCAGTCCAAGGATCAGCTACTGCTACATCGGTCTCAAGTCATTTCTACCCTGACGGAGTTCGGTTGGCTTCTGAACCTAGAGAAGAGTCATCTAGAACCTACTCAAACTCTAATCTTTCTTGGAGCTCAATTCGATACGATAGAGAGCACAATCTCCTTGCCACTGGAGAAGATTCCAATAATCCGAGACAGAATTTGCCTGGCATTGTCTTCTCCTCTCCTCAGAGCCTCACAGTGCCTCAAAATAATAGGCACCATGGTATCTACAGCCCCCATGATGAAATGGGCACAGTGGAAGATGCGACCCTTTCAGAAGGGATTTCTCCAGCAATGGGATCCGAAGGCCCGAGATCATTTCGTTCGGATAACTCCATCTATGCGGGAAAGTCTCCCTTGGTGGCTCCTACGGGAAAATCTTCTCAACTGTCATTCGATAGCCCCAATTTCATGGATCACAATTACAACGGATGCCAGCAACAGAGGCTGGGGGGCACTCTGCTTGAAGGAAGTAGCTCAAGGAAAGTGGGTCCTTCCGTCCCAGAGGGTAGTGTCCAATGTCCTAGAACTTCGAGCAGCCTTTCATGCTCTACAAGCCTTCTTCCACTTAATCAAGGGGTCATCAGTCCTCCTGAGACTGGACAACACCTCAGCGGTGTCTTACATCAAGAGACAGGGGGGTACCCGCAGTCTCTCCCTATTGAAAGAAGTAGACCCGATCATGTCATGGGCTCAAACACATCTATTGAACTTGACAGCTGTATATCTTCCCGGGGTTCAGAACTCTCAGGCGGATTTCCTTTCCAGAAAGACGCTCGACAACAACGAGTGGTCTCTCCACAGCGAAGTCTTCAATTGGGTTCTATCTCTAGGGATTTCGCCAGAGGTAGATCTATTCGCATTCCCCGTGCAACTTCAAACTAAAGAGGTACTACACAAGATGTCGTTGCCCTCAAGCCTTCGGTGTGGACGCCCTGACGGACCAGTGGAGGTTCCAGAAAGCATATGCCTTTCCCCCCAACGCCTGTCATTCTTCGTTTTCTGTCGAGACTCAGATGGGAGAGAGTCGAGATAGTAGCAATAATTCCATACTGGCCCAACAGACCATGGTTCCCATTACTAGTGCAACTAAGCTTCCGGGATCCAATTCAGCTTCCAACCAGGCCAGATCTTCTACTACAAGGATCAACTCCTCACCCTTGTCCAACACACCTCCATCTGATGGCTTGGTTTTTGAGAGGGCAAGGCTGGAAGCGCTAGGGTGCCCAAGTAAAGTTGTTCCAACTTTGTTAAATGCCAGAAGATCAAGCACCAATAAAGTTTATCAGAAAATTTGGTCTAAATTTTCAGATTTCATTTCTTCCGTGAATGGTTCTCTCGATGATCCCCAAATCCAAGATGTTCTAGGGTTCCTCCAGACAGGTTTTGACCTACCATTATCTGTCAGTTCTTTGAGAGTACAGATTTCAGCCATTTCCGCCTTCACAGGCATTTCCTGGGCAAGACACACCCTGGTCAGGCAATTCTTTAAGAGTGCTGTGAGACTTAGACCTCAAAGAAAACCAAGGTTCTCTAAATGGGATCTTCCTATGGTTCTGGATTTTTTCTCAGAAAGTCATGTGAATCTTTTGTCGATCAAGGATCTCTCCCTCAAGGTGGCCTTCCTTATTGCCATCATATCAGCTAAAAGAGTATCTGAAATTGGTTCTCTAGGTTCCAAAGAACCGTTTCTCACCTTCTTCCCGGATCGGGTCGTGTTAATTCCTATGTTGGGTTCTAACCCAAAAGTAACATCTGTCTTTCACGAGAATCAAGAGATCGTCCTTCCAACCTTTCGTTCATCTGAGGACTCTAGTGTTCATCCTCTGGATGTTGGAGAAGTTCTGAAACAATACCTTGAAGCTACTACTTCTTTCCGGCAATCAGATCATCTACTTGTCACCTTTCAAGGGAAAAATAAAGGAATGCATGCTTCCTCCAGGACTATTGCAAGGTGGATCGTCCAAGCCATCCAAATGGCCTACAGAGCAAAGGGGTTGGCTCCTCCAGAAGTGGTGACTGCACACTCCACTCGGAGCATCTCCACATCATGGGCGGCTGCCCGTCACGTCTCCCCGGAAGTGATTTGTAAAGCGGCTGCATGGTCGTCCTTAAATACATTCATGACGCATTATTGCGTAGAACCGGCCTCCTTATCGTCGGTTAATTTTGGTTTACATGTTTTATCTGTTTGACAATGTCAATTAAATCTTTTTTTCTTTATCCAGCAACTGCCCACCCGGGTGTGTATGGCTAGTCATTTCCCACACGTAGGCTGCCATGGAGTCTGTCAGGAAAAGGGAAAATTTATATCAAATACTTACCGTAATTTTCCTTTCCTGATGGACTCCATGGCAGCAGGAGTTCCCTCCCTTGCTGGAGTAGGCTATATTACGGAACACGGTCTCTGGCTAGAAGCAAAGATTTATGGGAGAAGGGTCCTATGAGGTATGAGAGGCGGGATTAACCCACACGTAGGCTGCCATGGAGTCCATCAGGAAAGGAAAATTACGGTAAGTATTTGATATAAATTTTCCCTTTTATTCCACCATTTTATACTGTATATTATGGATAGAGTTGAGCGGACACCTGGATGTTCGGGTTCGACGGGTTTGACCGAACTTTGGAAAAAAGTCCGGGTTCGGGACCCGAACTTGACCCCGAACCCCATTGAAGTCAATGGGGACCTGAACTTTTCAGTACTAAAATGTCTCTAAAACACAAATGGAAAGGGCTAGAGGGCTGCGAATGGCAGCAAAATGTCGAGGAGGGGAATGGCAAGTACTCTGCAAATAAATGTGGATAGGGAAATAACTGAAAATAACATAAAAAAATAATAATCTTGACCTAGGAGGACGAGGTCCATATGGAGTAGGAGGTTGAGGTGGCGGTGGATGTGGCGGTGTAGGTGGAAGCGGCGGTGGAGGAGGACGAGGTAGCCAACACAGCAGGTTTTTGTTTTTAATTTATTTATTTTTTAAATTAGGGTACACCCCAAAAGAGTGAGAAAGATCTAGGGTTGCCACCTCATCCCTTTAAACCCGAACACATAGTAATTACACAGGTTCTGGGGCTAATTTAATGTCGATAAGGCACCAAGTGAGTTTAATTAGCACCTTAATCAGCCAGAGAACCTGTGTAATTAATATGTTTTCGGTTTTAAAGGGATGAGGTGGCAACCCTAGAAAGATCAGAAAAACAAGAATGGCTGGATAAGGCCACGTGTCTATTCTGCACAAGGTACGGACAAGTCCTGTGGGATCCATGCCTGGTTCATTTTAATGAACGTGAGCTTGTCCACATTGGCTCTGGACAGGCGGCTGCGCTTGTCTGTGATAACGCCCCCTGCCGTGCTAAATACACGTTCAGATAATACACTGGCTGCAGGGCAGACGAGCACCTCCAAGGCGTAAAGGGCAAGCTCAGGCCATCTGCCCAATTTGGAGACCCTGAAATTTAAGGGGGCAGACCCGTCATTCAGTACGTGTAGGCGTGTGCACACATACTGCTCCACCATGTTGGTAAAATGCTGCCTCCTGCTAAAACATTCCATATCAGCTGGTGGTGCTGGTTGTTGTGGCATGCTGACAAAGCTTTTCCACATTTCGGCCATGCTAACCCTGCCTTCTAAGGGGGTGGCGGTGCCCCGGCTGCGTTGGCGACCTCTTCCTCCTCCTCTGCCTTTGCCTTGTGCTTCCACTGTGCCCCCGCTGTCAGGTGGGAATTCCACCAGCAGCGCTTCTACCAGCGTGCGCTTATACTCGCGCATCTTGCGATCACGCTCCAGTGAGGGAATTAAGGACGGTAAATTGTCCTTGTAACGGGGATACAGCAGCGTGGCCACCCAGTAATCAGCACCTGTTATAATGTGGGAAACACGGCGGTCGTTGCGGAGACACTGCAGCATGTAATCGCTCATGTGTGCCAGGCTGCCCAGAGGCAACGAAAAGCTGTCCTCTGTGGGAGTTGTATCATCTGTGTCCTCTGTATCCCCCCAGCCACGCACCAGTGATTTCCATGATCTGGTCTGGGTGCCACCCTGCTGTGAACATGGTTCCTCCTCCTCCATCTCCTCATCCTCCACCTCATCATCCTCCAGAACTGTGCCCTTGCTGGACAATTGTGCACCTGGCGTTTGTTGGTGCAGGAACCCACCCTCGGAGCCACTTGTGAATGACTGCCCTGAAAGCCTTGGAAATTATCCCGATTCCTCCTCCTCCTGTGCCACATCCTCTTCCATCATCGCCCGAAGCATTTTTTCAAGGAGGCACAGAACTGGGATAGTAACGCTGAGAACGGCGTCATCGGCACTGGCCATGTTGGTGGAGTACTTGAAACAGTGCAACAAGGCACACATGTCCACATGGAGGCCCAGTTATTGGTGGTGAAGTGGTTCTGTTCCGCAGAGCGACTCACGCGTGCATTCTGCAGCTGAAACTCCACTATCGCCTGCTGCTGCTCGCACAGTCTGGCCAGCATGTGCAAGGTGGGCACGTCACATATGAGGCGGTGAGCGGGAAGGCCGAAGTTACGCTGCAGCGCTGACAGGCGAGCAGCAGCAGGGTGAGAACGCCGAAAGTGCGCACAGACGGCCGCACTTTCTGCAGCAGCTGTGGCATATCGGGGTAAGTTTTAAGGAACCTCTGCACCACCAAATTCGGCACATGCGCCAGGCAAGGGATGTGCGTCAAGCCGGCTAGGCCCAGAGCTGCTACGAGATTTCGCCCATTATCGCACACCACCAGGCCCAGCTTGAGGCTCACTGACGCCAACCACTCATCGGTCTGTTGTTCCATGTCCCTCCACAACTCCTGCGCGGTGTGGGGTTTTTCCCCTAAACAGGAAAGTTTTAAAACTGCCTGCTGTCGTTTACCCATGGCTGTTCTGAAGTTGGTGGTGAAAGTGTTACGCTGACCGGATGAGGAGGCGGTAGAGGATGAGGAAGTGGAGAAGGAGGAGTTAGCAATAGGAGGGAAACTGAAGCGCCCTGCAATCCTCGGTGGTGGAAGAACATGCGCCAAACTGCTATCCGCCTCAGGCCCAGCCGCCACTGCATTTACTCAGTGTGCTGTTAGGGAGATATAACGTCCCTGACCGTGCTTTCTGGTCCACGTATCCGTAGTTAGGTGGACCTTGCCACAGATGGCGTTGCACAGTGCACACCTGATTTTGTCCCCCACTTGGTTTTGCAGGGAAGGGATGGCTCGCCTGGAAAAGTAGTGGCGGCTGGGCATGACGTACTGTGGGACAGCCAATGCCATCAGGCTTTTAAAACTCTGCGTCTCCACCAGACGGAATGACAGCATTTCAAAGGCCAGGAATTTTTAAATGCTGGCATTCAGGGCCAGGGATCGCGGGTGGGTAGGGGGGTACTTCCTCTTCCGCTCCAGTGTTTGGGAGATAGAGAGCTGAATGCTTCCATGGGACATTGTGGAGATGTTTGGTGACCCAGGTGGTAGTGTTGCTTGCCGATCCTCTGATTGCGGGGTGGCAGGTGCCACTGTCACTACAGAGGTGGATGAAGAGGCAGAGAGGCCCGAGACTGATGCAGAAGAGGAAGCAGGAGGAGCCAGAGACCTTTCTTGGTTTTTGAGGTGTCTACTCCACTGCAGCTCATGCTTTGCACTTAGATGCCTGGTCATGCAGGTTGTGCTCAGGTTGAGAAGGTTTATGCCTCGCTTCAGGCTCTTATTGCACAACGTGCAAACCACTTGTGTCTTGTCATCAGCACATTGTGTGAAGAACTGCCACGCTAGGGAACTCCTTGGACCTGGCTTTGGTGTGCTCGGTCCCTTGCTGCGTTGGGCAGTAGCAGACGTACTGTCTAGGGGACGGACGCTCTGCTTTGGCACCCTGCTCCCTCTTCTGCTGTGCTGGTGGCTCTGTGCGACCACCGCCTTTTCCTCCGAATTACACAGGTCATCTGCATGACGTTAATTCCATGTGGGGTCGAGGACCTCATCGTCCTGCACATCATCTTCCACCCAGTCTTCACCACTGCCCTCCTTGTCGGTCTGCACAATTGCAAAAGCACCAGCAGTTGGCAACTGTGATTCTTCATCATCCGAGACGTGCTGCGATGGTCCCCCCGTGTACTCATCTTGAAACATAAGTGGTTGGGCATCGGTGCACTCAATCTCTTCCACTTCTGGGGCAGGGCTAGGTGGATGGCCCTGGGAAACCATGCTAACAGACTCATCAAAAAGAAGAAGAGACTGGTTGGCTGATTTGCAAGGGGGTGAGGTGAAAGACTGATGGTGGACATCGGCTGCAGGCGCCAACTCTGAACTTTCAGCACAAGACTGGTTGGAAAATAATGTGAAGGAACTGGAGGCACTGTCAGCAACCCAATCTACTACCGCCTGTTCTGCTCCTGGCCTCAACATTCGTAGAGCTGGATTAGGCCCAACCAAATACCGCTGCAGGCTCTGTCGGCTACTCGCACCTGAGAAAGGTGTTTCACTTGTGCATGTAGCTGGCACAGATCGACCACGTCCTCTCCCTGTAACAGGAGCTCCACCAGCAGCACCACGACCGCGGCCACGTCCCTTATTTGACGTTCTCCTCATATTTCTCAAATGTAGGTTCTTGCCCTAAATGGGTGTTTTTTGAATAGCACAATAGAAGAACAGTATCTAAAGTGTTTATCTCACACCTACAGATATGCAGGAAACGCACCAAAAAAAATTATTTGCCCTAAATATTTTTTTTTTTTAATAGAACACTAGAAAAACAGTATGTAAAGTGTGTATATCACACGTACAGATATGCAGGAAACACTGCAAACACTGGAGGAAACACTGCAAAATATATTTTTTTGGCCTAAATGTTTTTTTTTTTTAATGGAACAATAGAAGAACACTAGCTAAAGTGTTTCTCTCATACGTACAGATATTGAGGAAACACTGCAAACACTGGAGGAAACACTGCAAAAAAAATGTGATCCCTAAATGGATGTTTTTTGAATAGCACAATAGAAGAAAAGTATATAATGCAGAGTATCTCACAGTAACATATGCAGTGCTGGTGTAATATGATTTCTGAAGCAGGACTGACTCCTATATATTTCTCTCCCTATAAGCAAAATCAGGAACCTTTCCCTAAAGTATCTAATGCAGAGTATCTCACAGGAACATATGCAGCGCTGGTGTAATTTGATTTCTGAAGCAGGACAGTCTGACTCCTATCTAATTCTCTCCCTGAGAGCAGCAGCAGCAGCCTTTCCCTACCCTATCTAAAGCAGAGTGACGAGCTGTGCTATGTGCCTCTAGCTTATATAGAGGCTGGGTCACATGCTGGGTCACATGCTGCACTGGCCAATCACAGCCATGCCATTAGTAGGCATGGCTGTGATGGATTCTAGATCACACGAGTAAATCAAATGGTGATTGGCTGCCCTGCAGCGCTATTACATTGCCGAACACCGGACCCAAACCCGAACTTACAGCAAACAGTTCGGGTTCGCTTAACCCTACTTATCAACAAGAAATGATGAGACTCTTATCAGATAGTGATACATATACCCCTTTACCCATGGACCCTACGTTGAAATTTAAAATGGAACTGAAAATACTTGTAGAGAAAGGTTTCAATATAGGCATTTTGAATAAAAAGGAGAAGCAACATCCGGTGCCCCTGGATTGCCTACTGTGTACTCGCTCCCTAAAATTCAAAAACTTTGATAAATCTCCCAGGACGACCCATCATCAGTGGCATCGATTTCTATTACATCCCGAGTAGGCAAGTATATCAATCATTACTTGCAGCCATTGGTGATGGGTACTCCTTCTTTTCTTAAAGGGTCACTAAAGGAATTTTTTTTACCTTACTGCAGTCCTGGTTTCATGTCCTCATTGTTCATTTTTGCTTTGATGTTGCTGTAAATCCTCTCTGTTCTGGACACTTCCTGGTTGTCTGTTTCCTGATCACCACAGTACTGGGAGATTTCTCACAAACCATCACTGCCCTCTATTGGCTCTCTGGCTCTGTACATTAGAGAACCAGGAAACAACAGCAAAAACGAAACTAAACTGTAGGTACATTATATGATTGTTTTGTATCTATTTTTAATCATTTTTAAAAGGAATCAGTAAACTATTATGTCTCTATACCCTGTAAACAGTCATTTCAGCAAAAACATTTTTTTCCTTTAGTGACCCTTTAAGGATACAAAACATGTTCTCAATATTTAAATACTATTGAATGAAAGATCACATTGGTCTATTGGTGACTGTGGATGTCGCATCTTTGTATACAGCCATTTCACACAAATTAGGGTATGAAACGCTCCAATGCTTTCCCTCTCGAGATTCCACTGTTCCCTCTGTACAAAGTAATTTTATTTTATAATTGCTCGATTTTTCCATGTCACACAACTACTTCTGTCACGATGGTGTATTTTATCTGCAAACGAAAGGCCCCAGTATGGCCAACCTTTTCATGTCGAAGGGAGAAGAGGATACAGTTCTATGTAATAGATCAGGGATATGCAATTAGCGGACCTCCAGCTGTTGCAAAACTACAAGTCCCATCATGCCTCTGCCTTTGGGTGTCATGCTTGTGGCTGTCAGTAGTTAGCATTTTGAATTTTATACAGTGGTGTAGGGGAAGCCAGTGAAGGGATTGGCAGAGAGGAGCAGCAGTCACGGATCGGTTAGTGAGATGTATTAGTCTAGCAGCAGAATTCATAATAGACTGAAGAGGGAGGAGCCTGCGTAAGGGTAGGCCATTAAGGAGAGAGTTGCAGTAGTCAAGGTGGGAAATAATCAAGGAGTGAATAGGTTGCTTTGTGGTGTCATTAGTCAGGAAGGGTCAAATTCTGGAGATGTTGCGGAGGTTAAGGCGGCAGGATTTAGCCAGTGATTGGATGTGGGGGCTGAAGGAGAGATCAGAGTCAAGGATTACACCTGGCACCCTGGCATGTGTGGAGGGACCAATGGTTGTGTTGTTGATATTAATGGTAAAGTCATGGGGGGACCGTGAAGGAGGAAATATAACAAGCTCAGTTTTAGAAATATTGAGTTTGAGAAAGTGGTGTGGCATCCATACCGATATGTCCTTCAGTAAGTTTGAGATCCGTGAGGAGATCGAGGGAGTGAGTTGAGGAGTGGAGAGATAGATCTAGGTGGTATTGGAAGCCATTGGAGGTTAACAACTGGCCCAGGGAAGAGGTATAGATTGAGAATAGGAGGGGCCCAAGGACGGAGCCTTGGGGTATCCCAACAGAAAGAGGAAGAGGAGCAGAGGAGATGGAGTTGTAAGTGACACTGAAAGTGCACTGAGATAGGTAGGAAGAAAACCAGGATAAAGCAGAATCACGGAGGCCAAGGGAGTGTAGTTTGCTGAGGAGGAGCAGGTGGTCAACTGTGTCAAAGGCAGCAGAGAGGTCTAAGAGTATTAGTATGGAGTAATGGCCATTGGTTTTAGCAGTTAGTAGGTCATTGGTGAGTTTTAGTAGGGCAGTTTCAGTAGAATGTTGTGAGCAGAAGCTGGACTTTGGGGTCGAAAAGGTTGTTGTCCGTGAGGTAGTGACTCATTCGGTCATGGATGAGCTTGGAGGAAAATGGGAGCAGAGAGATGGGTCTTAAGTTATTCAAACAGGTAGGGTCTATGGGGGTAACCAGTGCATGTTTGAGTGGGGAAGGAAAGGTGCTGGAGGAGAGGAAGAGGTTGAAGATGTAGGATAGAGAGTTGAGGATAGAGCGGGAAGGTGGTCGCAGTAATTGAGAGGGGACAGGGGACAGGTAGTGAGGTGGGCCATGGAGAGGAGTTTATCAACTTCATCGGTGGTAATTGGGATGAAGGAGGGGAGTATTGAGTGTGGTGTTGGACCTGATGTGTTGGGTTGGGGAGGAATTTGAATGCTGGTTAATTCATTTTTGCCCTTTTTGAAAAGCAACAATAGGGTCATAGTCCTTAGTCATGAGGCGAGTCCTATTGAGATCCATTTTCTGGGTCTGAAAATCTCGATACAAGAGGGTAGAATTGTTCCCTCAACCTTCTTCAAGCCGACGGATAGGAATGGGTACATTCCACTAGACTTCTGTCACCAGCCCTCCTGGGTAAGTGCAGTTCCTAAAGGCATTGCATTGCATTTAAAACGCAACTGTACTCATCTGGATGACCATTCTTAAAACCAAGTTTTTGGCCAAAGGCTATAATGAAAAAGCTTTAGATTCCCTCATACTGGAATTTGGGGATAGGGATCATCAGCAATTGATAACTGATAATCCAGTCCAAGATGGAAATTTGGACGATTTTGGATCAGCTTCCTTTACTACCTTCTCAAGCCATCATTGGGCAATCAAGAGGATAACCAAGAGGCACTGGCCAATTATAAAGAATGACCGTGTCCTTGGTTCTCTAATGCCTGACCAACCCCGGGCCATCCTCAGGGGAGCACCCAATTTAAGAAATACAGTAGCACCCAATGTCTTAAACCCTCCTAGTAGACTCACCTTTTTTGGAGATCTTAAAGGTTATTACCTTTGCGGGAAATGTCAGGCCTGTAGAATCAATACATCCCGGGGGAGAAAGATGACTGAGTTTACTTCAGTAACTTACCCAATTATGTATTTTATTTTGTGCATGACAAAATTTGTTGTAGACCTTCTTGGGTGTCCGTGTGGTCTGGAATATGTAGGGCGCACCACGCGAATGCTACATATCAGATTGGGGAACATATAGCCAACATTCAAAAGGGTTTTGACAAACATGATGTTTCTAAGCATTATGATTTGAAACATAACCGAGACCCCATCCTTTGTTGCCCTTGAAAAATATGTTCCCCACTGGCGTGGTAGCAATGGCAAACGGAATAGCCAAGACCAATTGGATCTATAAATTGTGTTCTCATGTGCCTCGTGGAGTGGGACATTAACTGTTTTATTAATAATAGTAGATGTCCCCTCCAATATGTTAGAGTGTTCCCTTTGTCATGACTTAATCCCCTTATTATTCATTATATATATATATATATATATATATATATATATATATATATATATATATATATATATTTCTTTTTCCTTTTCCGTACTTATTTTCCCTTTCTTTAATGTCAGAATAAAGTTTAGATGCCCTTTTGGGGTATATAGACTGTGCATGCATATGTTTATTACTGGTTGTATATATTATTTCTTTATATTATCCGATAGTCTTTTATTGTTATATATTTTACTGAATTGATACTGTATCAATTTTATAAATATAATGCATCAATTTATTATTTAATGTCTTAGTATTGGGTTGATGAGGAATCATACCCATTCAATCTATACTACAGTAAGTGATACAGTATCACACCATGTGGAGTCTTTTGTTTCATATATACTTCAGCTAGCTGATCCATTGATGGTTTTTGGCACTACTCCCTGGTCTGTTGAGAGCCTTCAGGTTTACCGACTAACTGCTTGCCGACCAGCCGCCGTATAACGACCTGCCAGTTATACGGCGGCAGGTCAGCTCTGCTGGGCGAGAGCACGTAGCTATACGTCACCTCTCCCAGCAGCCAATAGGGGCACCCCCCGCTCTCCCCTGCCACCGACGCGCGTGCCTGGCGGTCGCGATCACCGCCGGGCACCCGCAATCGCTCGTTACAGGGGGGGAAATGACCTATCGTCTGTTCATACAATGTATGAACAGTGATTTGTCATTTCCCTATGTCAGTCCACCCCCCCTTCAGTTAGAACACACCCAGGGAACATGATTAGCCCCTTCCTCACCCCCTAGTGTTAACCCCTTCACTGCCAGTGGCATGTTTATAGTAATCAATGCATTTTTATAGCACTGATCGTTATAAAAATGCCAATGGTCCCAAAAATGTGTCAAAAGTGTCCGAAGTGTCCGCCATAATGTCGCAAAACCGATAAAAAAAAATCGCTGATCGCCGCCATTACTAGTAAAAAAAACATATAAAGAAAAATGCCATAAAACTATCCCCTATTTTGTAAACGCTATAACTTTTGCGCAAACCAATCAATAAATGCTTATTGCGATATTTTTTTTTAAGAAAAATATGTAGACGAATACGTATCGGCCTAAACTGAGGAAAAAAATTTTTTTAGATATATTTTGGGGGATATTTATTGTAGCAAAAAGTTAAAAATATAATTTTTTTTCAAAATTGACGCTCTATTTTCTTTATCGTACATCACGGGACACAGAGCGGCATTCATTACTATATGGGTTATATGGAGTACCTTCAGGTGTTGACACTGGCAATCTCAAACAGGAAATGCCCCTCCCTATATAACCCCCTCCCATAGGAGGAGTACCTCAGTTTTTCCGCCAGTGTCTTAGGTGTTAGTCATGGTTTAGCTTGCCTCCACATCCTTGGGATTAGGTGAGCTAACCGGTTCTGTCCAAAAAAGCCTCAGCGCTAAAGTGGTCAGTAACCGGACCCCAAACCCTTGGGGTATAGCCCATAATGCTTTTCTTTTTAGAGAGCTGGACCCTGGGCCCAGAACTTAGAAACCTTTGGGTGCCTAATGTTTCTGTTGCCAGAGTGCTATATGGGCCCAGGACAGTGGATCCTTCATAGGAACCCAGGGCCTGAAGGTCTAGACATCCCCACCGAGATGGGGGAAGATTGGGCCTCTTGCTTGGCAAAGTCCTGCGGCATGGAGCAGGTAAGTGAGGGGAAAACTTGCGGAACTTGGTTCTTAGCAGGTTTTTTCTGGGGGGTCACAGGGGACATGCCTAAAGTTATGCACTGCATCTGGCAAACTAGTCACATATCATAAAGATAGGATGGCTCTATATGTATTATTCCCCATAAGATGTGACCTCCCTTGTAGTGTTGGAAAAGCATTGAGTGGGGCCTGTGTTATATAAAAATATATGTGTGTGTCAGAGAGCTGTGCTTACCTGCAAGCCTCCAGGCGATGCTCCATTCAGTCTTCCTCCTCACGGCCTGCAAAGCAGGCAAAACGCTGACCTCCTCATGGCTGCAGTTTGCTGGAGCAGAGAGGTCCCTTCCTCCCAACCCCACCCCCCCCCCCGTCGGGAGGGGCATTTCCTGTTTGAGATTGCTGGGGGGGAAGGGCGGGTCAGTGGCTTAAGGAAGGGGCGGCCCTTCCTTGTTTGTTCCATATAGCTCATTCAATACTTTGGAACTGAGGAGGAAAGACCAGAACGGCAAGCACGGGGCGCCGAGGACACACAGTGGCCAGAAAGAATATTGCAGTCTTCAGAAAGACTGTTTTCAAGCCTAGGAATAGGCTGTTTCTTTTCCATCTCATAGTTTTTCTTGCAATACTACTCAGGGGGACAGAATGTTTTTTCTTTCCTAGATTTGAAAAAAAAAAAAAAAATAAAGATTTTTTTTTGAAAAAAAAAAAAAAAAAAAAGAGAAGTGTCATCTAGGGGAGAGGAAGCATTTTTTATCCCCCAAACAGGTGTTTGGGCATTTAACTATTTATAAGTCCCAGGTACCAATAAGTAGCAGGTGTACCTCGGTATTGTACCATGGCATCAAAAAACAAGGGTACAAGAGGTGGGGATTCCCCCAGAGAGTCTGAGGTCTCGGACAATGCTATGCCGCTGCTTTCCCCACAGGGAGCCTTGGGGCCATCGGGATCTGGGGCTGGAGCTGACGCGGGTCAGTCCAACCCTAAGATGGTCACGGAGGAGGTATTACTCACCTCTTTAAAAGAGATGCAGAAAAGCATGGGTAAAATGATAGCCGCAGCTATGCGGGGCAGTAAGCGGAATAGATCTCCGTCGCCCGAGCGCGGACCCTCAGAAGAGGAGGTCCTTTCCTCAGGGGAATTGGACGACCTCTTGGACAAGGACCAAGTAGGTTCAGGGATCGAAGATCCGGATACAGAGGAGTCTGGGGCAGTCTCCCTGAGGGAGAGCTGGTGGATTCAAGGATTGTCGGACTTGGTCCATAGGGCATTCAACTTGCCAGTACCAGATCTCCAGGTATCGACGGTTTCAGCTTTGGGTTCACTGAGGGCGCCTCAAAGCAATGCTGTGTTTCCGATCCATCCTCTATTAGAGGGAGTTTTGTTCCAAGATTGGAACAAGCCAGATAAGATCTTCTTACCACCTAAGAAGTTCTCTGTCCTATATCCTATGGAAGAAAAATTTTCCAAAAGATGGGCTACTCCTGCAGTGGACGCAGCCATCTCATGTGTTAACAAATCGTTAACATGCCCTGTAGAAAACATACAGGTGTTCAAGGATCCAGTTGATAAGCGCTTGGAAGCACTACTTAAGAACTCCTTCACTACTGCAGGGGCAGTAGTACAGCCAGCTGTGGCTGCGATTGGGGTCGCTCAAGCATTATCGGATCAATTTAAGCAGATGCTTAAACTTATTCCTGCCCAGCAGGCAGAAGAATTTTCGGATGTCCCTAAGGCCATATGTTTTACGGTAGACGCAATCAAGGATTCTATCCAGCAAGCGTCACGTTTATCGTTATCCCTTATCCATATGAGAAGACTCTTATGGTTAAAAAGCTGGGAGGCTGAGCCCCCATGCAAGAAGCTCCTGGTAGGGTTCCCCTTCCATGGAGGACGACTCTTCGGAGAAGACCTAGATAAATACATTCAGACCATTTCAAACGGCAAGAGTACTCTCTTGCCAACTAAGAAGAAGGTTCAGGGGCCTGCGTTTAAACGACAGTATTCCCCTGGGCAGGGGCCCTCTAATGCCAAGCAGTATCGACGGCCTCCTGCAAAAGCAAACTTCGGCTTCAACAGCAAATCACAAGGACAGGCTGTTAGAGGCAAAAGGCAGTGGTTTCGCAAACCAGCAAAACCAGCCCCCAAGCCAACCTTATGAAGGGGCGCCCCCACCCACGAAGGTGGGGGGAAGGCTGCGACTCTTTTCAGAGATTTGGGAAGCCAGCATTCCCGACGAGTGGGTACGGTCTTCCGTGGCCACAGGCTACAAATTAGATTTCCTAAGGTTTCCTCCTCCTCATTTCCAGGAGTCGAGGATTCCAAACGATCCGCCTCGGATTCCGGCCAGCCTGGAACAGGGGCTGGGTTTCTACTCCAACCTATTCATCATCCCCAATGGAGATGTCAGGCCAATTTTGGACCTAAAGATGGTAAATGCATATCTAAAGATCCGCTCATTTCGGATGGAATCCGTGCGGTCAGCAGCTGCCACACTCCAGAAGGACGACTTCATGGCGTCCATAGACATAAAGGATGCCTACCTTCATGTTCCAATTTATCAGCTACATCAAAGATATCTACGCTTCATGGTGGCTTCGCGTCACTTCCAATTCGTGGCGCTTCCCTTCGGGTTGGCTACGGCCCCCCGGGTGTTCACGAAGGTCCTAGCTCCGATCCTAGCCAAGCTAAGGATCCAAGGGGTCACGATCCTAGCATACCTGGACGACCTCCTAGTCATAGACCACTCGTCTCCCGGCTTGGAGCGAGCAGTGGCCCTCACGGTCCAATACCTCGAGAGGTTCGGCTGGGTCCTAAATCGAGAAAAGTCAGCTTTCCAGCCCACAAGGCAGTTGGAATATCTCGGCATGAGATTAGACACAGAACAACAAGGAGTGTTCCTACCTCTGAAGAAGGTAAAAGCCATCAAGGAATTAATCCTACTGGTTCTAAGCAAGAAAGAACCGACTATTCGCCTATGTATGAGGTTACTAGGCAAGATGGTGGCCACATTCGAGGCGGTACCATACGCCCAGAGCCACACTCGCATCCTACAGGCAGCCATCCTGTCAGCATGGAGCAGAAGGCCACAGGCCTTGGATATCCCGTTGCCGCTCTCATCAAGAGTCCGACAAAGTCTGTGTTGGTGGTTAGACCCTCAGAATCTACTGAAAGGGAAGTCTTTCAGCCCAGTGGCTTGGAAGATAGTGACCACAGACGCCAGCCTGACGGGCTGGGGAGCAATTTTGGATGGTTGCACTCGCCAAGGTACTTGGGCAAAGCCAGAGAAGCAGTTGCCCATCAACATCTTGGAGCTCAGAGCTGCTCGACTAGCCCTCAGGGCTTGGACGTCAAAATTGCAGGGGTTCCCGGTGAGAATTCAATCAGACAATGCCACGGCCGTGGCATACATAAATCACCAAGGGGGAACCAGGAGTCAAGCCGCTCAGAGAGAGGTGAGCTTGATTCTCCTATGGGCAGAGGCTCATGTGCCCTGCATATCGGCAATATTCATTCCAGGAGTGGACAACTTTCAGGCGGACTTCTTAAGCCGCCAGACTCTATGGCCGGGGGAATGGTCTCTGCATCCACAAGTCTTTCAAGCACTCTGCCAAAGATGGGGAGTGCCGGACGTGGATATCATGGCATCGAGACTCAACAAGAAACTAGACAGGTTCATATCCCGCTCAAGGGATCCGATGGCCTGCGGAACCGATGCGTTGGTTTGCCCTTGGCATCAGTTCAAACTTCTTTATGCGTTTCCCCCGCTCCAGTTACTACCCCGCCTGCTGCGCAGGATCCGGGTGGAGCACATACCAGTCATCCTGGTAGCTCCAGCATGGCCCAGAAGGGCATGGTACTCACTAATCTTAAGGATGGTAGTGGGAGACCCTTGGACTCTTCCTCTACGGCCAGACCTGCTATCGCAAGGTCCGATCCTCCACCCTGCCTTACGGCATCTAAATTTGACGGCCTGGAAGCTGAATCCCTGATTCTCAGGGGTAGAGGTCTGTCTCAGAAAGTAATCTCTACCCTAATCAGAGCCAGGAAACCGGTCTCTAGGGTGATTTATTACAGGGTCTGGAAGGCCTATGTAGGCTGGTGTGAGTCCAAGCGATGGCTTTCTCGCAAATTTACCATCGATAGAGTATTAAGTTTTCTCCAGCTAGGAGTGGATAAAGGATTGGCATTAAGCACAATCAAAGGACAGATTTCTGCTCTGTCAGTGTGGTTTCAGCGGCCGCTGGCCACCCACTCGCTGGTTAAGACCTTCCTTCAAGGGGTCTTACGTATTAGACCTCCAGTTAAATCCCCGCTTTGTCCGTGGGATTTAAATCTTGTTCTGTCAAGTTTACAGAAACAACCGTTTGAGCCGTTGGCTGATATTCCTTTGGTTCTACTGACAAGGAAGTTAGTATTTTTGGTTGCCATAGTTTCCGCAAGAAGAGTTTCGGAGCTGGCGGCCTTATCCTGTAAGGAACCATATCTTATTTTACATAAGGACAGGGTCGTTCTCCGCCCTCATCCTTCCTTCCTACCGAAGGTCATATCCAGTTTTCATTTGAACCAGGATTTGGTATTACCATCCTTCTTCCCTAAACCTACTTCCAGAAAGGAAGGGTTGCTGCATACCTTGGATATTGTCAGGGCCATGAAGGCCTATCTTAAAGCTACAAAGAAGATCCGGAAAACAGATGTGCTGTTCATTCTACCGGATGGGCCCAAGAAGGGGCAGGCAGCTGCAAAGTCCACCATTTCTAGGTGGATTAAGCAATTAATCACTCAGGCCTACGGCTTGAAAGGGTTGCCTCCTCCAGTATCATTAAAGGCTCATTCTACTAGAGCCATGGGCGCCTCCTGGGCAGCACACCACCAGATCTCTATGGCTCAAGTTTGCAAGGCGGCAACCTGGTCTTCTGTCCACACGTTTACAAAATTCTACAAGTTGGACGTAAGAAGGAATACTGATACTGCCTTCGGGCAGGCAGTGCTGCAGGCTGCAGTTTGAGACCCTCGGATTCCGGGGGCTCCTCTTTTTTGAGTTAAATTTAAAATTTAAAATTATTTTTCTCAACTAAGTTGGATTTATTATGATTTGAGTATATCTCTAAATTAAATCCTTTTGTCTTGGAGATGTTCTCCCTCCCCTCATTGTAAGCATTGCTTTGGGACATCCCATATAGTAATGAATGCCGCTCTGTGTCCCGTGATGTACGATAAAGAAAAAGAGATTTTTAATACAGCTTACCTGTAAAATCTTTTTCTTGGAGTACATCACGGGACACAGAGCTCCCACCCCTCTTTTTTGAGGACCATTTTGGGAGGCATACTGCTTGCTACAAAACTGAGGTACTCCTCCTATGGGAGGGGGTTATATAGGGAGGGGCATTTCCTGTTTGAGATTGCCAGTGTCAACACCTGAAGGTACTCCATATAACCCATATAGTAATGAATGCCGCTCTGTGTCCCGTGATGTACTCCAAGAAAAAGATTTTACAGGTAAGCTGTATTAAAAATCTCTTTTTTGTTTATAGCGCAAAAACTAAAAACTGCAGAGGTGATCAAATACCACCAAAAGAAAGCTCTATTTGTGGGAAAAAATGGACGCCAATTTTGTTTGGGAGCCACGCCGCACGACCGCGCAATTGTCAGTTAAAGCGTCGCAGTGCCGAATCGCAAAAAGTGGCCTGGTCTTTGACCAGCAATATGATCCGGGGGTTAAGTGGTTAAGGACACCTGAGAGAACACCTGGGATTTTCTTCAGTGGGCTTTATGACCTACCTGAGTAAGGGGGGGGGGGGTCGCAGGTTTTCCGGTAAGCCTCCATTTTTTACTTTGGTGATAAGTGTCACACAGCTGGGTGTTTGATCATCATTTTAACATCGGTTTTGCAATGGACTTTACACATTGACTTTAGTCTTTAGGTTATGAGTGCAGGGTGTACCAAGATGGGCGTCGCAGCATACTTACTAGATGTTAAATGACATGAATGATAAGAGGAAAGGATGGATTTTGCAATGCTATATGCTGTATAGCATTGCAAAATCCTTCCTTTCCTCTCATCATTCATGTCCTTTTTTCTGCAATTGCCAATCAGTGCTACATTTCAGTGCCCACCAGTGCCTGCCCATAAGTGCCGCCTGTCAGTGCCATCTATCAGTACTCATAAGTGCTGTCTATCATTACTATCTATCAGTGCTTATAAGCGCTGCCTATCAGTGCCATCCACCTGCCAGTGCCACCTATCAGTGCCAGCCACCTGTAAGTGCTGCCTATCAGTGCCATCTATCAGTGCCAGCCATCAGTGCCCATAAGTGCCACCTATCAGTGCCCATAAGTGCTGCCTATCAGTGCCATCTATCAGTGCCCATAAGTGATGCCTATCAGTGCCATCTATTAGCGCCAGCCATCAGTCCCAGCCATCAGTGCCCATCAGTCAAACTGTCACATGGCAATAAAAAAAAGTATCGGTAATCGGTATCGATGAGTACTTGAAAAAATGTATCAACCCTAGCTAGAATATGTGATCAGCTTGATTGGGCTGCAATTTAAGAGGGAGAGACAAGGCAGTGAAATAAAAAGTAGAGTGTTTTATTTCAGAGAAAAAATCCAGAAATGTTGTTCAGACTCCATGCACAGTGAATAGGCAGCTTTTACCAGGACACAGTTTTTAAGGGAGACACCAGTCAGCCCCCCCCCCAAACTGATCCATAAGCACAGACACCTGCACCACCACTCTCTGTGACACCCGCACCCCCCCCCCCCAAACTGATCCATAAACACAAACACCTGCACCCCCACTCACTGTCACCCCAACACCCCCCACACTGATCCATCAACACAGACAGCTGCACCCCCAACTCATTCACCCCCCCCCCCCCACACACACACACTGATCACCACCACAGAAATCACCCAGAATTCATCAATTAAATCTCCATTTCATGATTTCTGTGTTTTATCACCAACACTTCACATGTACAATAGAGAAAAACTTTATTCACATTAACATTTCATTTCCTAATTCTCCTCCCATCACCAGGACACATCTAGTGATTATAAGATACACCAGTGTTTCTCAACTCCAGTCCTCAAGGCGCCCCAACAGGTCATGTTTTCAGGCTTTCCATTATTTTGCACAGGTGATTTGATCAGTTTCACTGCCTTGGTAATTACCACAGCCATTTCATCTGAGGGAAATCCTGAAAACATGACCTGTTGGGGCGCCTCGAGGACTGGAGTTGAGAAACACTGCGATACACCATCACAATGATACATTATATTAGGATCCATTATAAAAGAGATCCCATAGAATTCTATTGGTGATCCATTCTATGGGGACACATTATATTAGGATCCATTATAAAAGTGATATAATATAGGATATAATAATGTAGAGACACTTATCAATCATACATGATGACAGAGATATAGTATAATGAAAAAGAATACCACAATCTTCAAACTTATTATATTCTTATTTCTAATGCTTATTGTAATCTTATATTATAGAGAGATATATTTGGTCTTAAAGGGCCAGTACACCTCCATCCTTGCCTCCCATAAGTCATGTTACACTCTGCGCTCTGTCTCAGGTCCGGCACTCTATACAATGTCCCATCTCACTATACATAATGATCCTGTACTGGGAGGAGCCATAGGAAATAATGCCCGCCCCCTTTCTGTAAGTAATGCAGCAGCCGTACACCCCCTATAGAGTATCCATGTACATCCACACTCAGAGCCGGAGAAGTGTACACTGTTAGATTGCAGTCTATAAATAACAGGAAGTACATCTCTCCAGGTAAACACTGCACCCCCAGATCAGTGCACCCCATCACCTCTTACCACTGAACATAGTCATACTGACTGATCAACCTTTGGCCAGCCCAGAGGCGGGATAAAGAGGCTCCACCCACTTTGTCCTTTTATGGTAAAATGGGAGTTCTCTTGCAAACCCTCCAAACCCCCCTATATATTCTCCTTTGCTGCTCCCCAATATGTTGTTGCTCCATCAAAGCCCTTGCTAGGTTCCCAGTTTCCCGGGTATGAGGGATCATGTGACCTTCTCCCAGCATACAATGCTCAGGCCTAAGCAGCCAATCACCAGGCTTAAATACTGTCACATGAGGGATGGGGGAGGGGTGACATCATCAATCCTGTGTAAGCTCTGACATAATCCAACATGGAACCTACAAAGGGGAAGGAATGGAGCAGCGGAGGGGAGCAATAATGGGGAATATAAGGGGGTGGACCTTGAGTGGACAGGTGACAGAGTCTCTTTAAGACCATTTGGGGTCCCAAAGCAATGTGACATACTTGAGTCTCAAAATAATAAAATAAAGCCTCATATAAGATATCTAGGTATTGAGACACACTTGGGGCCTCAGACAGACTCCTTTAGCACTCTAGACAAAGGGCTAGATTCACATAGCCCGCCCTAACTTTGCGGCGGCGTAGTGTTTACACTACGCCGCCGTAAGTTAGCGAGGCAAGTACATGATTCACAAAGTACTTGCCTGCTAAGTTACGGCGGCGTAGCGTAAATCGGGCGGGCGTAAGGGCGGCTAATTCAAATTCGGCTGAGGGGGCGTGTTTTATGTTAATGGGGCTTGACCTGACGTGATTGACGTATTTTACGAACGGTGCATGCGCCGTCCGCCTACATATCCCAGTGTGCATTGCGGCTAAGTACGCCGCACGGTCCTATTGATTTTGACGTGGACGTAAATTACGTAAATCCCTATTCACGGACAATTTACGCAAACGACGTAAAATTTTCAAATTTCGACGCGGGAACGGCGGCCATACTTAACATTACTATTCCAGCTATTTAATGGAATAACTTTAGGCCTGCTAATGCGTTATGTAAACGGCGTATCTGTACTGCGTCGGCCGGGCGTACGTTCGTGAATAGGCGTATCTAGTGATTTACATATTCTACGCCGACCGCAATGGAAGCGCCACCTAGTGGCCAGCCTAAATATTGGCACAAGCCGTCGTATCTTAGATAGGTTTAAGTGTATCTCTGTTTGAGAATACACTTAAACTTAGGTCGGCACAGATTCCGAGTTAGGTCGGCGTATCTACTGATACGCCGGCCTAACTCTTACTGAATCTAGCCCAAAAAGTCAAAGTGCCCCCCCGTCCCCCATTAACTGTGAACTATAGCGGTATAGGTTGCAGGTTCTGCCATTTTGTGCCCCCATCCCACTGAAGAACCCAAGTTGGCCGCCTCTTCTGTAACTCTTTGGCTTGGCCACCAGACCCTTGGAAATGTTTGGGGCCTCCAGGCAATGTTAGATGTTCAGTCTTCCACAGAATGTGACATATTTGGGCCCCCAGGGACTGGGATATATTCGGGGAACCCTAGAGAATGTCAAATACTTGTGTTCCCAAGCCATATGATATATTTGTGGCCCCTAGGCAATGTAATATGTGTTTGGCCTCCAGACAATGTCATATACAGTATTTGGGCCCCTGGCTTCCCCTCGTAGGCTTTCAGAAAGATAAAGTGTCAGATTAACCCCATGTTCTCCTTTTCCCATAATACATCTCTTCTTATTCAGCACAGTAGTGCAGAGTGTGAGACCCGGAGCCACCAATCAGATGGTGTGACTGTTAGCAGCACTGTGATGCATATTGCTGTTCAGCGTGTTCAGGGCCACAGAGGGGGTAGAACCGGACCTCCTGTATGGGGTCTGGGCAACTTTATGGTGCAGGCAGTTCAGAAAGCTGCTGATCACAGCTCAGAGCCCCACCATCTGCCCCGCAACACAGATGGCTTCTCTTTCTCTCCTTCCCACCGGCTGCTGCAGGGGGAGCCACAGGGGGGATCAGTTTTAGAGATATTCTGCCCACTGCTCTGATCATCCTTCTCCTGTCTACTTAAAGCTCTGATCCCCCTGTGCCTCCCCCCCCCCCAACGGCTCTGCCAGCTTCTCCTCTTCTCCCTCCTGCTTGCTGTCAGCTGCTGCGGGCACAGAGGGGGCCCAGTAAACGTGTCATTTTTACATACCTTCCAACTTTTTGAGATGGGAATGAGGGACACCTATCAGCAAAAGTATTCAGGCATATGACACACCCCTTGCCACGCCCCCTTAAAGGAGAATTGTACAAAAAAACAAGATTGGTTAAACCAATAAGTGTTTTTTTTTACCACTACTATTTCTTTATATTGGCTTTTGGAATTTACAAATGCAGCAATTTAGAGATCAGGTGAAAGGTTTAGTACTGGGAAGCACTTTTTGATAGATAAAAAGTGCATTTTATATACAACTATATAGATAGGACCAAAATGAGGGACAAATGAGGAGTAATGAGGGACATTGCTTCAAATCAGGGACAGGCCCTCGAAATCAGGGACAGTTGGAAGGTATGTTTTTATCAGCCCCTTCCTTTCCTAAATGAAAACAGTGAGTAATTGATACAGATCACTCCTTTGTTCATTCATAACTGAAGTGTGTTTACTATGCTTCAGTTTGTGATTGAACATGAAGCCTCTGTACAGAGCACCTCCTGTTCAGTCATTCAGCTGCAGATGTAGTAGCAGAGAAAGGATTGGGGATCTCTGTCCTCAATCTCCTTCTCTGTGTCAAGAGTGAATCATTAGGGGTTTTCTTAGACCCCTGATAATTCACTGAAGCCCCCCACCCCACTGCCCCACAAGGCTGTTAAAAAATGTAAAAAACAATAAAATGAAATAAAAAACATTCATTCACACAGGTACTCTGGTCACATGAATGAGTAATCTGTTCATGCGGCTGAAGCCGTGTTCAGGGCCATATACCTGAGCCCACACACCCACCCAGGCTGGGGGGTCCCTGTCAGGTAATGTACGGGGGGCCCCATGATTTCTAACAGCAGCCCTGAGTGTGTTCTCTGGTCTCACCCTCTTTGTCTTCCCGTATATTGTACATATTACCAGCCTAATGTATGGCGTGTCTCTGTAAGGTATTGTCCTCTCTGGTGGGGAAGATGAGGGTGAGACCGGAGAACATGCTGCACAGCAATATACATCTCAGTGCTGATAACAGTGACACTGACACAATTATATTACTGATACATTCTATTACAGTCTATGCCAAGCAAAGAACATTTTTTAATAGTTTTGGATGGAGTGAGGGAGGATTAGAACCTCTGTTGGGTTTTTACTGTTATCTGGGGATTCTCCTCACTTCCTGTCCGGCTGACAACATTGTACCAGACAGGAAGTGAGAGGAAATCAGCAACAGGGACCAAGACACACTTTTTTAGTAGAATAGGGGAAGGCTAGAGACCCAGTCAGATTTTATTATAAATGTGGAGATTTCTCCGCACTTCCTGCTTGGTAAAATCTTGTCACCAGGACAGGAAGTGAGGGGAAATCTCTTTAACGGAGATCTGGATAGCAGGAAAAACCTGACAGGGGTTCTAATTCTCCCCCACTCCATCCAAAACGAAGAAAATAAAACATTATGGCTGGACATACACTTTAATGCAGGGTTTGACAAATTTTCTTGGAATCTAGGAGCCAGCTAAAAAAGTTAGGAGCCAGAAGACGGGCCCCGTCCCGACGAGCTTGCACGCAGAAGCGAACACATACGTGAGCAGCGCCCGCATATGTAAACGGTATTTAAACCACACATGTGAGGTATCGCCGCGATTGGTAGAGCGAGAGCAATAATTCTAGCCCTAGACCTCCTCTGTAACTCAAAACATGCAACCTGTAGATTTTTTTAAACGTCGCCTATGGAGATTTTAAAGGGTAAAAGTTTGTCAGCATTCCATGAGCGGATGCAATTTTGAAGCGTGACATGTTGGGTATCAATTTACTCGGCGTAGCATTATCTTTCACAATAAAAAAAATTGGGCTAACTTTACTGTTGTCTTATTTTTTTATTAAAAAAAGTGTAATTTTTTCCCAAAAAAGTGCGCTTGTAAGACCGCTGCGCAAATACGGCGTGACAGAAAGTATTGCAACGATCGCCATTTTATTCTCTAGGGTGTTAGAATAAAAAATATATATAATGTTTGGGGGTTCCAATTAAAGGGAAGGAGATGGCAGTGAAAATAGTGAAAAATTACACACATTAGAATTGCTGTTTAACTTGTAATGCCAATGGCCACCACCAGATAGCGCCAGCTCACAGAAGGAAGAGCTTGGGACTTCACAAGGCCGCGGCCTCAATTACCGGCCATCATGGGCCCGCCACGATCGCACGGCGGGGGAGGTGGGGGGTCACGGAGACACAGGATCCTGTGCGCCCCCACCTCCCCCACGTGCGATCGCGGCGGGCCCGCGGCAGCCGGTAATTGAAGCCGCGGCCTTGTAGGCCGCAAAGCCACGGCCTCAATTACCGGCGGGCACCAGGTCACAATTTCTTGTCGCAATTGCGACCTGGCGCCCGGATATTGTCGACCCCTGCTTTAATGATACATCACATTTTATTGTCTTAGTAGTAAATCTCTAGATCCCTTCTTCATATATTTCCTCTGAGATTGTTACATTTCTTTTCATCTCTATTTAGTATAGATTGTATGAAATAGGAGGAGGAAAGAGAGAAGAGGTGACCACATCCTATCCAATCACAGCTACCGCACGGCACCCTGCACAGAGTGACTGCATGTGGGGGAGGGGCAGAGAGTAGTGGAAGGGGCAGGAGGAGGAGATTGCTGATGTCACACACTGTGATAACATAAAATAGGACATGTGATTCACTGTTACTCCAGTAACTGGAGAGATCTCCTACCCAATCACAGGGAGTGACATCTCACATTTAACAAAAACCTAAAGGGCACTGACTGAAGTCCAAACCACTGCTTTATGCTATTGGCTGAATGTTCAACCAATCCTACCACCCATCCCTGTTATATCACCAGTCTCTGGGCAGATTTCTCACATCTCCTGATTCCCCCCACAGATCTTTATACAACCTCTCTCTACACATATCCCAGCATGGAGGGGCTCAGTGAAGGTGGTGGTGAAGGTGAGGAGGTGTCGGATCGGGTGACACAGATCATAAAAGGAGATCCGCCCGGCCTCATAATCCAGAGATATCCTGACTCTGTTACTGGAGATATTGGGGGGTAAGAGGATCTCTTTATTGTCATGTTCCACCCCATACTGATCATGATACCTGAACAAACCCCAGGACTTCTTATTCCTTCCAATCACTGACTCCAATCCTCCTCTCTCTATACTGGGGTAACACATCCCGACTCTCCACCAATCTGATCCCCCGACATCCACTTCCCAGTAATGTCTCCCTGAGGAGAAACTCTGACTGCTCAACACCTGAGAACACTGAAATCTCTCTGGTGTTTCTGGACGATTCTGGATTCTATGTGACCAGGATACAGTTTTCCTGTCATCTGATATATGGAGATTATTATGAGCTGTGTTTACATCCAGTAATATGTCTGCAGCTCCCTGTATATAGAAGTCTACATTTACCCCTCTTATTATATCAGATAATGTGTGTAATGTGTGTGATATCCCCGCCACACCCAGACCCCCTCCATCATGGAGGAGCTTCTCACGTCTCTCTCTGTCCTCATTATCTCCATCCTCAGTATCACACAAGTCACCTGTGTCTGATTCCTGTAAGACAGTCAGTGGATCCGTCATGTTACACAGCTCCTCAATGTGACGCATCTTCCTGGACAGCTCCTCCTTCTTTATTTCCAGATCCCGGATGGAGATGGAGATCCGCTCTGCCCTCCCGGAGATTTCCCTCAGGATTCTCTTCTCCAGATCTTCCAGACGTCTCCTGAGATCTCTAAACAGGACAGTGACTCTCTCGGTGTCACCAGCTGCTTCTTCTTCTACTTTCCTCCTGTGTTCCTGCAGACTCTGGACTCTTTCCTCCGTCTCCTCTCTCTTTGTCAGAAGTTTCTGCAGAACATTCCTCAGTGTCTCCTTCTTCTTCTCAGAAGCCTCACCCAGCATCTCCACCTGATGTCCTCGATGTTCTCCAGCCAAACTGCAGGACATACAGATACAGGTATCATCCTCAGTGCAGTAATACTCCAGTATCTTCTTATGGACGGAGCATTTCCTGCTCTCCATGGACAAGATGGGGTCACATAAGATGTGTTCTGGGGACTTTTTGTGGACTCTCAGGTGTTTATCACACAGAGAAACCTCACAGTGCAGACAGGATCTAACAGCAGGTACAGGAGAGTCCACACAGTAAGTACAGAAGACCCCGGACTCCTCCTGATCTGGCTGAGCAGACAGGAAATTCTCCACTATGTTACGTAGTGTTATGTTCCTGTGCAGTGCAGGACGATCCGGAAACTTCTCTCTGCATTCAGGACAGGAATATCCTCCAGACCCCTCCTGTGTATCCAGCACACGATCAATACAGACCCGGCAGAAGTTGTGTCCACATCTCAGCATTACAGGATCTGTATAAATGTTCAGACAGACGGAACATTCCAGCTCAGCTCTCAGATCACCAGACGCCATCGCTGACAGCAGACGAGGAAATGAAACTGAAAGTCTCTGACACCGGAGAAGAATGCAGTTGGGAGGGTCACTTCCTCCTACACAGGGTGAGGCTGATCCAGATCAGTATTCTTAGACACAGAGATCAGAGTACTGAAGAGGAAGGTTTTTTTCACAGTAGTAAAGATAATCAAACCTCCCAACTTTGAGAGGGAAAAAAAGGTGTAAAGAAGAAGGCCCCTTGCACACTAGACGTTTAGTCCATGTGTGTCCAATTCTGGGACATTCGTATTCACAGGTGGAGCATCTAGCCCCACTGCCTGTGGCCTGTCGCAGTCTTGGAAAGGCTGACATACACTGTAGCTGGATGGTGCTGAACACTCTACTGCCTTAGGGTCCTTTCACACGTGCGGACCGTTCGTCCGTTTTTTCATACGTCCGTTTACTCACTCTCTACATTGACAGTATGCCGAATTTATTTATTTTTTCGCTGTACATACCTTAGTAAAGCTATTTTCTTCCCCGGCTTCCGGGTAGTGCCTCCCGCGGGAGTGGGCATTCCTATCCAGCAGGTGATTGACGTGATGACAAAAACTACCCCCTGTCGCATAAGGAGCGTCACGAGTTGCCGAAAGAAGCCGAACGGCGAGTCCCCATGGGGAAAAGGTGCTTTGGGGGGGGGGGGGGGCCTTGCTCCAAAGCATCCCCTATGTTAAAGGCATGTGGCCTGGTATGGTTCAGGGGGGCGCTCACTTGTCTCCAGGAAGCCTATCAGGGCCAGTTTTTCCACTTCTAAAGCTCCCGTATGTCTCTTATTTCCAGGGACGCTCCCGGTGTTGGGTTTGTCCCTAAGCTGGTTTTCTAAACCAACTACGCCATAAACAAACAAAAAAAAAATATTAAATGTTTTTCTAGGAATAATTTATGTATTTTCTAAGATTGCATAGCTCCCAACTGTCCCTGATTTCGAGGGACTGTTCCTGAATGGGAACAATGTCCCTCTGTTTGTCCTCCATTTTGGTCTGATCTCTATAGTTGTATATGAAATGCACTTTAAAAAGTTTTTCCCAGTGCTAAACCTTTCATCCAGATTCTAAATTGCTGCATTTGTAAATTGTAAAAGCCAATATAAAGGAATAGTAGTGGTATAGTCCTTGTCCTCTTTTTGGGTTCATTCTCCTTTAAAGGGGTGTGGAAGAGGGCGTGTCCTTTTCCTACATATGTTTGCTAGTAGGTGTCCCTCATTCCCATCTCAAAAAGTTGGGAGGTGTGAGATTGCATTTAGAATAATATATTAACACCGATGTGTAACTCATGTTATGCAGTTCCTGTAGCACTGGCAGAACTACCAAGGTCACAAAGTGAGGGGGGGGAGAAGACAGCAGGAAGGGATTGTCATGTTACATGATATTATTTTTATTATGTACTGTCTCTTTAATGTCTATTTAGTTTGTCTCTTGTGGCATTCCTTAGTTTGCATGCTGCTCAGTCTCCTCCCCCTCTTTTCTGTATCAGTCATTTTAATGCTGTAATTCATGTGACCTGTATGTTTCTTCTACCTGCATGAAAGAATCGTTCTTTTACCTGTTGTAACTTGCATTCTACGGATCATACGACGAATAAACATCGCCAGATCTTCTTTCATGTGAGTTGTGACTGAGTAAGCTATCTGGAAAGGTGATTTGGGATGAATAATCTCTTCAGGGCAATGAGCTCCATGTGCTACTGAAAACCACATTCATAGCCTTAGCAGCCGATTCAGAATAGTAAAAGAACGTATCCAGCAGCCTGCACAGAGATAACTGCGTCAGGACAGATCATAGTGAAGTGTAACCGTGTGTATTGCATGAGAATTCTGCATACAACCCCAGCACAGCTTGTTACAGCTCCTCACAGTATACAGACACTCTTCACTGCTACAGTCAAGCCTGTGTACTGCAGGCCATCATGAGTGGAAAGGGCTCAGTGTGTGATGAAACACCACAGCATGCTTCACACAGAGAAAGTCAGGATGAGGACCCAGAGTCCACTGCATTGACCAAACGCTCTGTGAAACCCACTTGGAAGGTTATAGAGAACTATGAATCCATGAGAACTGAACTAGCAACCAGTTTAAAGCAGATTTGGGATAAAATCCTCACCCACATTGATGTGATTTCATGTCCCAGCCATGAGGTACTGCAACTAGAGGGCGCCATAAAGCATCTCTCTGCTTCATACGAACTGTACCAGACTACAAGCAAGAAATATAAAACTATTCTGCAAAGCATCAACACTGAGGAGTCCTTAGAGCAACTTAACAATGCCCAGCTTCTTAATGAGGAAAGAGAAAGCTTTATCCAGCGAACTAAAGCAAAGGCAGAAGCACAATTAATGCTGCCACGGGACACTGTATCTCACAAATCTGTATCCACCAGACGTTCTAAAGGTTCCTCTAGATCCCGAAGTTCAAGGCACTCAACGCTTAGTGAACAGCTAATAAATGCCCGCGCCGAAGCAGAGGCTATCAAGGTACGGGCCGCATATGCTAAAAAGAGAGCAGAAATGGAAACAGAGGCAGCGCATCAAAAGGCAGTAATGGAAGCTGAGGCAGCGCATCAAAGGGCAGCAATTGAAGCTTTAAAGGAACAGAGCAACTACGAGGCAGCTGCAGCAAAACTAAAGGTTTTGGAACAAGCTATCGGTGCAGATGAAAACGCTAGCGAAAGGGTCAGCGTCAAGGCAGATGTAGAAGATCCTTTTGAACGCACTAAGAACTATGTTCTAAACCACAGCAGTGAACACTCAATTACCTCCACGTTTCACGGCAACGCAAGTACTTCACCACATCATCAGGTAAAAGCTGTTCCAGCCACTTCCTACATGCAAACCCACCCCAGTGCAGCTCCCGACTGTCATGCTGATCCCGCATATGTCACAAAACGGCACACAAAACCGCAAGCAAGTCGCCAGCCTCCTGCTAACAGTACTGTTCCAGACCTTCACCCAACAATTCAGCTGAATGCCCTTGATGCACCATATCTTCCCACGTCTCTTTGCAACGATACCATAAACAATGCAATCCACAACAATCAACCAGCAACCTCCTATGTAAAGTCAGAGGCAACCGATACAACAGAGGTAGTAAAGTACTTACTTCGACATGAGCTCGCCAAGTCAGGCCTAGTAAACTTCGACGACCATCCTGAAAATTATAGAAGCTGGAAAGCCGCTTTCAAAAATACATTAGGCGGTGTCGGTTTTACTGCCGATCGTGAGCTGGATCTGCTGATCGGGTTGCTTGGCCCACAGTCTACAGAACGTGTCAAGAGCCTCAGGTCAGTTTACATCGACAATCCAACTGCAGGTCTCACCGCAGCATGGGAGCGTCTAGAACAGACTTACGGTAGTCCTGAAGCCATAGAGAATGCATTGCTCAAACGATTGGAAAATTTCCCAAGGATATCTGGTAAGGACAATATAGAGTTCCAGAGACTCAGCGACCTTCTTCTCGAAGTCCAGCTTGCCAAAACTGACCCTAAGCTACCTGGCCTCAGTTACCTGGACACTGCTCGAGGAGTTAACCCTATCGTTTGCAAGCTTCCGCATGGCCTACAAGAAAAGTGGATCCAAGTTGGGTCATCATACAAACGGGAAAACAAGGTTTCCTTTCCCCCGTTCTCCTACTTCTGCAATTTCGTCAGGAACATTGCTGACACCAAGAACGATCCTAGTTTTGCATTCAGCGAGTTCAATACTCCCTCACCTAAAGGTGACAACCTACATACTAGCTACAGGAACCGCAGAGGTCCCGTGTCTGTTAGGAAGACAGACATTATTCCCACTCCCGCCCCAAACAAGAGCGGCAAGATCGAAAACCCAAACCGATTATGTCCCATCCACAAGAAGCCTCATCCCCTCAAAAAATGTATCGGTTTCAGAAAGAAGCCCCTACACGAACGAAAGGAACTCCTAAAGACTTTTGGGGTATGTTATAGATGCTGTGCTTCCACCGATCACTTTGCCAAGGAATGTAAAACTCCTATCAAGTGCATAGAGTGCGGTTCCGAGGACCATGTGCAAGCACTCCATCCCCTTGAGTCCAATCCTTCACAACATGCAGACCTTCCTCCTGGGCAGAACCACAGCGGGAAGAGTACAGATCACGTACCTAATTCCACCATGGTATTTTCTTCGTGCACTGAAGTCTGTGGGGAAGACCACTGTGACAAATCTTGCGCTAAAATATGCCTAGTGAATATTCATCACAAGGATCAGCCAGAAAAGACTTTAAGGGTGTATGCTATCTTAGACGATCAAAGCAATCGATCGCTTGCACGATCCGAACTGTTCGATCTATTTTGCACAAAAGGAGAGGCTCACCCTTACACCTTGGGCACTTGTAGTGGAACTACAGAGGTTTTTGGAAGAAGGGCTCATGGATTTATTGTGTCCTCCCTAGAAAATAACCTACAATTACCCTTACCTACACTTGTAGAGTGTAACCAGATACCAGCCAACAAAGAAGAAATACCTACACCAGAAGTTGCCTTCTACCACCCTCATCTAAGGTCAATAGCCAGTGAAATCCCACCACTCGACAAAGATGCTAAAATCCTTCTTCTGCTGGGAAGAGATATTCTAAGGATCCACAAGGTACACAGGCAGGTCAGCGGACCTCCAGAGGCCCCATTCGCCCAGTACCTGGACTTAGGCTGGGTCATCATAGGCAACGTCTGTATAGGCAAAATGAAAAGGCCTACTAACATTTCTTCATTCAAGACAAATGTATTGCCAAATGGTCGTAATACTCACTTTGAGCCATGCCCACATCACTACTGGGTAAAGGAGAAGGTAACTAGCTGCAAGTTGCAACATTGCAACACAAACCTTTCCCGCACCTACGATGACAGCTTTGGTTCTACAGTTTTCAATGTAAGCAGTGAAGACGACAAGTTGGCTCCTTCGGCAGAAGACAAAGAATTCCTTAAAGTAATGGACAATGAGTTCTTTCAGGAAGATTCCAATAGCTGGGTAGCACCCCTACCCTTTCGCCTCCCGAGAGAGAAGCTACCAAACAATCTACATCAAGCAGTCAAAAGATTCTCCTCCTTAAAGCGTACCTTAAGCAGGAAGCCAGAGATGGAAAGACATTTTGTGGACTTCATACAGAATATCTTTGACAGGGGTCATGCCGAACCCGCACCCCCATTGAAAGAAGGAGAAGAATGCTGGTACCTCCCTTCCTTCGGTGTGTATCACCCACGAAAGCCAGACCAAATCAGAGTTGTCTTTGACTCCAGTGCCCAACATGAAGGCTTCTCACTTAACGACATGCTCCTCACAGGGCCCAACTTGAACAACAACCTCATTGGAGTCCTAATTCGCTTTCGTCAAGAACCTGTAGCGGTGATGGCCGACATTCAACAAATGTTCCACTGCTTCATCGTCAAGGAAGATAACAGGAATTACCTCAGGTTTCTATGGCACAAGGACAACGACATCAACAAAGAGGTAATTGATTACCGAATGAGGGTGCATGTCTTTGGGAACAGCCCTTCCCCAGCTGTAGCAATCTATGGACTAAAAAAGACAGCTCAGCTTGGAGAAGCTGAGTATGGATCCGATGCTCGTCAATTTGTTGAAAGGAACTTTTACGTAGACGACGGGCTCAAATCCTTTCCTACTGCTAAAGAAGCAATTAATCTTCTTACCAGAACAAAGGAGATGCTAGCTGTAGCAAACTTGAGACTTCACAAAATTATATCTAACAGCCAAGAGCTAATGAATGCATTTCACCCTGAGGACTATGCTGCCAGTGTGAAAGACCTTGACCTTGGGTCAGACACACCCCCTATACAGAGAAGTCTAGGTCTGCTGTGGAACATCAAGGCAGACACATTCACCTTCCAGGTGTCAACCTGTGACAAACCCTTCACCAAGAGAGGAGTCTTGTCCGTAGTGAACAGCATCTACGACCCACTGGGATTTATAGCCCCAGTCACCATCCAAGGTAAGATGTTATTAAGACAGCTTACTACTGATAACATAGATTGGGACACTCCGTTACCTATTGAGAAACAACAAAGATGGGAGAAATGGAGAGGTTCTCTGAAGACATTAGAACAGCTCCAAATTCCACGTTGCTATGCCCCAGTCTCCATCTCAGCCGCTGTCCAGAGGGAAATCCATATTTTCTCAGATGCATCAGTTGAAGCTATAGCTGCAGTGGCCTATTTGAAGACCTCAGGAGTTAATGGAGACATACACTGCAACTTTGTTCTAGGCAAGACAAAGCTAACACCAAAACCCGCACATACCATACCCAGACTTGAACTTTGTGCAGCTGTGCTAGCAGTGGAAATAGCTGAAGTCATAAAGAGTGAAATGGACATTAACATTGATTCCTTCACATTTTACACAGACAGCAAGATAGTGCTTGGTTACATTTACAACCAAACTAAACAATTTTACGTGTACGTCAGCAATAGAGTAGAACGTATCAGAAGGTTCTCCTTGCCAAAGCAATGGCACCATATTCCCACTGACCTTAATCCTGCCGATTGTGGGACAAGAGCTATATCTCCAGTAGCTCTCCTCGACTGCTTGTGGCTGTCGCCTCCAAGATTTCTTTCTGAAAACTCCTACTCAATTTCCACGGACACTACCTATGAACTGGTACATCCTGACGATGATAAAGAAATCAGGTCTATGTACACCACACTGTGTACCTCTGCGAGTTCAGAACAAAAACTAAAGTCGCATCGTTTTGGACGTTTCTCAACCTGGTCATCAGCTGTTAGGGCCGTTGCTTATTTGATACACATTGCGCATTGTTTTAAAAGGAGCTCAACTTCAGAATGTCATGGCTGGCATATCTGTACCAACCTCCCTACTGCAACGGAAATTGAGCAGGCGGAAAGGGTTATCATTCGCTGTGTACAACAAGAAGTGTACATGGAAGAGTTGCACAGATTCAAAGGTGGAATACCTCTATCAAAGGGTAGTTCACTATTTAATCTGAACCCTGTAGTCGATGACAATCAGTTGCTACGAGTTGGAGGTCGAATAGAGAAATCTGACCTGTGCAGCAAGGAACAAAACCCCGTCATCATACCAGGTCAGCACCACATTGCCACTCTTCTAATACGGCACCATCACGAACTAATACAGCACCAAGGCCGACAATTTACAGAAGGCACTATCAGGTCAGCTGGCTTGTGGATTGTTGGAATGAAGAGATGTGTTTCTTCCCTGCTTTTTAAATGTGTCAAGTGTCGCAAGTTAAGAGGTAGACACCAACTACAACAAATGGCAAGCCTGCCATTTGATCGCCTAAGTACAGATCCACCCTTCACCTACGTTGGAGTTGATGTATTTGGTCCGTGGACTGTGGTAACTCGTAGGACTCGCGGTGGAGCAGCCAATAGCAAGAGGTGGGCTGTGTTGTTTACCTGTCTCAGCGTACGAGCTGTACATATCGAGGTGATCGAGTCAATGGATTCGTCTTGTTTCATCAACGCTTTACGAAGATTCTTCTCCATCCGAGGACCTGTCAAACAGCTAAGATCCGACTGTGGTACCAACTTCGTTGGAGCCTGTAAAGAACTTCAACTAGACAATTTCTTAGCAAACAATGGATGTACTTGGCTGTTTAATTCACCACATTCTTCGCATATGGGAGGATCCTGGGAGCGAATGATTGGAATCGCTCGAAGAATTCTCGATTCCATGTTGCAGGACCACAAGTCTTCACTATTGACTCACGAGACTTTGAGTACCTTTCTCTCAGAAGTATCCGCCATCATTAATGCAAGGCCTCTAGTACCAGTATCTTCCGATCCTGATGCTCCAATGATCCTTACCCCAGCCACACTCCTTACTCAGAAGGTTGGAACTACCGTGATATCTTCTGCCGAGATTGACCCGAAGGATATCTATAGGCGTCAATGGAAACGGGTGCAACACCTAGCCAATGTGTTTTGGCACCGCTGGAGAAAGGAGTACCTGCATACCCTTCAAAGCCGTTCCAAATGGCAAACACCCAAGCCTAACCTCAAAGTAGGAGACCTTGTTCTTCTGAAAGATAGAGAAGTCTGTCGCAATGAGTGGCCTATGGGTCTTGTAACAAGCGTAATGCCCAGCGATGACGGAAAGGTTCGAAAGGTTGAAATTAAGATAACTAAAGGAGGTTCTGCTCGGACTTTCTCACGACCAATCACGGAATTGGTGCTTCTTCTCCCAAGTGAGTGACTTAGGCAGGAGTACCGGCTATACCTGCTATGGCGGGGAGAATATCACTATCACTATTGACTGTGCTACTGTTGAAGTCCCACGATTATAAACGATAGACTGCAGGACTCAAGCCATCTGTTTTTTGGACGTCATGTTTCATTGTTCATTTACTGCATACCTTCTTGTGTTTGCGGGTATCTCGTATCTATGGTTTACACACCAGTTTTGCCTTTAACGTTTCTTGCCCTACAGGTTCAAGTTGGACTTATCTTTATATATGTAATAGACTTTGAAATCTAAAGATTTCAGGCGGGGAGTGTCATGTTACATGATATTATTTTTATTATGTACTGTCTCTTTAATGTCTATTTAGTTTGTCTCTTGTGGCATTCCTTAGTTTGCATGCTGCTCAGTCTCCTCCCCCTCTTTTCTGTATCAGTCATTTTAATGCTGTAATTCATGTGACCTGTATGTTTCTTCTACCTGCATGAAAGAATCGTTCTTTTACCTGTTGTAACTTGCATTCTACGGATCATACGACGAATAAACATCGCCAGATCTTCTTTCATGTGAGTTGTGACTGAGTAAGCTATCTGGAAAGGTGATTTGGGATGAATAATCTCTTCAGGGCAATGAGCTCCATATGCTACTGAAAACCACATTCATAGCCTTAGCAGCCGATTCAGAATAGGGATCGTGCTGCAGGATGTGAAAGGGTCCCGCTTCGGTAAACCGCTCACACTGCTGCTACCCCAATATTGTGCAACTTGTTTGCGATTTCCTTGTGACTTGCTTGCGACTTTTGTGAATAAACATTGCAATCTATGGCACTCAAATTGCATCAAAGTCGAAGAAAAGTAAAGCAGTAACCTTCTTTTTGTTGCTTTTTTAAGACCGCACTCATGGAAATTAATGTGTTTTGACTTGTCATGCGACCTTATGGGGTTAATTTACTAAGACTGGAGAGTAGTGATGGGCCAAACATCCCCAGGTTTGGTTCGCACCAGAACTCCCAAACATGTAAAAAAAGTTTGGACCAGAACCCTATTGAAGTCTAGGGGACCCGAACTCGAAAAAAGACCCCATTTTAAAAGGCGTATATACAAGTTATTGGCCATAAAAGGGGTATGGGGGCCCGGGTACTGCCCTGATGGACATGTACCAATGCAGATATTTTTTTCTTAAATATAGTTTTTATGTAAATGTAGCGCCTGGCTATTTTCAGAGCCGGTGCTATTGTAAATTTAGAGGGAGCTTAGAGATGTAGTTGGCTCTGAACCTGTTATTTGGTTACATTTTGGGGCCTCTGTTTCAGTTTGGCTGTACTGTTTGTGCATACTGTCATTGTCTGGGGTTCTGAGTTCCACCCCAGGCTGACAGGTGGCAGCAGTGGGGTCAAGTGTAGTTGGATATCTCTTCCCGGCAGCCAATCAGGAGGGTTGGCCACCTCGCTGTGCATGCTGGGAAGGGGTATTTAAATGGCAGACGCCATTGGTTTGGGGTCGCTATGTTCCCGCCCTTGAGCTGGGAAGTCATCCCACCACCCCCGTGTGTGGCCCTCCTGGCCGGGGTGTGTGCGTGTGTGTGTCGCAGTGTTCCTGGCCACAATGGTCCGGAGCGCATTCATCCAGATTGTGGATCCAGTGAGTCGACTGGGTCCCAAATTTGCCAGATGGTCCTGGGCTGTCCAACCAATTTTAGGAAGCCGCCTGATGAGGAGCCTGTCCGGGGGATACCTAGCACGAGGCTGGTGTTTCAGGAGAGGCCTGTCCATTCATCAGAGGACACGTTGGTTCTGAGAGGCTGGTTGTGGGTCGCCTATCAGTTGCTGATTTAACCAAAATCTGAGCAAATGTGAAGGAGAACCGGGTGCTGAATCCAGTCAAGAGGGATTCTGGACCGAAATTGTCTCCAATCTTCAGGAGGGTCTGTGGCAGAGACTTAATCCTATCCATTCAAGTGACACTCTGGCTGCCAGGCTGGTCAGAGAGGCCTGTCCAGATGCACTATACCCACTCCGGCTGGAGTGGCGAAGTAAAGTTGTCGTTGGAAGCAGGACTGTTTTCATATCCAGTTACACCTGAATCTGCAGTCTTCTACTTTACTATCCCTTCACCTTTCCACTGTTTATCATTTTTACCCGGCTGGGTAATAAAAGCACAGAAAAGACATCTGTCGTGTGGACATTGACTTTACTGCAGCTCTCATCAAGTACCCTAGACGGCGGGCATATAGCGGTAACATGCTACCCAAAACAAACCAGCAGCTCCTTCGGGGGTAGTGTTACAAAAACAATGTAGGGCCCCCCAAAATCCATACCAGATCTTTAGGTCTAATATGGATTTTGAGGGGAACCCTCACACCCAAGTTTTTTTCAAAAATGGCATGGGACCCCCCAAAATCCATACCAGACCCTTATCTGAGCATGCAGGAAAGAAGGAGCAAGCGCCCCCCGAACTACACCAGGCCACATGCCCTCAGCATGGGGGGTGCTTCACCCCAAAGCACCTTGTACCCATATTGATGGGAACAAGGGCCTCTTGGGCGGTGGTTGTGGGGGTCTGTGGGCAGGGGCCTTTTTGGAACAAGGGGGCCCCCAGATCCCCCCCCCCATGTGAATGAGTAGGGGATATATTGTACCCCTACTGATTCACCAAAAAAAGTGTCAAAAATAAATAAAACATACACACAAAAAAAAACAATGTCCCCTCCGGTGTAGATCCATCATCAATCACGGCGCCCGTTGCTAGTATGTCCACCGTCTCCAACCACAACTTTAGTATGTCCAATCTCTGCAACCACAGTTCTAGTATGTTTGCTCAGCTGTCTCCATCCACACCTGTAGTATGTCCACCTACTTCAACCACGACTCCAGTATGTCCACCATCCCCAACCACAACTCTAGTAGGTCCACTGTCTCCAACCACAACTCTAGTATGTCTGTCTGTCTCCATCCACAACTCTAGTTTGATGGAAATGATCGATGAAAAAAGGGGGGGATGGAGTGGGCAGTGGGACTTTGTATGAAACACAAAAACTGAGGTAGATTGAATCAAATAAAAATGTCTTAGTTTATTAAAAAGGTATAAGAGAGCATATGCAGTGATGGTGTCAATAAAATTTCACTGTATAATACCGAATATAACCGTCAACATGATTGGTAATCACATATTTGTAATATCACGTGATTGGTAATCACATAATATTTAATAACATCATAAATAATAAAACAATTGGTTATACATGAAATTTGATAATCCAGCACTTACTCCAGCGTAAATGGTAAAACAATATAATAACAATAATACATTAATGATTCAAACATGTCAGAACCCATAGTAGATGCATGACTGTTGTACTGGGGTGACAACCAAAAGGGAGGCTCGACGCGTTTCGTGGACTCTATCCACTCATCAGGAGCAACTATACATTGGGGGTACCTAGAATAGATGACAGAATTGGTAATCAATGGTAATTGACTAGCATAGGAAAAGAGCACCAGAAACCTGGAGTCTGAGTATTCTTACCTATATATGATATGTAGAGGTAGGTATGTCATGGTACAAAATATAGGGAGCAAAGGGGAGTGGAAAGTACCCCTCCGGGAGTTGAGGTGGAGATCATGTAGCGACAGGGTGGCCAAAATTGGTGAGTGAGTGAGCTTCTTGTGAGAGGACAACACTCGTGCAGAGTTGGAGTGATTGATGGAGCAATAAATGCTTCTAAAAAAATTATATAATAATGATGGTATTAGCAGGTGAAAAATAAAGATTGGCTGAATAATAGCCCAGGAAAAGCCAGGAATATAAGGGTGGGAGACATTGGAAACCCACCAATGAATAGCCTGGTGAAGTGCAGAAGAAAATAAATTAGAAAAACCAATAGTGCATTTAGAAAGTTCAATCACCAAAGGAAGAAAGACCCGGGCATAATATACCTGAGAAAGTGCAGAAGAAAATAAATTAGAAAAGCCAGTAGTGCATTTAGAAAGTTCAATCACCAAAGGAAGAAAGACCCGGGCATATTATACCTGAGAAGTGGAGTGATGTGGAGACATTGAGGGAAGTGCTCCATGGTGGTGTGTTAACAAAGAAGTGGCCCATCTGTCGACAAAGCTCCACCAACGTCACGCAGGACGTGCACAGGGGGAGAAGGCAGCCCAAAACAAGCGACAAGCGCCTGTTAAATAGGCGCCTAGACTCCCTCGTGGTACACGCCAGATGGACACAGAGACGCCGATGTGCGGCGTCGGGGAATGACGTCACAAGTACGGCCTCTGGGCGTGGCGTCGACGCACAGCGGGTGCACGCCCCCAACCCTGCGGTCACAAGGATCGCAGCATCAGCGGAGAGCCGCGGTATGCGTCGCAACTCCCAGGAGTGACACAGACACTCCCAAAATGTAGCCCAATAGAACTGACCCAGTATAGTATATGCCTGTGCTGGCACCAATTGTCAATCAACAGAACGTCATGAAATGAAATAAAATAGGCAGTTTGTGTTTCCATCCCTAATAGCTTGTAAAAAAGTATATATATCACTGTGATATATATATAAAGGTGGGACTTTAAATGAGACCGCGACTAAAAAGTACACAGTTCTCCATCCCTAATATTTGATGGAAATGATCGATAAAAAAAGGGGGGGATGGAGTGGGCAGTGGGACTTTGTATGAAACACAAAAACTGAGGTAGATTGAATCAAATAAAAATGTCTTAGTTTATTAAAAAGGTATAAGAGAGCATATGCAGTGATGGTGTCAATAAAATTTCACTGTATAATACCGAATATAACCGTCAACATGATTGGTAATCACATATTTGTAATATCACGTGATTGGTAATCACATAATATTTAATAACATCATAAATAATAAAACAATTGGTTATACATGAAATTTGATAATCCAGCACTTACTCCAGCGTAAATGGTAAAACAATATAATAACAATAATACATTAATGATTCAAACATGTCAGAACCCATAGTAGATGCATGACTGTTGTACTGGGGTGACAACCAAAAGGGAGGCTCGACGCGTTTCGTGGACTCTATCCACTCATCAGGAGCAACTATACATTGGGGGTACCTAGAATAGATGACAGAATTGGTAATCAATGGTAATTGACTAGCATAGGAAAAGAGCACCAGAAACCTGGAGTCTGAGTATTCTTACCTATATATGATATGTAGAGGTAGGTATGTCATGGTACAAAATATAGGGAGCAAAGGGGAGTGGAAAGTACCCCTCCGGGAGTTGAGGTGGAGATCATGTAGCGACAGGGTGGCCAAAATTGGTGAGTGAGTGAGCTTCTTGTGAGAGGACAACACTCGTGCAGAGTTGGAGTGATTGATGGAGCAATAAATGCTTCTAAAAAAATTATATAATAATGATGGTATTAGCAGGTGAAAAATAAAGATTGGCTGAATAATAGCCCAGGAAAAGCCAGGAATATAAGGGTGGGAGACATTGGAAACCCACCAATGAATAGCCTGGTGAAGTGCAGAAGAAAATAAATTAGAAAAACCAATAGTGCATTTAGAAAGTTCAATCACCAAAGGAAGAAAGACCCGGGCATAATATACCTGAGAAAGTGCAGAAGAAAATAAATTAGAAAAGCCAGTAGTGCATTTAGAAAGTTCAATCACCAAAGGAAGAAAGACCCGGGCATATTATACCTGAGAAGTGGAGTGATGTGGAGACATTGAGGGAAGTGCTCCATGGTGGTGTGTTAACAAAGAAGTGGCCCATCTGTCGACAAAGCTCCACCAACGTCACGCAGGACGTGCACAGGGGGAGAAGGCAGCCCAAAACAAGCGACAAGCGCCTGTTAAATAGGCGCCTAGACTCCCTCGTGGTACACGCCAGATGGACACAGAGACGCCGATGTGCGGCGTCGGGGAATGACGTCACAAGTACGGCCTCTGGGCGTGGCGTCGACGCACAGCGGTATAATATGCCCGGGTCTTTCTTCCTTTGGTGATTGAACTTTCTAAATGCACTACTGGCTTTTCTAATTTATTTTCTTCTGCACTTTCTCAGGTATATTATGCCCGGGTCTTTCTTCCTTTGGTGATTGAACTTTCTAAATGCACTATTGGTTTTTCTAATTTATTTTCTTCTGCACTTCACCAGGCTATTCATTGGTGGGTTTCCAATGTCTCCCACCCTTATATTCCTGGCTTTTCCTGGGCTATTATTCAGCCAATCTTTATTTTTCACCTGCTAATACCATCATTATTATATAATTTTTTTAGAAGCATTTATTGCTCCATCAATCACTCCAACTCTGCACGAGTGTTGTCCTCTCACAAGAAGCTCACTCACTCACCAATTTTGGCCACCCTGTCGCTACATGATCTCCACCTCAACTCCCGGAGGGGTACTTTCCACTCCCCTTTGCTCCCTATATTTTGTACCATGACATACCTACCTCTACATATCATATATAGGTAAGAATACTCAGACTCCAGGTTTCTGGTGCTCTTTTCCTATGCTAGTCAATTACCATTGATTACCAATTCTGTCATCTATTCTAGGTACCCCCAATGTATAGTTGCTCCTGATGAGTGGATAGAGTCCACGAAACGCGTCGAGCCTCCCTTTTGGTTGTCACCCCAGTACAACAGTCATGCATCTACTATGGGTTCTGACATGTTTGAATCATTAATGTATTATTGTTATTATATTGTTTTACCATTTACGCTGGAGTAAGTGCTGGATTATCAAATTTCATGTATAACCAATTGTTTTATTATTTATGATGTTATTAAATATTATGTGATTACCAATCACGTGATATTACAAATATGTGATTACCAATCATGTTGACGGTTATATTCGGTATTATACAGTGAAATTTTATTGACACCATCACTGCATATGCTCTCTTATACCTTTTTAATAAACTAAGACATTTTTATTTGATTCAATCTACCTCAGTTTTTGTGTTTCATACAAAGTCCAACTGCCCACTCCATCCCCCCCTTTTTTCATCGATCATTTCCATCAAATATTAGGGATGGAGAACTGTGTACTTTTTAGTCGCGGTCTCATTTAAAGTCCTACCTTTATATATATATCACAGTGATATATATACTTTTTTACACAACTCTAGTTTGTCCACCATCTGCAACAACAACTGTAGTATGTCCGCTCTCTGCAACCACAGTTCTTGCATATCGTCCGTCTCCAACCACACCTGTAGTATATACAACATCGTCAACCACAACTGTAGTATGTCCACTATCTCCAACCACAACTGTAGTATGTCCACTATCTCCAACCACAACTCTAGTGTGTCAACCGTCTCCCATCACAACTCTAGTATGTCCACCATCTTCAACCACAACTCTAGTATGTCCACCATCTCCAACCACAGCTCTAGTATGTCCGCTCCCTGCAACCACAGCTCTAGTATGTCGTCCGTCTCCAACCACAACTGTCTACAGCCACAACTCTAGTATGTCCACTGTATCCAACTACAACTATAGCATGTCCACTATCTCCAAACACAACTGTAGTATATACACTGTCTGCAACCACAATTCTAGTATGCCCACCATCTCCAACCACTACTACAGTATAAAACAAAGTATCAAATATTAAAATAACCAAGGTTCAGATGATAAAACAGCGCTAAAAGAGTGGTAAAATAAAGCTCATAAAAAAAGCTTAAAAGGGGAATGTGAAAAGTGATGTGTTGAGTGATCATGTAAGAGGTGTTAGTGCACCCTACACCAGTCAAATGAATACACCCAAAGAACTGTGGGATACTCCCCCTTCTGGGGTGCAGGCTTACCACAGACACGAACAGCGAACAGCTATTGATCCTTTAAACACATCACTCACAAGCCTCAATCACTGTCACGGTTGGTCTCAGGGAGGGCACATGAAATCAAAGCAAATAGACACAAACACAAATAATAGTGCAGTAGCCTAAAATGATGACCCCAAATGTGCCAGAAAGTAATCCCCAATAATAATGTCCGTACAGGAATGTTCACTTATGAATGAGCCAAATATAGTAAGCAGAAAATATCACCGCAGTCACCGCCGTCCTTTGAACACCAGAGGCCGCAAGAGATACTATGTAGCGTGGTATCGATGGTCAGATCCGGCTGGTCGGCTGTGGAACGCACTTCTGCTTCCTTGTTGCGCTGCTGTAGCCACGTTCTGATGCGTTTCGTCACTTCCGACTTCGACAGAGGGCGTGGCTACACAGCACTGTCAATTTCCCTTTATTCCCCATCAGACGCAGCTATTGGATCCGATCTCCACACCCCCCGGCCGCGATAGGTGCAACTCGGACCGGAAGGCGGGACGGACGTCAGCTGTGCTGTTTGGGCATTGTAAGGAGGAAATAGTGACGGCTCGTACTGCACTTTTAATAAAGAAAACACACGACATTCTTTATGTCAAAAAAACTTAATATGCCCATCCCGGAGGGACATGTAGATCATTTGTAAATGATCAGAGCAAAGGAATAAAATATCTATTTGGTATGTGTGGATGGATTACTTCCTAAGTGTTTTTTTTTTTTTTAAAGCCTATGGCGTGTGAACACACCCAAAAAACTCCACCCGGTGCAGAAAAAATGTGCACACACATAAAGAGTGTTCACAAAAACGTGCAGACGGGTGCAACGTCAAGTGGTCCTCCTGTAAAGAGGGACCCAAACCCTGATCCCCCGGGGCGTTAGGCTCCAGACGGGGACTGAGGTACTGTGGTCCGAGCAACCGAAGCCGACACGGACCCAACTTCCTCGGAGGGACTGCCGAAACAGAACCCTCCCAGTACTAGGTGGGGCTCCCCCGAAGGGAGACCCCATGAGAGCAGGCGAACTAAGCCAGAAGGCCATGTCCACCCACTACCAAGACGTTCAGGGCTGGCCAGAGGACCCGCACCCTACTAATCACACAGTGACAAAACGTGCACAACAAAAAAAAGACAAAAAAGTGACAAACACAGGCTTAAATAAAATAAAGTGGGGGAAGGGATAGTGGAGAGGAGAGTGAAAGAAGTGGCCATTGTGGTGAAACAATGACCAGGCCCTCCGGCCAGGAATAAAAAATTCCTCCGGTCCTAGCCAAAAGGCCCAGCCCAGGAGGCAGGTGCTAAAAAAAGCGTGTATCTGGTGCAGTGACCGTGGTATCCTTCAATCAATGTGTCCCTCACACACAGTGATCTTCAGATACCCCTGGACTGCCACTCCAGGGGCACATGCACCATAGGCTTTTCGTTCCATATCCGACCCCCCGACTGGCCAGTGCAGCCCTCCACCCCTGCCAACCAACCCGGCGGATTTACACGGTCCTACCCCGTCGTACCCCAGGGCATTACCAGCTCCTCCAACCAGATCGCTGACAGAGACAGCACTTACACCAGCCAGCCAGAAGGCCAGACTAGAACTCGGCAAAAAGACCAAAACCAAGCACAGCACCCATCCTCACCAGGAGCACCCTTCGAGATGGCTCAGACTCAACCATGGGCCGGCTCCCAGTATTCTGTCGGGCAGCACAGCGTAGTCCCTGCTGAAACCATCCTTCCAGGTGCAATGACGTCATTGGATTGCATCCACCCTCCCCATGTAGGAGGTGCTTCAGCGCTCCGCTGACAACTGATAAGGACAGATACCACACCCAGTCCCAGCCAAAAGGCCGAGAAGCGGCAGGGAAGACAACCACTATCAGCACGGCCTAGAGTGTGCAATAGCCGTGCCTCGCCCTGGGAGAACCACCTTCATGATCATGGTGTCTCCCCTGCCAGGTAAGTATTACTTCCTAAGTAATAGTGCATGTTTTACAATCACATAAGCCTGCAGCCAATCATAGTGGGCCGGGGCGTGGACAAGGTCCGTTCTAGTTGCTGAGTGTGTATATTATGTTCAGACCTGGTACTCAGAACTATGCAAAAGAATTTGAGCACCATCCTGAATACACCCAAAAAAAGGCGCTAGTAATGTTGGTATTGAGTGTTTGAATTCAAAATACAATGTAATCGGGGACTATGTATAATAATTATATACAGCCCGTACCTTGTAATATACGCCAATACCTACAAACGGATGAGACATAGAAGTCATGCTTATGTGTACACTAAAACGGTAAATATTGAAAGAGTTTTATATATTCTGTCACGTAATGGAGAGAATAATATATATAATTAAATATATGTATATAAAAAAAAAAATACTACAGTATGTCCACCGTCTTTAACCACACCTGTAATATGTCTACCAATTCCAATCACAAGTGTAGTACTGTATGTTTACTGTCTCCAACTACATCTGTAAAATGTCTGCAGTATACCAATGTCTTCTGTAGCGTGGGCATTTTTGCTTCTTAAATGTTATACTAGTGTTAATCCATGACTAATGTGATAAATTGGTATTTGGCACCATCTAGTGGCAAAAACGTGAAATAGACTTCATTTGTTTAAATTTTTCAAGAACATGGTGAGATATTATGCAAATAACCTACCCATGAACCCTCAGGGCTGAAGTGCATGATGGGTAGGAGATAAAAGGCCCTGTGGTGGCCATCTTGGGTCTCTTCTGGACGAGTGGCCTGCCTACAGGGAGCTGTGAGGAGGTGATCCAGAGAGCAGGGCCTACAAGACTGTGGGGAAGAACATCCAGCGATCCCGTGTCACATGCCTGAGCTGAAGAGACAGAGGGACGGGATCAAGAAGGATCCAGAGACATCTGCAGGTTCCAGCCATCCTTTGAAGCTAAGTGGCGGGCTTGTGCTGACTGAAAGCAGGATCCAGGGACAGCCGGAGCAGAGATTTCCAGTTCTTCCAGGCCCAGTGTGGTGAGCAGGGCAGCCGCCCACGGTTGCTTGATACACTCTTACACTTAGACTTACTACCACAGTGTTGTTGGAACTTGTAGTTCCTCAGAGAGAACTTCATTAAGCTGAACTGAGTTACAAATAGGCCTCCGCACCACAGTTCCACACTGCTTTGGGGACTGATATTGTGAGATTAATAGACAATTATACCGGGAGAAACAATAAGTGTGTCACAGCACTCGTTCAGTTCAATACAGTTACGTGTGTGTATAGGCATCAAGCCTAATTTAATTATTAAGTGACTGCTGCTGGAAGTATATTCCTAAAGAAGGAGTGCACAGATACCTTGCACAATTGAAGTTACTGTTCTATATTTTTCTATATTGCTTCACTGATTAGAGAACCCTTTGGATTACAAATAAGTTAAAGTGCTCCAACGTATCTACAATAGACTTCACCACTGAGGAACTATCTGGAGTTATCTGGGCCAGGCCTAATTGAGATTACCAGCAACTGTACTTAAAGGAATTGCCCACTAGGGGGAGCTTGCGAGCATAGACTACTTATAGCTACTTGCAGATTTGATAACATTAACACTTTAGTTTTGCTCTTATTGACTCTTGCAAGGGCCCTTGCAGAGTCAGATATATATATATATATATATATATATATATATATATATATATATATATATATATATGTAGCGCTACCCCCGAAGGAGCCGCTGGTTTACTTGGGATCGGCGTATTAAGTTACCAAATTCTTCTGTCTAGAGGTAATACTTGTGAGTGTGGATAAAAGAACAAGTGTCCAGCCGGTAGCGTGAGTTTTCAATGCTTTATTTCAACAAGGCCAACATCAACACAGGGCCGTCTTAATAGCATCATGGGCCCCTGGGCAAAGTAATGCTCTGGGGCCCCTACAGTGATGACAGTGCAGGTGAACAGACATCAAGTAGGTAGGAGGCAGACTGTCTCCCCTGTGTGTGTATCACTCTCGGTGCCATCATGGGGCCCCCAATTATGGGGCAGCGTGGGCTCAAGGACCAGCTGCTTTGGGGAAAGTGCAGGTGCCCCCCATGCAGCTAGGGCCCCTGGGCAGTGCCCAGGTGTGCCCTCTCATTAAGACAGCCCTGCATCAACATGACACACAGTGGAGAAAAAGGTTGATGAGTAGGAAGAACTTGTAGCATCAGGCCTTGGATATCAGAAGCATAGAGAGCAAGCCTTCTCTCGGCACAGATAGTTCAAAACGTTGCCACCCTCACCAGGGTGGGTAAGTGCCCTTTGGACAGGCGATTAACTCGGACCTGGCAGCCAAAGGGTCGCTCGCAATAATCAGATCACTGGGAGGAAACAAAGCCTCTGCCACAGGCGTAGTAAATTTTCTCAGTATAATTGAAGTGTAAGGATAGCGAATCCTCCCAGTAAGTTTTGTTCTATAGGATCACCTACTGACAGCAAAAAAAAGAAGTACCTGTCGTGTAGCGTGGTGATCGGATCCCCGGTGGTTTGTCCAGGCCTCACAGACAACCTCTGTACTCAGGTTCTCCCGAGCCAATCCCCCACCATTCAGCCTCCAGCTTAGGATCTGGAACCCAGCAAGCCGCTGGGGTCCCTTTCTTCATCGAAAGAAGGCTCCGCAAGGTGCACAGCCTCGTACAGGCTGGCCTAAAGGTGGATACCGCACCTGGAACTCGGGCCCCGCAGTCTACCTGGAAAAAATGTCCGGTTCTCCAGATATACCCCCCACCAGCATGCCCAAAGAGGGAAACTCCTCTGATTGGCTGCTGGGGAAGGATGGTTCCATCAGAACCCCTATAGCGCCAACTGCTGCCCAGGGGTGGAAGCGTACCCCTGGACACACAGACTGACCCAAGAGGCAGTTCTGAACTGGCACCAGCTCAAACTAACAATTAGTGAATGGGAGCAACTGAAATTTCCTATTCCCCACTAACTTTAGCGTAACGCCCCACTAATTCAAAAAGGGGGGGGCGCTACATATATATATGTATATATATATATATATATATATATATATATTTGTAAACTGCTGTTTGCTCTTGTATCTTTCTTTTTTTTTTATGCCAAGTAAAATTACCCTTGGTTTACTATATTGATTGTTTGAGGTGTGTTTGCTCCTGAGGACTGCATGCAGAAGAAGGTAACAACATTATTGCATGTCATTGTGTATTTTACATGTGTTATTGTGGTCCTAGCAAAACGTGGGATTCACAATACATTTGCATTTGCCTGTTGTGTCAAGGGAGGGTTCGAGCCACTTAAAGGGGCTGATAGGTCAGAGAGTAGACCCAAAACTAATCAGCAGCTCCTGCGGGAGTACCGCTACACTTCTATAGGATGTTCTTCCGTTTCCAACCAAACCTGCTGCATGTCTTCAGATTCCAACCACACCCAGTGGCATAGTGTGGGTTGTCAGCGCCCAGGGCATGGCAAGTAATTTGCGCCCCCTAACCTGCAGACTTTTGGCACTCCCTGAGTCCCTTCCTACAATAGTACTGACCTACCTGATTTCTACACTGACCTACCTGACCACTAATCTACCTGATTCCTATACTGACCTCTACACTGACCTACATGATTCCTACATCGACCACTACCCACTGACCACTACACACTGACCTACCTGATTCCTATACTGACCACTACACTACCCACCACACCAACCTACCTGATTCCTACATCGACCACTACACACTGACCACTACACACTGACCTACCTGATTCCTATACTGACCACTACACTACCCACCACACCAACCTACCTGATTCCTACATCGACCACTACCCACTGACCACTACACACTGACCTACCTGATTCCTATACTGACCACTACACTACCCACCACACCAACCTACCTGATTCCTACATCGACCACTACACACTGACCACTACACTATACAATCCACTACACACTGACCACTACACTACAAACCACACTGACCACCACACACGGACCACTACACTACACACTAAACACTACACTACTACACTACACTAACCTACCTGATTGCTATACTGACCAATACACTATACACTACCCACAGACCACTACTCAATACACTACATACTGACCGCTACACAATACTCTACCCACAGACCAATATACAATACACTACACACAATACACTACACAAAATACTACATACTGACTGCTACACAATACTCTACCCACAGACCAATATACAATACACTACACACAATACACTTCACAAAATACTACATACTGACTGCTACACAATACTCTACCCACAGACCAATATACAATACACTACACACAATACACTTCACAAAATACTACATACTGACTGCTACACAATACTCTACCCACAGACCAATATACAATACACTACACACAATGCACTACACAATACACTACATACTGACCGCTACACAATACTCTACCCACAGACCAATATACAATACACTAGGGCCGAAACAACTAATCGATTATGAAATTAATCGATTACAATTTTCATAATCGATTAATCGGCCAGTAACATAATGGGGTTAAAAAAACTTAAATTAGCCCTTTACAGTACAAAAAAGCAAATGGCTACTGTAAATATTACTTTCACTGTCCCACAGTAAATAAAAATGAACCCCTTAAAGTAGCGATTATTTGCTCTTTTTGTACCTATTTTTGTTTTTTTAACCCCATTATGTTACTAAACATCTCAGGCCTGGGTTCACACCTTTTTGGTGCTTTTTGCAGAAACACACTACAGTGCATTTACATGTTTTTCTATGGGACACGTTCACATCCATGATTTCTTTTCAGCTGCTGCGTATTTGGAAAGGGCAAGAACTTTTTAACACAAAACGGTGCTATTTTGTTTTTTTGGTTCAATATACTTCAATGGAGAAGCTGTAGAAAAGCATGTAATGTGTTTTTGCGGCAATTTGTGTTTTGTAATCTGCCCAACAACAAATTGGGCCAAAAAAAATGTAAAAATGCTATATATTTTTTTTTTTAAGGCTATTATCTGATTAATCGATTCATCGAAACAATAATCCGCCAACTAATTTCATTATGAAAATAATCGTTAGTTGCAGCCCTACTATACACTACACACAATACACTACACAATACACTATATACTGACCGCTACACAATACTCTACCCACAGACCAATACACTATACACAATACACTACACAATACACTACATACTGACCGCTACACAATACTCTACCCACAGACCAATACACTATACACAATACACTACACAATACACTACATACTGACCGCTACACAATACTCTACCCACAGACCAATACACTATACACAATACACTACACAATACACTACATACTGACCGCTACACAATACTCTACCCACAGACCAATACACTATACACAATACACTACACAATACACTACATACTGACCGCTACACAATTCTCTACCCACAGACCAATACACAATACACTACACACAATACACAGACCACTACTCAATACACTACATACTGACAGCTACACAATACTCTACCCACAGACTAATACACTATAGACAACACATAATACACTGCACACAATACACTATATACTACACACAATACACTATACACTACACACAATACACTATACACTGACTTTCTGGCTTCTCCCTCTCCCCAGACCATAACTACTCCCCCCTGGGCTGAGTGAGTCTGTGTAACAGCACTGGTGAATGGAGTGAACCACAACTGCGGCAAGCAAGGATTTCAATGCGCTTCTTTATGTGAGAACTCAGTATTAGGCCCCAGGCGTCACTCCACACAAGCAGGAGTTTGGGGGATCTCTACATCATCTCTCTCTCACATAAAGAAAGGTGTTGAGCTACTAAGAATGGACGCATTACAACATGCGACCAGAGCTTAGCGTTTAATTATATAATATACCATAAAGATCAAGATTCCAATACACCTCTATATGCAAGTGAATATCAGTACAGGACCCCAGGTGTCACTCCACACAAACAGGAGTTTGGGGGTTCTCTACATCATATCACTTTGAGCATATAGGGATGTATTAGGCCTCTAAGGGAGTTGGAATGAATACCATCAACCCTTAGCATAGAAAAGTTAGAGCGAACATGTTCAACAAATTAGGACAAGGCTTATAAGCGATTTGCACTTATGTCAAGCTTGTAGTAAATAGGAGTTGTAGTGACAACTAGTAGTTGCGTATGAGAGGCAATATAGCTCAGGTAATAGTAGTTGCATATAAGAGGCAATAAAGCTCAGGTAATTATAGTTGCATATAAGAGGCAAATATTGCACAGGGGTAATAATAATTGCATGTGAGAGGCAAATTTTGCACAGGTAATAATAGTTGCATATGAGAGGCAAATATAGCTCAGGTAATTTAAGGGTAGATGAGCCTTTAAGGTATTCCTTAGAACACAGTCCTTAGCATGACAGTATATCCCAATTAGTATGTTGATATCCACAAGGCATATTAAGCAACAGCAAATGAATTGGATGGAACACAAGAAGCAGATCTTCCTATAGCACTACAAGTGATACAATAGCTACTTATCCGTTTGCAGGCTTCAGTGTAGGAAATAGGGGTTCCCTGGTGTAGGGTGTTCAGCAAGAAGGCCTCAAGGGTTGTCCCCAGCAATGGCTCTGTGTTGCAGAGCACCAAGTAGTAGTTGTCGTAGTAGTAGTAGTTGTCGTCTGGAGCGGTGTATCAGCATGGGGAGCGATGGCACCAATAGGAGTAGCGTGGCCGAGCTACGGCTGACAATAATAGAACGGGGTGCAGGAGGCACACCGCTCTGTTTAAAGGATAGGGCCAGCTGTAGTGCATAAAGCACTAATTCAAAAAGGACTTTGACAAAGCGTTAGTAACGCGAAACATGTCAGTCACGGCTCCTTTTATATCCAACTGACTGCCATCCAACTTGAGTCTTGTTTGCCTATGCTGGCTATTCCATCACAGCTCCTATTGACGCCTGTGTCTGCATCCCTACTGGTCTCTCTGCCGTCGCAGACACTATTGACATCCGTGCCTGCACCCCCGATTGGTTCCTTGCTGCCACGTGACTTTAGGTAGTCGGAGTCCGGGCACCGCATCTCCCCCCCTCCGTCTTCCTGCATGTGACCATCTGATCACCTGACCACCTGACGCGCCATCAGCTCCGCGTCTAGGCTCGCCCGCCTGTAGATACCGCGGCGGTGCTGCGGATCTCCAGCTGAGGTTGTCCCCACTTGTATGGTCTCGACACCTGAGTCCTCCATCACAGCCTACGACCACTGACACTGCAGGCCATCATACCAACTGAGGTACTGTCCATAGTCACTCCACCAGTGATCTACTATCCGTCCTGGTGTGCAGCATTATAACCTTCCACAGCGGCACACTGAGATACCAGTGTTGATATTTACCCTTCCATCACAGGACTTTTTTTTAGTGGCTCTCATTCTGGATCAATTGTTTTACCAATTATATTTTGTAGTTACATGAGTTTTTATTATTGTGTGTGCTAATACCTCTGTCATTTCTTATTTTAGACTATAAAGTTTTATAACTTTACTCATTGAGCGCTGCTTCTTTTGTTTTGTGTCTCTATGCCCATTTTCCAGTGGTTGGCAGCTGCACTGTGTACTGTACACTTACTGCCACAGATTGGACTGTGCCTCGCTTCACATTGTTGTAGCGCCACAAAGGGACTTTGTTTTTTGTTTGACTAATTCAAAAAGGAGCCGCCGTTTGCTGCGTTCCACAGTGGAACGCACGGGACGCCGCACGATGATGTCATCGCGCGGTCGCCGTAATGCGTTCCAGCGTGGAACGCATTACAGAAAGTAACAGGCGCACGGAGCGGGGCCTAGTTACCCCTTGCACCCCCCACGCTACGCCAATGACAACACCTATAGTAAGTTCAGTTTCCAACTACACTTGTATCATGTCCCCAGTCTCTCGCTGTCTTCTGTAGCGTATCCCTATGTCCAGCCAAACCTGCAGCATATGTTCAGACTCTGAACCCACCTGCACCATGTCCCCAATCATTTCCTCCAGTATGTCTGCAGTCTCTCTCATGGTTCTGTGTTCGGCATTATAGGCCCCTTATGCCTTGTAAGTTGACAACCTCTGGTCTACACTATTCCTAACCATGCCAATGTGTGCCATTTCACAGGGGCCCCAAAACAAGAAGACATGCCTCTGAATCCTTTTTCTGTCCATGGCATCCTATTACCGTATTTATCGCGGTATAACACGCTCTGGCGTATACCGCGCACCCCCAAAGTGGCCCCCAATCCTGTGGGAAAAAAAGATTTTTTGTTGTTTTGTACTTACAGTTTTGATGTCTTGCGCGGCGTCCATCTGCGGCCTCGTCGGGTCCGGCGTCCTTCTGCGGCCTCGTCGGGTGTCCTCTTCGGCGGGTCGGGCGTCCGTCTTCGGCGGGTCGGGCGTCCATCTTCGGCGAGTCGGGCGTCCATCTTCGGCGGGTCGGGCGTCCATCTTCGGCGGGTCCGGTGTCCATCTTCGGCGGGTCCGGTGTCCATCTTCGGCGGGTCCGGCGTCCTTCGGCGGCGTCCTCCCGCTCGTTTCCCGCCACGACTTTGAATACTGCGCCCGCATATAGCGAGCGCAGTACACTCGTGAATCTTCGGGCAGGCTCGGGCGCCTCTCGCACTGACGTCCTGTACACTCAGGACGTCAGGACGTCAGTACGAGAGGCGCCGAGACTGGCCGAAGATTCACGAGTGTACTGCGCTCGCTATATGCGGGCGCAGTATTCAAACTCATGGCGGGAAAGCGGGTATCGGCGTATATCGCGCACCCACGATTTTGCCCTGATTTTCAGGGCAAAATAGTGCGCGGTATACGCCGATAAATACGGTATTTCCATATTGTGTGTTGTGTATTCCCGGGATCCACAGAATATGAGGGCGCTATATAAACAAAGAGAACTACTAATGGTGTTGGTTTTATAATAAGTAACTAATTAAGGCAATATGTGCAGCTAAATGGAACATGTTGATCAATATTATATCATACAATCAGGCTGGTGTGAGATTATCATTACATGTAACGGAGCAGAGCCGGAGGAGGAACAGGCAATCCTGGTTAACAATAAGCTAAGCAACAGCACTCCGTGCCAAGAAGCAGCTGAAAGAGCAAATACAGTCCTGGAATCTATAGAGAGAAAGAGAAAAACACGGGAAGAAAGTGTAGAATTCCCTCTATGTAAATGGATTTATTATATATTACTCCAATGTATATAATAAGACTATATTTATACTATAAACCAGAGGCTCTGGATGGACAGTTGGATAAATGGCTCTATTTTTTCGCATGTATCCCATCTATGAACCAGAGGCTCTGGATGGACAGTTGGATAAATGGCTCTATATTTAGGATGTATCCGGTCTATAAACCAGAGGCTCTGGATGGACAGTTGGATAAATGGTTCTATATTTAGGCTAGGGTGACCAGACATCCCGGGTTTCTGGGGACAGTCCCTGGATTGAGGACACTGTCCCCGGAGCCAGTCTGTCCCTGATTTGCCCCCGGATTGCAGTGGCATAAGGGGGGGGGGCACCTGGTACTCTCACCCCGGGTGGAACATTTGGGTGGGCGTAAAATCATTACTGTGCCCCCCAAGTGCGTTGTGTTGCCCCCCGCCCAGGGACTGTGTGTTTGTGTGAGAACAGCACAAGGGAGGGGCAGTGCAAAGCGTAGGGACGCTATTGGAGAAGCTCTTGGCAGGGGATACTGAGGAGCGGCTGGGTGTCTGGAACAGTACCTGGTGCTGGGGAGAGCCCTGCTCTGATAGATTATCATGGAGGCCATGGAGAGGTCATCAAAATCAAACGATCTACACTGTTCATGTCGAGGAGGTGTGAGTAGTGCATAGGGTGACCAGACATCCCCGGTTTCAGGGGACAGTCCCCAGATTGAGGACACTGCCCCCAGACCAAGTCTGTCCCCAGTTTTGTCCCCAGATTGTATTTGAACAGGGGCTGGGGCAATTTAAAAGACAGTCAGTGCAGAACTAAAAAAATAATAATTCTGATTTACATTACTTAAGCCCCTTTCTGATTAACATGTGCTGGTCGGAGCGGAGGGAATATTTCTTCAGTTTCGGGTGCATGCCCATTCAGCTTCGCTCACAGGTTCTTCTGCCTTGGCTCAAGTCCCAGCCTGCTGCCTGCCTGCTTATCTCCTTGCCTTCCCTGGCGGAGTGATCTTCCTCCGCTCCCCACCCAGTAGTAGTCAGGGGCCCGGAGAGTGAGACTTGACAGGCTGTGAGGCAGGCGGCTGCGGCGATGGGCAGAGAGTCGCTGATTGCCGCCATTACTAGTAAAAAAATAAATATGTGCCTGGATTTCATTTTAAAAATCTGGTCACCTTCGTAGTGCAGGAATCAGGTAGGTCAGTGTAGGAGTCCGTATAGAACTCAGGTAGGATCGTGTAGTGGTCAGTATAGAAGGCAGGTAGGTCAATGTAGTGGTCAGTATAGGAATCAGATAGGTCAGTGTAGTGGTCAGTATAGGAATCAGGTAGCTTAGTGTAGTGGTCAGTATAGGAATCAGGTAGCTTAGTGTAGTGGTCAGTATAGGAATCAGGTAGGTCAGTGTAGTGGTCAGTATAGGAATCAGGTAGGTCAGTGTAGTGGTCAGTATAGGAATCAGGTAGGTCAGTGTAGTGGTCAGTATAGGAATCAGGTAGCTTAGTGTAGTGGTCAGTATAGGAATCAGGTAGGTCAGTGTAGTGGTCAGTATAGGAATCAGGTAGGTCAGTGTAGTGGTCAGTATAGAACTCAGGTAGGTCAGTGTAGTGGTCAGTATAGGAATCAGGTAGGTCAGTGTAGTGGTCAGTAAAGGAATCAGGTAGGTCAGTGTAGTGGTCAGTATAGGAATCAGGTAGCTTAGTGTAGTGGTCAGTATAGGAATCAGGTAGGTCAGTGTAGTGGTCAGTGTAGGAATCAGGTAGGTCAGTGTAGTGGTCAGTAGGAATCAGGTAGGTCAGTGTAGGAATCAGGTAGGTCAGTGCAGTGGTCAGGTAGGTCAGTGTAGGAATCAAGTTGGTCAGTACTACTGTACTAGTGCAAGTGACTCGGAGTGCTAAAAGTCTGGCGGGGGGTGCACATTTCTTGCCTTGTCCCGGGCGCTGACAACCCCACACTACACCACTGACTGCAGATATAATTTGGGGGAAAATATGCGTATAAAATAGTTTACTATTTGCCAATAAAAAAAAAATATGTCCCCGGATTTCATTTTAAAAATCTGGTCACCTTAATTTAGGATGTATCGGGTCTATAAACCAGAGGCTCTGGATGGACAGTTGGATAAATTGCTCTATATTTAGGATGTATCGGTCCAATTTTTGGACTTTATGATGGATTTGTAGAATGGCCTGCAAACCGTCAGCAGTAGCGGGATCTGCGATCCTCAAACAAGTGTCTAAACAGTCGGTCAGTTAATGAAGAGGATATTAGATAAGCCTGAGATTCATTGATGACCTGAAGATTGATCTATGACATCATTTACAGACGGCCTGTAGAGTCTATTGGCCCGGATTCAGAGAGCAATTGCGCCTGCGTAACCATAAGTTACACAGCGCAATTGCTTACTTGCGCCGGCGTAACGAATGCTCCTGATTCAGGAACCTCGTTACGCCGACTGCAGCCTAAGATATGCGTGGCATAAGGCTCTTATGCCCGCATATCTTAGGCTGCATTCTTGCGATGGCCGCTAGGTGGCGTTCCCGTTGTGCTCTGCGTATAGTATGCAAATTGCATACTAACGCCGATTCACAACGTTACGCGAGCCCTGCGTACGCAGTTTACGTCGTTTGCGTACGGCGGTTTTCGCGTAAGGCTGCCCCTGCCCCAATGTTACGTATACCCGTCGTTCCCGCGTCGCGAAATTGAAAATTTACGTCGTTTGCGTAAGTGATTCGTGAATGGCGCTGGACGCCATTCACGTTCACTTTGAAGCAAATGACGTCCTTGCGACGTCATTTGCCGCAATGCACGTCGGGAAAGTTTCCCGACGGAGCATGCGCTCTACGATCTGTGCGGGAACGCGCCTAATTTAAATGATTCCCGCCCCCTACAGGATCATTTAAATTGCGCGCGCTTACGCCAGGCAATTTTAAAGAGCGCTCACGCAATTTACGGAGCTACTGCTCCGTGAATCGAGGGTAGCGCAGTAAATTTGCGGGGGCGCAGGGCAAAAACGGTGCCCTGCGCCTACGTAAAAAATGCATAATTGTTACTGAATCTACCCCATTGGCCCAGATTCAGGTAGATTTGCCCATTACTTACACCTGTTCAGCTCAGCTGAATTTCTCTGCGCCGGGGGGAATTTGTCAAGATTGCCACCTGATTCAGGATTCCTTTTGTGTGTTAATTTGCTCCTGTGTTAGGCAAAATTGAGGGCGCAAGCCAGCGCAAGTGAAAGTGGGTGTGCCCCTATGCAAATTATGTTTTTTCCGCTCAGCAGTGGTTCGACCGCTCCCGTCTGCGCATGCGTGCACAACTGCGCCTGTCCTATTTTCAGGGCAAATCCTGCCCACCTGCTTGCACTGAGCAAATAAATAGGGGCAGACCTGCGCAGGTCCTGTGCAAAATTACATCCTGCTTTTTCTACCCCCCCCCCCCCTGAGCAAGGTAATTTTGCACTTTTTTTTGGAGATGGCACCTCCTGATAATAAAAAAAAGAGAAAAGCTAATTTTATCTCCGCTGAGATGGATATAATGCTGGCGGCACTCACGCGCCATACTACAGTGCTCTATGGTGCAGAGCGGAAAAACACCACTGTAGTAGGGTGACCACATTTCCAAACTGCCATTCATGGACACTCGTCCCCCCCCCCCCTGCTGCCAGTGTGCCCATCAATTGACGCTACTGTGCCCCATCAGATGCTGCCAGTGTGCCCATCAATTGTCGTTACTGTGCCCAATCAGATGCTGCCAGTGTGCCCATCAATTGCCGGTATTGTGCCTATCAGATGCTGCCAGTGTGCCGATTAATTGCTGCTACTGTGCCCCATCAGATGCTGCCAGTGTGCCCATCAATTGTCGTTACTGTGCCCCATCAGATGCTGCCAGTGTACCCATCAATTGCCAGTACTGTGCCCCATTAGATGCTGCCAGTGTGTCTGTCAATTGCCGCTACTGTGCCCCATCAGATGCTGCCAGTATGCCCATCAATTGCCGCTACTGTGCCCATCAGATGCTGCCAGTGTGCCCATCAATTGCCACTACTGTGCCCCATCAAATGCCAGTGTGCCCATGAATTGTTGCTACTGTGCCCAATCAGATGCTGCTTGTGTGCCCATCAATTGCCGCTACTGTGCCCATCAGATGTTGCCAGTGTGCCGATTAATTGCCGCTACTGTGCCCAACAAATTCTGCCAGTGTGCCCATCAATTGCTGCCAGTCAGTGTCAATTCATTGCCACTTTTGGTCACCTGATCATATGCTGTTCCATTTGCTTTGCTCACCTTTTAATATGGAGTCTGACTCTCTGTCTGGTGGTGCAGGGGCAGTCTTCAGCCAGCACCGATCTTCTTTCCTGGTTCAGACACGACAGGAGGCAGTGGGGCCGCTCGGGCGGGAGGAGGAGGAGCCTGCCTGGACTGGAGGAGGTCGGCTGAATGTCGCGGCCCGGGCTGATTTGATGGTGCCTGAAATGCACTGCGGGCAGCGGGAGGTCAGGACGGACCAGGAGGTGGGGAACACCTGAGCCGAGCTGTGGAGGTCACTGAGCAGTGGGCTGGAGCGGTGGAGGAGGTCGAAGTACTCGGTCTGACCTGCCGTGAGTGTGACTGCGATGCTGCTGACTGCTCTCTCTGCTGCTTCTCCCGCGGCCAGAGGAGGAGGAGGAGGTTGGTGGGTGGAGTCGAGTCGGAGTCTCAGAGAGCTCAGTGCGGGCAAAATGTGACGTCACTGGTTGCTACACGCCAAGCGGGGGGGCGGCCCTAGCAACCAGTGAGTTTAGCCTTCTTTTGTTACAGTGGCACTATGGCAGGCAGTACTTATTGGATTCCGGGACATTGTATTGTCCCGGAATGAAGGCAACCGGGACAAGGGACAAAAAAAAAAATTACGGGATAATCCCGGGCAGTCCGGGACACGTGGTCACCCTACACTGTAGCCCAACGGAGGGCTATCTATGAGGCCATTACTATGGACATAAATGCCCTTGGCAATGAGGAGAGGACCTGGGAGGACATTCAGAAAAAGATGAATGATATGCGGCGTAGGGTCCGGGATAAGCTGGTGATTATCCGGAAGCATACTAGTGGCACGGGAGGAGGACCACCCTGCACAATCTGTTTAAATCCGGAGGAGGAGATCATATCCCAAAGTTTAGCGCTGGAGCAGGTGGAGGGACTCCCATGCTATGACTCCACTGTTGGGGACTTGGGGACTGGTAAGTATTTTTTTTCTCATATTTGCTGTGTATCATGGGAGGGGGTAGAAGGGAACATGTAACAAGTGTGTTGCTCCAGCAACATGTGTTTTTTTGTGTCATCCACAGATGTTGATGATGAAGCTGGGCCGTCATCGGCTGCGGGGCGACCCACGCCATCCCCCCATCAGCATGGGGTCCAGTCAGGCCCCATGGAGATACTGGGCATGTTGGTGGAGGAGGAGAGCGGCCATAGGCCAACTATGGAGGAGGAAGTGGAGGAGGAGTCCTTTATCCTCAACCTGGAGGAGTCTGTCTTCCTCCAGGAGGATCCCACCATCCCTGACCTCCCCACCACCCCCCCGACCATCCCCCTCCAGGGCAAGTCCCTCCAGTGTCCCTCCCTCCAATGTCCCTCCCTCCAGTGACCCCCCCTCCAGTGTCCCTCCCTCCAGTGACCCCCCCTCCAGTGTGGCCCCCTCCCCTTCTTCTCTCTCAGGACGTGCCCCAGCCTCTCCTCCCAGGAAGGCACTTTACAAAACGAGGGGTGTACCCTCCCTCCTCCGTGAAGGTCTGCAGGAGGAACAGGGCCGGCAGACCCGCCATATAGGGGCCATGGTGGGAGATTTGAGGCGGGTGGCGGACAGCCTGGCATCCTCCTCCTCCTCTGTGCAGCAGGCCCTCACCCTGCATGCTGCCTGGGGCAAACGAGATACCGAGAGCCTTGAGGAAGTCAGTACAAACTGTGCTCCTGCATGGTTGAGCAGCAGGGCGCCACCGCTTTGCTCACAGCGGAGGTGAGCAGGTTGGCAGGTGCGGTGGAGGCCAATACTGCTGCTGTGCAGGAGGAGGGGAGATTAACCCGGCGGCAGCAGAGAAACACAAAAACCTGGCAGATGGGGATGTTGGCACAGACCAACAGCGTGCTCACTCGCCTGGCCAACGCCATGGAGGGCATGCAGGCACCACCTGCCAGGAGAGAGGAAGTAGGGGTTGATGCTCCTCCCCCCCTCCATCCCCACCCCATGCTCCATCCCCACCACAGGCTCCATCCTCAGCCCAGGCTCCATCCCCACCACAGGCTCAATCACGCCGACTGAGGAGCCAGAGCCGGGGCACCCTTGGCACAAGGATGTCCAAAAAAAATAAATAATGTTTTCCTTTTATTTTTTGTATTTTTAACATATCCTTTGGTGCTCATATAAGGAGCTTTTTCGATTATGTTTAATTCCTATTTTTTTTTTTTTATGCTCAGATGATGAGCTTTTCTAGATTTAATTTATGCTCAAAGTTTGAGTTTTTATTTTATTTTGTAGTCTACACACGGTGAGGAGTGTATACTACAGTGTGACTGGTGTGTGAATGGGGGGGGGTCACTCCTGCTGGAAAAGGGGTGTCACCCTCTGCCATGTGAAAGGTATATGAATGGACAGCAACATAATTGGAGCCTTGGCGCGGCGTTGCTGCTCCCTAATACCATGGGGTATCATTGGGTCTAATCCAATTTTGGGTGCATGTGGGGTGTGTGTGCTAGGGAACACAGTGGTGTGCACGCGTGCATTCTACTTGTGACATGATTAATGTGTTTTTAACGTGCAAAGAGACGTTCCACGAGACCACTCCTGATTGCTCTTCCCTCAGTAGACCGGGTAGAGTTTCTTGGGGGGGGATTGTGGGGTTCGGGGGTCAGGTGATCACGTATGTCAATCTGCAGGCCCCTTCTCTCAGCAAAGTTATGCAGAATACAACATGCCCCGATGATCTGGCACACAAAGTTTGGGGAATACAACAGGGTCCCCCCGGATTTATCCAGGCATCTGAAAAGGGACTTAAGGATGCCAAATGTGCGTTCCACAACTCCACGGGTACGTGCGTGTGCCTCGCAATATCTTTCCTCTCCTGGGGTTTGGGGGTTCCGGAATGGGGTCATCATATGGGGTCCCAGTGCATATGCCGCGTCACCTGGAAGGGAAAAGACAGGAGGATGTTAGTCATGCATGTGCCCCTCGTGATGTCTGCATCATGGGGGGGGACAGTCATACCTGACACCCATGTCACTCACCAATCAGCCAGCTGTTCCCATACATGTTCTGTTCAAATTCTGTTGGGATGGTGCTCTGACGGAATATGAAGCTGTCATGGCAGGACCCGGGGTGTTTGGCACGGACGTACCATATGAGGCCATGGGCATCCACTATGACCTGGACATTGATGGAATGCCAGTGCTTCCTATTACAGTATATATGCTCTAGCTCACGGGGGGGCCGTAGTGCCACATGGGTACAATCAATGGCACCCACAGTGCGTGGGAATCTGGCAATTTGATAGAAATCTGTGATTGCCTTCTGCCGCAGGTCCTCCTGGGTGGGTTTGATGAAGTGGTGGGACATGCGTCTCAGGATTGCAGGAATAACCTGGTGCACACACCTGCTCATGGAGGATTGGGACATCCCAGCCACCATTCCACCTGTGCGCTGAAAAGAGCCAGTGGCCAGGAAATGCAGGGTTGCCACTACCTTGACCAGTGGCTCCACTGCATGTCCACGATGTGTCTGGCTGGTGATGTCATCATGCAGGGTTGTGGCTAATTCCAGGATGACTTCAGGGCTGAATCTAAACATGCGATACACCTCCATATCACTCATGTCAAGGATGGTATATCCTCTCCCGTGCCCTCCTACGAGTCGGTTCACTCTGTAGTATTGCTAGGACCATGGCTGCCCCTGGCATGTAGGCACACAGATGTGAGGTCCTGCAAGTGTGGGTGCTCTGCTTGTTCAGCTCGTCTGTATTGGTGCTGCTGTAGTTGCTCTCCAGCTGACCTGTGGCCATCTGTTGCTAACTTGCCCCTGCTTTTATAATGTGCAAGTTTGCCCGGGCCGAACAGCTTGCGCACTTGGTGTGCAAACTGCGCATCACCCGCGCAGGTTTTAGAATCAGCGTTAGTTCCTCATTTGCATATTTACTGAGGGAAAACACTGAGAGCGCAAGTTGCACCTTGCGCAAAAATGCCCATTAATTGCGCTGGGGCAGAGAAACTGCGTGCGTTGAAAAATGCCTGATTTCAGGCTTAGCTTGTTTTCTGGGTCATCCGCATATTTGCCTGGGCGCAAATCCGTACTTGCGCGGCGCATATCGCGATTGCGCCTGCGCAAGTCGTACCTGAATCTGGGCCATTGGCCCAGATTCAGGTACGATTTGCCCCTTTTTTACGGAGGCACAGGGCAGCGTTTTTGCCCTGCGCCCCCGCAAATTATCTGCGCTGCGCGCGAATCATGGAGCAGTAGCTCCGTAAATTGCGTGTGCGCTCTTTAAAATTGCCCTGCGTAAGGGCGCCTAATGTAAATGATCCCGTAGGGGGCAGGAATCATTTAAATTAGGCGCGCTCCCGCGGCTAGCGTAGAGCGCATGCTCCGTCGGGAAACTTTCCCGACGTGCATTGCGGCAAATGACGTCGCAAGGACGTTATTTGCTTCAAAGTGAACGTGAATGGCGTCCAGCGCCATTCACGAATCACTTACGCGAATCACGTAAATTTCGAACATCGCGACACGGGAACGACGGGTATCCTATAGCATTGCCTGCGCCTGCTATTAGGATGTGCAACCTTACGCGAAACCCGACGTACGCAAACTACGTAATTTGCGTACGCAGGGCTCGCGCAACGATGTGAATCGACGTAAGTATGCAATTTGCATACTATACGCTGACCACAATGGGAACGCCCCCTAGCGGTCATCGCAAGAATGCAGCCTAAAATCTGCGTGGCATAAGAGCCTTATGCCACCAGGGCCAGATTAAGAACATCATGGGCCTGGTTCTGAGGATTTTGGTGGGGCCTTTTAGGCTGCATTCACACGTCCGCGACAAGTAACGCCGCGTACGCGGCGTATTTTGCCGCGAATAGTGTAACTTTTTTTTACAAATCCTTCCTATTGCTTTGTATGGCCGAACGCCAATGCTGCCTGAAAAAAAGGGTCCGGGACTTTTTTTCATGCCGCAGGTGTACGGCGTCTATGAGATGTGAACCATCTCATAGACAGCAATGGGAATTCTTCCCTCCAGCGGCACGAGCGGCCGGCGTCGGGCGTTTTGTCGCGGGGTTGTGTGAATGGGGTGTAATAAATAATAAATAAATGCATGGGAATGACATGAACGCAGCCCAGCCAAGGCAAGTGACCAAAGGCACAGAACCCAGAAGGAGGACCGGGTGAAGATGGAAGTGTCCAGGCCCCGCCTGATTCATCGCAGCACTGGAGGGCTCAGTCTGAAAATGTAAGTGTACACTAATGTGCTAATATGCTGTGCATACTTGTACGTTGTGGCATAACCTACCCCAGGGCCTCTAAAAAGTAGTAATGTCAGGAAAGTTTACTACCGCTTTATTATCACAGGATCCCAGGAGCCTCTCATGGGGCCCCCTACTGACCCGGTGGACGGTGGCCCTTGGGCAGTGCCTAAGTGCACAGTTGCCAACATTTAAAAAATATTTTCAGGGCCACTTTTTTATATAAGTGCTATATTTAGAGTAGCTGAGATCCCAGATGTTCCTCTATACATCATAGTAGTAATCACAAAATTAAATGAGTACTAATAATGGGGCAGAACAAATATGAGAACTGATATTTCCTTTAGTTGAACTAACAAAAGTGTGTCCATTCTAGAGCTGGTAACATTGAGGATATTCAGTATAATTTTAAAGAACTGTTTTTGTGGGTAAGCGACATAGGGGAGGAGTATGGACGGTATATAAGTGGGAAGTATGTGCAGGTGAGGGAGAGGAATGTGGAGGGTCTAACAGTGGGCACTATGTACAGGAGAGGAGTGTGAAGGGTATGACAATGGGCAGTATGTACAGGAAGAGTGAGGGGGTATGACAGAGGGTAGTACGTACCAGAGAGAAGTGTGGAGGGTATGATGGGGCAGTATGTACAGGAGAGGAGTGTGGAGGGTATGACAGTGGGCAGTATGTACAGGAGAGGAATGTAGACGGTATGATAGTGGGCTCTATGTATAGGAGAGGAGTGTGGAGGGTATGACAGTGAACACTATGTATAGGAGAGGAGTGTGGAGGGTATGACAGTGAGCAGTATGTACAGGAGAGGAGTGTGGAGGGTGCGACAGTGGGCACTAAGTACAGGAGAGAAGTGTATGACAGCAGGCACTATGTACAGGAAAGGAGTGTGAAGGGTATGACAGTGGGCGCTATGTATAGGAGAGGAGTGTGGAGGGTATGACAGTGGGCACTATGTACAGGAGAGGAGTGTGTAGGATATGACAGTGGGTACTATGTATAGGAGAGAAGTGTGGAGAGTATGACAGTGGGCACTATGTACAGGAGAGAAGTGTGGAGAGTATGACAGTGGGTACTATGTATAGGAGAGAAGTGTGGAGAGTATGACAGTGTGCACTATGTACAGGAGTGGAAGGATATTTAGGGACTGAGTAGTGGTTAAGCGGGTCATACATGGATTGAAATTACGCCAATTATGCAGAGACCAGCCATAGTCAATCTATGTATGGGCTAGCTGGTTTTACACAAGTCAATCTATTAATCAACTTGAGTACAACCAGCCTGTTTTTTTTTCTTAAAACAATCAGTGCTGCCAGCTAAAGTTAGCAACACTGATCATTGTACGCACTGGCAGAACACAATAACACTGCAGGAGTGGTTCCCCCATCCACAGGTCAGCAGGTAATATTGTGTGTGGGGACAGGCTGGGGAGAGATACTAGTCAGTGGCTGGGTAGGCACTGGTAGTATCAGAGCCAGATACACACAGGTTACATACGCCACGATCGTTAGAGCGAGAACAATAATTCTAGTACTAGACCTCCTCTGTAACTCTAAACATGTAACCTAAAAAAATGTAAAGCATCGCTTAGGATACCAAAAAAAATTGTGCTAACTTAACTAACTAACTGTTTTTTTAATGAATGAAACATTTTTTTCCAAAAAAACATGTTTGAAAAATTGCTGCGCAAATACCGTGCTAGAGCTGCACAATTAATCGTTAAAAAAATTGTGATCTCGATTCAACCCCCCTGACGATCTCCAATGCAGAGTTTGCTGATTCTTTCATATAACAAGTGGAGAGACTTTCAGCTGTCAAAAGAAAATATCTGGGCAGTCTGCCAAGTTTTTAACAGGAAACATTGTAACTGACACTTCCTTCTTAGATCAAAGGGATACACTTCTGTGTGTAAAGAACAAATCTGGGCAGTCTGCAAAGTTTGTAAACAAAATGAAACATTGTAACTAACTAACATTGTAACTAAATTTAACCACTTAAAGTCCAACACTTGTTTCTTAAGTTAAAAAGCAATATTATTTGCTAGAAAATTACTTGGAACCGCCAAACATTATATATATATATATATATATATATATATATATATATATTTTAGCAGAGACTCTAGGGAATACAATGGCTATTGCTGCAATATGTTACGTCACACTGCATTTTCCCACTTCAATGAATAATAAAAACCATAAAAACAAAACAGTGAAGTTAGCCCATTTTTTTTTTTTTTGGTTTGTTTTAATGTGAAAGATGATGTTACGCCGCAACAATCGTGAGAGAATCGTGATCTATCTTCTAAGCAAAAAAATTGCAATTCTCAATTTAGCCAGAATCGTGCAGCTCTGTACCCTGCAACATAAAAAGTGCAAAGACCACCATAGAGTAATTTTCTAGCAAAAAACAAATGATGATTTTTACATGTAGTAGAGAAGTGTCAGAATTGGCCTGGGTGGCAAGGGGTTAATTACCATGAGTAATATACAAATAATTATTATAAGCACTGTGATCCTATCAGTCTGCTGCAGTGTGTCAGCTTGTATTTATATTGGCCGCTCTGAATGTAGCTTCTGACAGGCTGTGCAAGCAGGCCCGTATCTCCGGAACCATAAATGATAGCCGTCCCATATTTTAACCAGTTGTGGTGTAGCTCTTCACCTGCCTACCCCCCCCCCCCCCAAATGTGGGGTTTCTGTGACCTCTGGTCATCGAGCTACAACCCCCCAAATTCGATCTTTAAAAAAAAAAAATTCTTAAAAAAAAAAAAAAAAAAAAAATTTTTTTTTTTTTTTTTTGGCAAATGGGCCTATCTTGAGAAAGGGGCCTGGAGCTGCAGCTCCATAAGCCCCATTGTTAATCCGGCCCTGTATGCCACGCAGATTTTAGGCTGCAGTCGGCGTAACGAGTTCTCTGAATCAGAAGAACTCGTTACGTCGGCGCAAGTCAGCAATTGCGCTGCGTAACTATGGTTACGCTGGCGCAATTGCTTACTATATCTGGGCCATTGACTTTATTTTATGGGATTTTATTGAATCTGAGTCTTTCTGTACCTGTCAGGCCAACCAGAACCACAAGATGGCGATATTGTATAATCAGATCTTAGGCCCCGTACACACGACAGAGGAACTCGACGTGCTTGGCACGTCGAGTTCCTCGTCGAGTTTTGGGATGAAGCCGCCGAGGAGCTCGGCGGGCCGGCTTCTCCCATAGAAGAACGAGGACAACGAGAAAATAGAGAACATGTTCTCTATTTTCTCGTCGAGTTCCTCGGCGGCTCCATCGAGCCAAAAGTGTACACACGACAGAGATTCTCGGCAGAATCCGGGTTTTGACCGAGTTTCTCGGCGAATTCTGCCGAGAAACTCTGTCGTGTGTACGAGGCCTTATGGTTATCGTGCATTAGACCAGTGGCCTTCGGCGCCATACCTCCAGGAAGCCAATCAGGGTCACCTTTTTCATTTCCAAAGCTCACGTATGTCTCTAATTTCCAGGGACACTCCCGTTTTTTTCGATTTGTCCCTCAACTGGTTTTCTAAACTGCTAAACTACACCATAAAAATCTCCCAAACATGTAAAGAATTTCAGACCGGAACCCAGAACCTTATTAAAGTCAATAGAACGCCGGGAAATTCTCTCTCATGGGTCAGTTGTGAGACTTTCGGCTATATTATAGAGGGTGATAGGTAGCTTGAACTGTGATTTAGGACTAACAAGAGTAGCGAAGAACCAAGAAGGTGAACTCTCTTGTTAGTCCTAAATCACAGTTCAAGCTACCTATCACCCTCTATAATACAACCGAAAGATTCTTTAACCACTTTAGACCCGGACCATTATGCAGGTTAAGGACCAGGCCCCTTTTTGCGATTCGGCACTGCGTCGCTTTAACTGACAATTGCGCGGTCGTGCGACGGGGCTCCCAAACAAAATTGGCGTCCTTTTTTCCCCACAAATAGAGCTTTCTTTCGGTGGTATTTGATCACCTCTGCGGTTTTTATTTTTTGCGCTATAAACAAAAATAGAGCGACAATTTCGAAAAAAATAAAATGTTTTTTCCTCAGTTTAGGCCGATACGTATTCTTCTACATATTTTTGTTAAAAAAAAAATCGCATTAAGCGTCTATCGATTGGTTTGCGCAAAGTTTATAGCGTTAACAAAATAGGGGATAGTTTTATGGCATTTTTATTAATAATTTTTTTTTTTTACTAGTAATGGCGGCGATCAGCGATTTTTTTTCGTGACTGCGACATTATGGCGGACACGTTTAACACATTTTTGGGACCAATGTCATTTTCACATCGAAAAGTGCTGTACTGTGAAAATGACACTGGCAGTGAAGGGGTTAACCACTAGGTGGCGCTATGGGGTTAAGTGTGTCCTAAGGGAGTGATTCTTACTGTAGGGGGGCGTGGCTGGACGTGTGACATCACTGATCATCGCTCCCTATAACAGAGGTCCCGCGGGAGCGGTCACAGAGCTTCGGACCGGGTTTGCGAGCGCGCCCCTTATAACAGGGAACGGCTTGATGGTGATCGCCTATCGGTATCAAGTTCTGCAAGCAGTTAATCGGAAGAGATCCGGGTGCTGAATCCTGTGCTCTGGGGATTCTGGAACGAAAGTGTCTCCATCTGTGGGAAGGTCTGTGGCAGAGACTGTACCATTTGTCCGTGCGCCATTCCGGCTGCTGGGCTAGTGAGGGAAGCCTATCCGGGTGCGCAAAACCCACTCTGGCTAGAGTGGCGGCGAGAACCGTGTTACTGGAAACAGGAGTGTTTCCAGGAGTGTTTCCAGGAGTGTTTCCCAATTGGAATTAAGCACCTGAACCTGTATACCTGTTACCCTTCCACCTCTTCAACTACTTATTTTATTCTTCTAGCAAGTTCAGCAAATAAATCTTAGAAAAAGAAGTGCAAAGTGTGGACATTGAACTTTCTCAACTCCAGTGGCGGTTCGTCCATAGAGGGCGCCGGAGCGCCGCCCCCTCTGGCTCTCACCCGCCACTGAGTCTAATAACATACATGCAGCGGCTCTGATAGGCTTTCCGAGTACAGCCCTCGGCTCCGGGATGTCTTATCCTCGGAACGCACGGGGGGTGCGTCCCTTGGATAAGACTGACGGCCGTCTCAGCCAATCAGGTTCCCCGATTCTGGTTATCGGTAACCTGATTGGCTGAGGCGTCACCAAGGCGGGAGAAGACATCGAGGGACGTGGAAGGACTAAGGTAAGTGCATTTTACAGGGCACGAAAATGGGCACAGAGGCGACAAAGGGCACAGTGGCATCAATGGGCACAGTGGTGACAAAGGGCACAGTGGCATCAATGGGCACAGTGGTGACAATGGGCACAGTGGCAACAGTTAACGGGCACAGTGACATGCACAGTGGCAACAATGGGCACAGTGGCGACAATTAAAGGGCACAGTGGTGACAATTGATGGCACAGTGGCTGTGTTTGATGACATGGCACAGTGGCGACAATTAAAGGGCACAGTGGTGACAATTGATGGCACAGTGGCTGTGTTTGATGACATGGCACAGTGGTGACAATTGATGGCACAGTGGCTGCATTTGATGGGCACAGTGAGGCTGCAATTTTTTTCTTTTTTCTTTTTTTTCATTTGCGCCCCCCCCCCCAAAAAAAAATTTGAGCACCAGCCGCCACTGCTCAACTCTCATCTAATATCTTGGACGGCGAGGAAATAGAGGTAACATGCCGCCCGAAAATACTCAGCAGCTCCTCCGGGGGTAGTGCTACATTTAGGATGTATCTGGTCTATAAAGCAGAGGCTCTGGATGGACAGTTGGATAAATGGCTCTATATTTAGAATGTATCCGGTCTATAAACCAGAGGCTCTGGATGGACAGTTGGATAAATGGCTCTATATTTAGGATGTATCGGTCCAATTTTTGGACTTTATAATGGATTTGAAGAATGGCCTTCAAACCGTCAGCATTAGCGGGATCTGCAAACAAGTGTCTAAACAGCCGGTCAGTTAATGAAGAGGATATTAGATAAGCCTGAGGTTCATTGATGACCTGAAGATTGATCTATGACATCATTTACAGACGGCCTGTAGAGTCTATTGACTTTATTTTATGGGATTTTATTGAATCAGAGTCTTTCTGTACCTGTCAGGCCAGAACCACAAGGTGGCGCTATCATACCATCAGATTTTATAGTTACCATGCATTAGACCAGCGGCCTTCGGCGCCATACCTCCAGGAAGCCAATCAGGGCCAGCTTTTCCATTTCCAAAGCTCCCGTATGGCTCTAATTTCCAGGGACGCTCCTGTTGTTGGGTTTCTTCCTGAATTAGTTTTCTAAAATGACCAACTAAACCATAAAAAAATAAAATCAAAAATGTATTGAATATTTTTCTAAGAATAATTTATGTATTTTCTAATAGCCAGATTCACGTAGAGATACGACGGCGTATCAGTAGATACGCCGTCGTAACTCCGAATCTGCGCCGTCGTATATTTAAGTGTATTCTCCAATTGAGATACGCTTAAATGTAGCTAAGATACGACCGCCGGCGCCGACGTATCTTAGCTGTCTATTTACGCTCGCCGCTAGGGGCGTGTACGCTGATTTAGAATGCGCAAATCAGCGAGATACGTCTATTCACGAACGTACGCTTGCCCGTCGCAGTAAAGATACGTCGTTTACGTAAGGGATTTTCAGGCGTAAAGATAAACTACCAAAAAGATGGTGCAGCCAATGTTAAGTATGGACGTCGGAACCGCGTCTAATTTTTAAATTTTTACGTCGTTTGCGTAAGTCGTCCGTGAATGGGGCTGGGCGTAATTTACGTTCACGTCGAAACCAATGAGTCTTTGCGGCGTAATTTGGAGCATGCGCACCGGGATACGTCCACGGACGGCGCATGCGCCGTTCGTTCGAAACGTCATTTACGTGGGGTCATGCTTTATTTACATAAAACACGCCCACCTCTTCACAATTTGAATTAGGCGGGCTTACGCCGGCACATTTACGCTACGCCGCCGTAACTTAGGACGCAAGTGCTTTGTGAATACTGCACTTGCCTCTCTTAACTTACGGCGGCGTAACGTAAATTGGATACGCTACGCCCGCACAACTTTAAGCCGCCGTGCCTGAATCTGGCCATCAGATTGCTTTTAGGATAAAATATGAACACAGATGTGTAACTCATGTTATGCAGTTCCTGTAGCACTGGCAGAACTACCAGGGTCATAAAGGTCACACTTGCGACTGGGCCCTGGCGTTTCGCCACCGTGGGGGGGGGGCAGAAGACAGCAGGAAGGGATCGTGCTGCAAAACACGTGAAAGGGTCCCTGCAAAACCGTTCACACTGCTGCAACCCCAATATTGTGCAACTTGTTTGAGATTTCCTTGTGACTTGCTTGCGACTTTTGTGAACTAACATTGCAACCTTTGGCACTCAAATCGCACCAAAGTCGTAGGAAAGAAATGCAGGAATCTTTCCTTTTTTTTGTCGCTTGGTTAAGACCGCACCCATTGAAATGAATGGGGTGGATTCACCATAGGTTACACAGCGCAATTGCTTACTTGCCCCGGCGTAACGAGTGCTCCTGATTCAGGAACCTCGTTACGCCGACTGCAGCCTAAGATATGCGCGGCATAAGGCTCTTATGCCCGCATATCTTAGGCTGCATTCTTGCAATGGCCGCTAGGTGGCGTTCCCGTTGTGCTCAGCGTATAGTATGCAAATTGCAAATTTCACAACGTTGCGCGAGCCCTGCGTACGCAATTTACGTTGTTTACGTACGGCGGTATTCGCGCAAGGCTGCCCCTGCTATTAGCAGGGGCAGCCCATGTTACGTATACGCGTCGTTCCCGCGTCGCGAAATTTTAATTTTACGTAGTTTGCGTAAGTGAATCGTGAATGGCGCTGGACACCATTCACGTTCACTTTGAAGCAAATGACGTCCTTGCGACGTCATTTGCCGCAATGCACGTCAGGAAAGTTTCCCGACGGAGCATGCGCTCTACGATCGGCGCGGGAACGCGCCTAATTTAAATGATTCCCGCCCCCTACGGGATAATTTAAATTGCGCGCTCTGGCGCATCTTGCCGGCGCGCCCGCGCAATTTACGGAGCTTCAGCTCCGTGAATCGAGGGCAGCGCAAAAAAATTGCGGGGGCGCAGGGCAAAATTGTTGCCCTGCGCCTCCGTAATAAATGCGCAAATCTCTTTGAATCCGGCCCAATGTGTTTTGACTTGTCATGCGACCTTATGGGGTCAATTTACTCAGAATGGAGAGTAGTGATGTCCCCAAACATCCCCAGGTTTGGTTGACACCGGAACTCCCAAACATGTAAAAAAAAAAAATTGTACCGAAACCCAGAACCCTATTAACCACTTAAGGACCGCCTCCTGCACATATACGTCGGCAGAAGGGCACGGCTGGGCACAAGCACGTACCCGTACATCCTCTTTAAGTGCCCAGCCGTGGGTCGCGAGCGTGAGTGACCCGGTCCGAAGCTCCGTGACCGCGGCCGCGGGACAGGCAGAGTCCCGCGATCGGTCCCCGGAGCTGAAGAACGGGGAGAGCTGTGTGTAAACACAGCTTCCCCGTTCTTCACTGTGGCGCTGTCATTGATCGTCTGTTCCCTGATATAGGGAAAGGCGATCAATGTCGTCACACGTCCCCTACAGTTAGAAACACATATGAGGTCACACTTAACCCCTTCAGCGCCCCCTAGTGGTTAACTCCCAAACTGCAATTGTCATTTTCACAGTAAACAATGGGGTAGATTCAGAGAGCAATTACGCCGGCGTATCCATAGATACGCCGCGTAATTGCTTAGTTGCGCCGGCGTATCTACTTTCTGTATTCAGAAAGCTAGATACGCCAACTTTAGCCTAAGATACGACTGACACAAGTCTCTTACGCCGTCGTATCTTAGGGTGCATTCTGACGCTGGCCGCTAGGTAGCGCTTCCGTAGTTGTCAGCGTACAGTATGCAAATTACATACTTACGCCGATTCACAAACGTAAGTGCGCCCGGCGGTAGTTTTTTACGTCGTTTGCGTACGTCGTTTTCGGCATAAGGCTGCTCCTGCTATTAGGAGGGGCAGTCAATGTTAAGTATGGTCGTTCCAGCGTCGCGATTTGAAAATTTTGCGTAAGTCATCCGTGAATGGCGCTGGACGCCATTTACGTTCACGTCGAAACCAATGACGTCCTTGCAACGTCATTTACCGCAATGCACATCAGGAAATTTTAGGGACGGCGCATGTGCAGTACGTTCGTCGCGGGAACGCGCCTAATTTAAATGATCCACGCCCCCTACGGGATCATTTGAATTACGCACGCTTACGCCGGCCCCTTTTACGCTACGCCGCCGCAACTTTACAGGCAAGTGCTTTGTGAATCAAGCACTTGCCCATAAAACTTGCAGGGGCGTAACGTAAATGTCATATGTTACGCCGCCACAGTTTTGCGCGCCCCTACCTGAATCCACCCCAATGCATTTTTATAGCATTTTTTGCTGTGAAAATGACAATGGTCCCAAAAATTACAATTGTCCGATGTGTCCGCCATAATGTCGCAGTCACGAAAAAAATCGCTGATCGCCGCCATTAGTAGTAAAAAAAAAAAATATTAATAAAAATGCAATAAAACTATCCCCTATTTTGTAAACACTATAAATTTTGCGCAAACCGATCGATAAACGCTTATTACGATTTTTTTTACCAAAAATATGTAGAAGAATACGTATCGGCCTAAACTGAGAAAAAAAAATGTATGTCTTTTTTGGGGGATATTTATTATAGCAAAAAGTAAAAAATATTGTTTTTTTTTTCAAAATTGTCGCTCTATTTTTGTTTATAGCGCAAAAAATAAAAACCGCAGAGGTGATCAAATACCACCGAAAGAAAGCTCTATTTGTGGGAAAAAAAGGAGGCCAATTCTGTTTGGGAGCCACGTCGCACGACCGCGCAATTTTCAGTTAAAGCGACGCAGTGCCGAATCGCAAAAACTGGCCAGGTCCTTTACCTGCGTAATGGTCCGGGTCTTAAGTGGTTAAGATCTATGGGACCCGAACTCGAAAAATCAAATGTCCCCATTTTGAAGGCTTATATGCACCTTATTGGCAATAAAAAAGGGTATGGGGGCCTGGGTACTGCCCTAGGGGACATGTATTAATGCAAAATGTATATATTTTTTATATATATCTTTTGTAAAGAAGCAGTGATATTAATGATGCTTAAAGTGAAACAATAAAAATGAAAAATGTATTTAACCACTTGATGTACGTGCTATAACCAAAAGATGGCTACTTCGCAGACCTCAAATCCCGGGAAGGGGTCCATGTACATCCTCCTGCTCTCGTGCTGCCTGCGCGCCCCATGGCCCGCGCACGCGTAGCGCTCTGTGATCGCTGAGTTCTTCGGATTCGGTTGATCACAGAGCAGGGTAAATGGTCAATCACAGCGTGCCCTTTACCACGTGATCATCTGTCAGCCAATGACAGCTGATCACGGAAGTAAACAGAAGCCTGTTACCAGCTTTTGTTTCTTTCTACAACCACACCTCTAGTATGTCCACCATCTTCAACCACATCTCTAGTATGTCCACCGTCTCCAACCACATCTCTAGTATATCCACTATCTCCATCTACAACTATAGTATGTTCACTGTCTCCAACCAGAACTCTAGTATGTCCACCATCTCCAATCACAACTCTAGTATGTCCATTATCTCCAACCACAACTGTAGTAGGTCCGCTTTCTGTAACCACAGCTCTAGTATGTCAGCCGTCTCCAACAATACCTGTAGTATGTTCACTGTCTCCAATCACAACTCTAGTATGTCCACCACCTTCAACCACAACTCTAGTGTGTCCACTGTCTCCAACCACAGCTCTAGTATTTCAGACATCTCCAACAATACCTGTAGTATGTTCACTGTCTCCAATCACAACTCTAGTATGTCCACCACCTTCAACCACAACTCTAGTGTGTCCACTGTCTCCAACCACAGCTCTAGTATTTCAGACATCTCCAACAATACCTGTAGTATGTTCACTGTCTCCAATCACAACTCTAGTGTGTCCTCTGTCTCCAACCACAACTGTAGTATTTCCACTATCTCCAATCACAACTATAGTATGTCCACTGTCTCCAACCACAACTGTAGTATTTCCACTATCTCCAATCACAACTGTAGTATGTCCACCAACTCCAACCACAACTGTATGTCAATTTTCTCCAAACACAACTGTAGTATGTCCACTTTCTCCAACCACAACTCTAGTATGTCCACTGTCTCCAACCACAACTATAGTATGTCCGCTGTCTCCAACCACTACTACAGTATGTCCACCATCTTTAATCACATATGTAGTATGTCCACCATCTACAAGCACAACTGTAGTACTGTATGTTTACTGTCTCAAGTATACCAATGTCTTCTATAGGATGTTCTTCAATCTCCAACCAAACCTGCTGCATGTCTTCAGACTCCAACCACACCTATAGTTAGTTCAGTTTCCAACTACACTTGTATCATGTCCCCAGTCTCTTGCTGTCTTCTGTAGCGTATCCCTATCTCCAGTCAAACCTGCAGCATAGCTTCAGACTGCAAACTCACCTGCACCATGTCCGCGATGTCTGACCATCATTTCCTCCAGTATGTCTGCAGCCTCTCTCATGGTTCTGTGTTCAGCATTATAGGCCCCTTATGCCTTGTAAGTTGACAACCTCTGGTCTACACTATTCCTAACATGCCAATGTGTGTCATTTGACTGGGGCCCCAAAACAAGAAGACATGCCCCTGAAATCTTTTGTGTCCATGGCATCATATTGTGTTTGGTGTATTCCCGGGATCCACAGAATATAAGGGCGCTATATAAACAAAGAGAACTACTAATGGTGTTGGTTTTATAATAAGTAACTAATTAAAAGGCAATGTGTGCAGCTAACTGGAACATGTTGATCAATATTATATCATACAATCAGGCTGGTGTGAGATTATCATTACATGGAACGGAGCAGAGCCGGTGCATTGCCATGAAATTAGATTTGCCATGGAATGAGATGGTCCGCCTCCATCTCATCCTATTGGCTCTCTCATGTCACGTGACAAAACATCAGTCACAGCTAGGCTATCATAGGGAGAGGATCTCCTCTCCCTGGGATAGCCCGATAGCACTGTCAGCAGCGTGCCTCCCGCCAGCGCTAAGTACACCCCGCGCCCGCAGCTCTACTCCCCGTCCCCCGTTAAGGCTCAGGGAACGGGGCGAGTCTACGCTATTAGCGTAGACCTAGCGTTGGCTACGTTAGTAGCGTAACGTAGCCAACGCTAGGTCTACGCTAATAGCGTAGACTCGCCCCGTTCCCTGAGCCTTAACGGGGGACGGGGAGTAGAGGTGCGGGGGACGGGGAGTAGAGCTGCGGGAGCGGGGTGTACTTAATCGGGGAGTAGAGCTGCGGGCGCGGGGTGTACTTAGCACTGGCGGGAGGCACGCTGCTGACAGTGCTATCGGGCTATCACAGGGAGAGGAGATCCTCTCCCTATGATAGCCTAGCTGTGACTGATGTTTTGTCACGTGACATGAGTGAGCCAATAGGATGAGATGGAGGCGGACCATCTCATTCCATGGCAAATCTCATTTCATGGCAATGCACCGGAGGAGGAACAGGCAATCCTGGTTAACAATAAGCTGCCGCTATTTTATGAAGCAAGTGCTTTATTCAGAAAGCACTTGCCTCTAAATTTGCGGCGGCGTATCGTAATTCCCCCGTCGGAATTCAAATTCCGCGGCTAGGGGGCGTGTAGTATTTAAATCAGGCTCGTTCCCGCGCCAATCGAACAGCGCATGCGCCGTCCGCAAATTTACCCAGCGTGCATTGCTCCAAATGACGTCGCAAGGACGTCATTGGTTTCGACATAAACGTAAATTACGTGCGGCCGTATACGCAAACGACGTAAAAAATTCAAAACTCGGCGCGGGAACATCGGCCATACTTAACATTCTATGAATCAGGTGCATAGATAAGACGGCCGGACTCAGAGATACGACGGCGTATCTTCTTTATGAATCTATAGAGAGAAAGAGAAAAACACGGGAAGAAAGTGTAGAATTCCCTCTATGTAAATGGATTTATTATATATTACTCCAATGTATATAATAAGACTATATTTATACTATAAACCAGAGGCTCTGGATGGACTGTTGGATACATGTCTCTGTATTTAGATTGTATCCGGTCTGGATGGACAGTTTGATGAATGGTCCTATATTTCTGTAGCGCCCCCTTACTTCTGTGCGGGCGCTACGCTGAAGTTAGTAGGGAATGGGAGGATTAGTTTACTCCCATTCACAGTTTATGGAAATTTAGGCTGTTGCCAAATTCAGAATTTGTCCTGTAGGTCAGTCTGCGCTCTGGGGGTGCGTTATCACCCCCGGGCGGCAGCTGGCGCTAGAAGGGTTCTGACAGACCCACCTTCTCCCAGCAGCCAATCAGAGGAGTTCTTTCCTTGTTGGGCATGCTGGGAGGGGGATATATCTGGGCAACCGCCTTTGGGCCGTTCTGTTTTGTGCGGGGCCCGAGTTCCAGGTGCGGCATCCACCTTCAGGGTGCGCGCATCCATGGGCCCCGCCACCGTGGCCTGCTTTACTGAGGTCACGCACCATGCGGAGCCTCATCCCAACTTGGAGAGGGGCCCCAGCGACTGGCAGGGTCCCAACCTTCTGCTGAGAGGATCCTAAGCCGGGAGCTGTGCGATGGGGGATCGGCTCTGGAGAACCTAGAATCAGAGGTTGTCCAGGAGGCCTAGACGAACCATCGGGGATCCGGTCACCACACCATATGACAGGTATGCTTAAGCTGTCAGCGGGTGACACTATCTGAACTGACTGGGAGGACTCACTCAATCTAATTTCACAAATCTCAAATTGTCGAGCCTGTAGCAGAGGCCTGTTCCTCCCAGTGATCCTTAAGTGGCGCTCCGGCTGCCAGGCCTGTGATAGACGCCTGTCCGGGGGCACTTTACCCACCCTGATTGTGGTGGCGACGATTTGCGTTATGTTATTGCTGAGAGCAGGCGTGCTCTCTTTCATATCCAGGGCCTGATACTAAAGTTCTCTCCTCGCTCATCAACTTTTCTCTCTTGTGTATCACGTTGATGTTGGCCATGTTGGGCCTTGGAATAAAGCATTGAAAACTCAATTGACGTCTGGACACTTTGGGCCAGATTCTCAGAAGAGTTACGACGCTGTATCTCAGGAAACTCCGTCGTATCTCTCTTTTTTGACCCGCGTATCTATGCGAGTGATTCCTAGAATCATTTTCGCATAGATACGCTGTAGATCCGACAGGTGTAAGTCACTTACACTGTCGGATCTTAAATGTAATTCGCCGCCGGCCGCTAGGTGGCGTTTACGTTCAGGTCTCATTTGTTTATGCAAATGAGCCTGATACGCCGATTCCCGAACGAAATCGCGTCGCGTAACCGTCGCTTATGTCGTTTGCGTAAGCATAAGGTTACCCCTGCTATATGAGGGGTAACCTTACGCCAGTCTGACGTATGCCATGTTAAGTATGGCGTCGGGTCCGCGTCGTCTTTTCCCGTCGAGTACGTCGTTTTCCTAAGTCGTTCTTGAATACGACTTTACGTCAATGACGCACACGTCGGCGTCATTGACGTTTTCCGTCGAGAACTGGAGCATGCGCACTGGGCTATTTTTACACTACGCCGCCGCAAACTACGGAGCAAGTGCTTGAGGAATACGGCACTTGCTCCAGTAAGTTGCGGCGGCGTAGTGTAAATGGCTTACGCTACGGCCGCGGGAAAACTACGAGAATCTGGCCCTTGCTCTTTATTCACACTCACAGCTATCACCCCTAGACCAAGTCAAGAAGGTAACTTAAATAGGCCGATCCCAAACTAAACAGCGGCTCCTTCGGGGGTGAGCGCTACATTTAGGATGTAACCGGTCTATAAACCAGAGGTTCTGGATGGACAGTTGGATAAATGGCTCTATATTTTGGATGTATCGGTCCAATTTTTGGACTTCATGATGGATTTGAAGAATGGCCTGCAAACCGTCAGCAGTAGGGGGATCTGCAAACAAGTGTCTAAACAGCCGGTCAGTTAATGAAGAGGATATTAGATAAGCCTGAGATTCATTGATGACCTGAAGATTGATCTATGACATCATTTACAGACGGCCTGTAGAGTCTATTGACTTTTTTTTATGAGATTTTATTGAGTCTGAGTCTTTCTGTACCTGTCAGGCCAGAACCACAAGGTGGCGCTATCATACCATCAGATTTTTTAGTTACCGTGCATTAGACCAGCAGCCTTCGGCGCCATACCTCCAGGAAGCCAATCAGGGCCAGCTTTTCCATTTCCAAAGCTCCCGTATGGCTCTAATTTCCAGGGACGCTCCTGTTGTTGGGTTTCTTCCTGAACTAGTTTTCCAAAATGACCAACTACACCATAAAAAATAAAATAAAAAATGTATTGAATATTTTTCTAAGAATAATTTATGTATTTTCTAATAGCCAGATCCACGTAGAGATACGACGGCGTATCAGTAAATACGCCGTTGTAACTCCGAATCTGCGCCGTCCTATATATAAGTGTATTCTTAAATTGAGATACGCTTAAATGTAGCTAAGATACGACCGCCGGCGCCGTCGTATCTTAGCTGTCTATTTACGCTCGCCGCTAGGGGCGTTAATGCGTAAATCAGCGAGATACGCCTATTCACGAACGTACGCTTGCCCGTCGCAGTAAAGATACTTTGTTTACCTAAGGCGTTTTCAGGCGTAAAGATAAAACACCGAAAAGATGGCGCAGCCAATGTTAAGTATGGACGTCGGAACCGCGTCAAATTTTTAAATTTGTACGTCGTTTGCGTAAGTCGTCCGTGAATGGGGCTGGGCGTAATTTACGTTCACGTCGAAACCAGTCTTTGCGGCGTAATTTGGAGCATGCGCACTGGGATACGTCCACGGACGGCGCATGCGCCGTTCGTTCGAAACGTCATTTACGTGGGGTCGTGCTTTATTTACATAAAACACGCCCACCTCTTCACAATTTGAATTAGGCGCGCTTACGCCGGCACATTTACGCTACGCCTCCGTAACTTGGGACGCAAGTGCTTTGTGAATACAGCACTTGCCTCTCTAACTTACGGCGGTGTAACGTAAATTAGATACGCTACGCCCGCACAACTTTAAGCCGCCGTACCACCACCGTCCCCCCCCCCCCGCGCTACATGCGACGGTCGGATTCCCTCAGGGTGCGATCCGGGACGACGGCGCGGCTATTCATTTATAGCCGCTCCGTCGCGATCGCTCCCCGTAGCTGAAGAACGGGGCGAGCCGTATGTAAACACGGCTTCCCCGTGCTTCACTGTGGCGCTGCATCGATCGAGTGATCCCTTTTATAGGGAGACTCGATCGATGACGTCAGTCCTACAGCCACACCCCCCTACAGTTGTAAACACACACTAGGTGAACACTAAATCCTACAGCGCCCCCTGTGGTTAACTCCCAAACTGCAATTGTCATTTTCACAGTAAACAGTGCATTTTTAATGCATTTTTTGCTGTGAAAATGACAATGGTCCCAAAAATGTGTCAAAATTGTCCGATGTGTCCGCCATAATGTCGCAGTCATGAAAAAAATCGCTGATCGCCGCCATTAGTAGTAAAAAAAAAAATATTAATAAAAATGCAATAAAACTATCCCCTATTTTGTAAACGCTATAAATTTTGCGCAAACCAACCGATAAACGCTTATTGTGATTTTTTTTTACCAAAAATATGTACAAGAATACGTAAACTGAGAAGAAAATAAAAATGTATATCTTTTTTGGGGGATATTTATTATAGCAAAAAGTAAAAAATATTGTTTTTTTTTTTTCAAAATTGTCGCTCTATTTTTGTTTATAGCGCAAAAAATAAAAACCGCAGAGGTGATCAAATACCACCAGAAGAAAGCTCTATTTGTGGGAGAAAAAAAGGACGCCAATTTTGTTTGGGAGCCACATCGCACGAACGTGCAATTGTCAGTTAAAGCGACGCAGTGCCGAATCGCAAAAACTGGTCAGGTCCTTTACCTGCGTAATGGTCCGGGTCTTAAGTGGTTAAGATATATGGGACCCGAACTCGAAAAATCAAATGTCCCCATTTTGAAGGCTTAAATCAGGGGTCTCCATACTTTTCAAGCAAAAGGCCAGTTTACTGTTTTTGAGACTTCAGGGGGGCCGGATTCTGACCAATGGGGGTAGAAAATGCCCCAGGGCCGAGCATCAGTGAGAATAAACATGGCCCCAGTGTTGGTGGGCAGTAGGAGGAGGAAAAGTGGTTCATCATTGCTATTGGTTGAAGAAATAGAGTCCCATTTTTAGTGTCATTGGGAGGAATAGTGCCTCATATCGTTGGGAGCAATACTGCCCCAAGGGCTGGATAAAGGCTTGCAAAGGGCCACATCCGGCCCTTGGGCCACAGTTTGGAGACCCCTGGCTTATATGCACCTTAATGGCAATAAAAAGGGTTTAGGGGCCTGGGTACAGCCCTAGGGGACATGAATTAATGCAAAATGTATTTTTTTTTTAAATATATATTTTGTAAAGAAGCAGTGATATTAATGATGCTTAAAGTGAAACAATAAAAATCAAAAATGTATTTAACCACTTGATGTACGTGCTATAACCAAAAGATGGCTACTTCGTGGACCTCAAATCCCGGGAAGGGATCCATGTACATCCTCCTGCTCTCATGCTGCCTGCGCGCCCCAGGGCCCGCGCACGCAAAGCGCTCTGTGATTGCTGAGTTCTTTAGATTCGGTTGATCACAGAGCATGGGTAAAGGGTCCATCACAGCGTGCCCTTTACCACGTGATCATCTGTCAGCCAATGACAGCTGATCACGGAAGTAAACAGAAGCCTGTTACCAGCTTTTGTTTCTTTCTACGACCACACCTGTAGTATGTCCACCATCTTCAACCACATCTCTAGTATGTCCACTATCTCCATCTCTAGTATGTCCACTATCTCCAACCCCAACAATAGTATGTTCATTGTCTCCAACCAGAACTCTATTATGTCCACCATCTCCAACCACAACTCTAGTATGTTCACTGTCTCCAATCACAACTCTAGTATGTCCATTATCTCCAACCACAACTGTAGTAGGTCCGCTTTCTGCAACCACAGCTCTAGTATGTCAACCGTCTCCAACAATACCTGTAGTATGTCCACCATCTCCAATCACAACTCTAGTATGTCCACCACCTTCAACCACAACTGTAGTGTGTCCACAAACTCCAACCAGAACTGTAGTATGTCCACTGTCTCCAACCACAACTGTAGTATGTCCACTGTCTCCAACCACAACTGTAGTATGTCCACTGTCTCCAACCACAACTGTAGTATGTCCACTGTCTCCAACCACAACTCTAGTATGTCCACCATCTCCAACCACAAGTGTAGTATGTCTACCACCTTCAACCACAACTCTAGTGTGTCCACAAACTCCAACCACAAATGTAGTATGTCCACTGTCTCCAACCACAACTGTAGTATGTCCACTGTCTCCAACCACAACTGTAGTATGTCCACTATTTCCAATCACAAGTCTAGTATGTCCACCATCTCCAACCACAACTCTAGTATGTCCACTATCTCCAACCACAACTGTAGTATGTCCACTGTCTCCAATCACAACTCTAGTATGTCCACCATCTCCAACCACAACTGTAGTATGTCCACTATCTCCAATCACAACTCTAGTATGTCAGCCGTCTCCAACCACAGCTCTAGTATGTCAGCCGTCTCCAACCACAGCTCTAGTATGTCAGCCGTCTCCAACAATGCCTGTAGTATGTCCACCATCTCCAATCACAACTCTAGTATGTCCACTGTCTCCAACCACAACTGTAGTATGTCCACCATCTCCAACCACAACTGTAGTATGTCCACCACCTTCAACCACAACTCTAGTATGTCCACCATCTCCAATCACAACTCTAGTATGTCCACCATCTCCAACCACAACTGTAGTATGTCCACCATTTCCAACCACAGCTCTAGTGTGTCCACAAACTCCAACCACAACTGTAGTATGTCAGCCATCTCCAACCACAACTGTAGTATGTCCACCATCTCCAACCACAACTGTAGTATGTCCACCATCTCCAACCACAGCTCTAGTGTGTCCACAAACTCCAACCACAACTGTAGTATGTCAGCCATCTCCAACCACAACTGTAGTATGTCCACCATCTCCAACCACAGCTTTAGTATGTCAGCCATCTCCAACCACAACTGTAGTATGTCCACCATCTCCAACCACAGCTTTAGTATGTCAGCCATCTCCAACCACAGCTCTAGTATGTCAGCCGTCTCCAACAATGCCTGTAGTATGTCCACCATCTCCAATCACAACTCTAGTATGTCCACCATCTCCAACCACAACTGTAGTATGTCCACCATCTCCAACCACAGCTTTAGTATGTCAGCCGTCTCCAACAATGCCTGTAGTATGTCCACCATCTCCAATCACAACTCTAGTATGTCCACCATCTCCAACCACAACTGTATGTCAATTTTCTTCAAACACGACTGTAGTATGTCCACTGTCTCCAACCACAACTCTAGTATGTCCACCATCTCCAACCACTACTACAGTATGTCCACCATCTTTAACCACATCTGTAGTATGTCCACCATCTCCAGCCACAACTGTAGTACTGTATGTTTACTGTCTCCATCCACATCTGTAAAATGTCTCAAGTATACCAATGTCTTTTATAGGATGTTCTTCAGTATCCAACCAAACCTGCTGCATGTCTTCAGACTCCAACCACACCTATAGTAAGTTCAGTTTCCAACTACACTTGTATCATGTCCCCAGTCTCTCGCTGTCTTCTGTAGCGTATCCCTATCTCCAGTCAAACCTGTAGCATATATTTAGACTCTGAACCCACCTGCACCATGTCCGCAATGTCTGACCATCATTTCCTCCAGTATGTCTGCAGTCCCTCTCGTGGTTCGGTGTTCAGCATTATAGGCCCCTTGTGCCTTTTAAGTTGACAACCTCTGGTCTACACTATTCCTAACCATGCCAATGTGTGCCATTTGACTGGGGCCCCAAAACAAGAAGACATGCCCCTGAAATCTTTTGTGTCCATGGCATCATATTGTGTTTGGTGTATTCCCGGGATCCACAGAATATAAGGGCGCTATATAAACAAAGAGAACTACTAATGGTGTTGGTTTTATAATAAGTAACTAATTAAAAGGCAATATGTGCAGCTAACTGGAACATGTTGATCAATATTATATCATACAATCAGGCTGGTGTGAGATTATCATTACATGGAATGGAGCAGAGCCGGAGGAGGAACAGGCAATCCTGGTTAACAATAAGCTAAGCAACAGCACTCCGTGCCAAGAAGCAGCTGAAAGAGCAAATACAGTCCTGGAATCTATAGAGAGAAAGAGAAAAACACGGGAAGAAAGTGTAGAATTCCCTCTATGTAAATGGATTTATTATATATTACTCCAATGTATATAATAAGACTATTAGCCGGAATTATAGAGACTTCGTAGATACGCTGTCGTAAGTCCGAATGAGCGCCATCATATCTTTAAGCGCATTCTCAAACTGAGATACGCTTCACTGTTGCTAAGATACGACCGACGTAAGTCTCCCACGCCGTCGTATCTTATGTGCATATTTACGCTGGCCACTAGGGGCGTGTACGTGGATTTCCACGTCAAATATGTAAATGAGCAAGATACGCCGATTCACGAACGTACGTACGCCCGTCGCAGTAAGATACGCCGTTTACGTTAGACATACGCCGGCGTAAAGATAAACCACCAAAAAGATTGGCGCAGCCCATGCAAGGTATGGACGACGGAACAGTCGTATTATTTTACGTCGTTTGCGTAAGCGTATGTCAATGTGGCTGAGCGTAGGTTACGTTCACGTCGAAAGCATTGAGCCAAATTAGTTACGTAGGGAGTATTTGCGACGTGATTCTGAGCATGCGCACGCATGCGCTGTACGAACGGCCCTCATTTACATGGGGTCACGGTTAATTTAAATGTAGCCCGCCCACTACATGCCTACTTTGAATTAGGCGGGGTTACGCCGGCCCATTTGCGGTACGCCGACGTATCTTAGGGAGCAAGTGCTTTGTGAATATTGGCCTTGCCTCTCTATGTTACGTCATCGTAGCTCAAATGAGCTGCGCTACGCCAGCTTAAACAAACGCTGATGTATGTGAATCTGGCTATATATTTATACTATAAACCAGAGGCTCTGGATGGACAGTTGGATAAATAGTTGTATATTTAGGATGTATCTGATCTATAAACCAGAGGCTCTGGATGGACAGTTGGATAAATAGTTGTATATTTAGGATGTATCTGATCTATAAACCAGAGGCTCTGGATGGACAGTTGGATAAATTGATCTATATTTAGGATGTATCCGGTCTATAAACCAGACGTTCTGGCAGGACAGTTACATAAATGTCTCTATATTTAGATTGTATTCGGTCTATAAACCAGAGGCTCTGGATGGACAGTTGGATAAATGGATCTATATGTAGGATGAATCCAGGCTATAACCCAGAGGCTTTGGATGGACAGTTGGATAAATGGATCTATATTTAGGATGTATCCGGTCTGTAAACCAGAGGCTCTGGATGGACAGTTGGATAAATGGATCTATATTTAGGATGTATCTGGTCTATAAAGCAGAGGCTCTGGATGGACAGTTGGATAAATGGATCTATATTTAGGATGTATCCGGTCTATAAACCAGAGGCTCTGGATGGACAGTTGGATAAATGGCTCTATATTTAGGATGTATCTGGTCTATAAACCAGAGGCTCTGGATGGACAGTTGGATAAATGGATCTATATTTAGGATGTATCCGGTCTATAAACCAGAGGCTCTGGATGGACAGTTGGATAAATGGCTCTATATTTAGGATGTATCTGGTCTATAAACCAGAGGCTCTGGATGGACAGTTGGATAAATGGATCTATATTTAGGATGTATCCAGTCTATAAACCAGAAGGACAGTTGGATTATTTTGCTCTATATTTAGGATGTATCTGGTCTATAAACCAGAGGCTCTGGATGGACAGTTGGATAAATGGATCTATATTTAGGATGTATCCAGTCTATAAACCAGAAGGACAGTTGGATTATTTTGCTCTATATTTAGGATGTATCTGGTCTATAAACCAGAGGCTCTGGATGGACAGTTGGATAAATGGATCTATATTTAGGATGTATCCGGTCTATAAACCAGAAGGACGGTTGGATTATTTTGCTCTATATTTAGGATGTATCAGGTCTGTAAACTAGAGGCTCTGGATGGACAGTTGGATAAATGGCTCTATATATAGGGCCAGATCCACAAAGAGTTACGTCGGCGTATCTATTGATACGCCACGTAAGTTCCATCGATGCGCCGTCGTATCTTTTTTGTATCCACAAAACAAGATACGACTGAATGTGGTCTAGATCCGACCGACGTACGTCTTAGTACGCCGTCGGATCTTAGGTGCATATTTACGCTGGCCGCTAGGTGGCGCTTCCGTTGATTTCCGCGTCGAGTATGCAAATTAGCTAGATACGCCGATCCTCAAACGTACGTCCGGCCGGCGCATTTTTTTGCGTCGTTTACGTAAGGCTTTTTCGGGCTTAAAGTTACCCCTGCCTCTATGAGGCGTACGCAATGTTAAGTATGGACGTCGGGACATCGTTGAATTTTCCGTCCTTTACGTCGTTTGCGTAAATCGTTCGCGAATAGGGCTTTGCGTAAGTTATGTTCACGTCGAAAGTATTGACTATTTGCAACGTTATTTCACGCATGCGCACTGGGATACATCCACGGACGGTGCATGCGCCGTTCGCAAAAAGCGTCAATTACGTGGGGTCATACCAGATTAGCATACAACACGCCCACTCCAGGCCTACTTTGAATTACGCGGCCTTACGCCGGCGCGCATATGGGAGCAAGTTCTTTGTGGATACCCTACGAGCCACTCTGATTTACAGGGGCGTAGCGCATATGAGATGCGCTACGCCCGCCTACATATATGCCCGTTTTTGTGGATCTGGCCCATAGTATGTATCTGGTCTGTAAACCAGAGGCTGTGAATGGACAGTTGGATAAATGGTTCTATATTTAGGATGAACCCGGTCTATAAACCAGAGGTTCCGGATTGACAGTTCGACAAATGGTTCTATATTTAGGATGTATCAGGTCTATAAACCAGAGGCTCTGGATGGACAGTTAGGAAAATGGTTCTATATTTAGGATGTATCCGGTCTATAAACCAGAGGCTCTGGATGGACAGTTGGATAAATGGCTCTATATTTAGGATGTATCTGTTCTATAAATCAGAGGCTCTGGATGGACAGTTGGATAAATGGTTCTATATTTAGGATGTATCCGGTCTATAAACCAGAGGCTCTGGTTTCCATCCACAACTCTAGGCTCTGGATGGACAGTTGGATAAATGGCTCTATATGTAGGATGAATCCGGTCTAGAAACCAGAGGCTCTGGATGGACAGTTGGATCAATGGTTCTATATGTAGAATGAATCTGGTCTATAAACCAGAGGCTCTGGATGGACAGTTGGATAAATGGATCTAAATGTAGGATGAATCCAGTCTATAAACCAGAGGCTCTGGATGAACAGTTGGATAAATGGTTCTATATATAGGATGAATCCAGGCTATAACCCAGAGGATCTGGATGGACAGTTGGATGAATGGTTCTATATATAGGATGAATCCAGGCTATAACCCAGAGGATCTGGATGGACAGTTGGATGAATGGTTCTATATATAGGATGAATCCAGGCTATAACCCAGAGGATCTGGATGGACAGTTGGATAAATGGCTCTATATTTAGGATGTATCGGGTCTATAAACCAGAGGCTCTGGATGGACAGTTGGATAAATGGCTCTATATTTAGGATGTATCAGGTCTATAAACCAGAGGCTCTGAATGGACAGTTGCATACATGGCTCTATATTTAGGATGTATCAGGTCTATAAACCAGAGGCTCTGGGTGGACGGTTCAAAAATATTCGGATGAAATTGGCCATAATCTTCTCTTGGGATTCGCAGTGGAAGCAGTGACATGCGATCTCTTCTGTGATAAGAGGGTCATGCTGTGACTTTATCCCTGGAAGTCATATTGCCGGTGACGGATGATGATGGAGACGGGGCACACAGGTATCTCTGAGCGATTCGACACCTGCCGCCCATGGCAATCCGTCTCCCTGCCTCAGTCAGCGCTGCCCCTGGGGTAGGACACAATGCACTCAGGTCACAGAGGGTTATTAGCTCCTAATTACCCCATTGTCACAGTGACAGGGGGGTAACAGGACACCTGGCTCACCGGCGGGTCCCAGCGGAGGGAGAACAATAACGCAGGATGTATATTCTATACTTCACACGCCTCACCCAGCAGCTCCTGTCTGTATTAGGGGGTCGTGTCAAAGCCCCAGCTACTGGGGGCTGGGGGGGGGATGTACAGCTGAAGAGGTATGAGATTTATAATAATCACTGACAATAGGTTCAACTTACAAAGCTAACACACCAGGATAAGGATACTTACTTTTAAAAAAGTGACAGTTATTTTCAGTGGCGTGCAATGAGATTTGAGAATGACAGTGACTAGGCTAATCAAAGATACCCGACAAACACAAATAGCTGGATTCAGAAAGCTTTACGCCGGCGTATCAGTAGATACGCCGACGTAACTCTGAATCTACGCCGACGTAACTCTGAATCTACGCCGACGTAACTCTGAATCTACGCTGTCCTAAATTTAAGCGTATTCTGGAAACCAGATAAGCTTAAGTTAGGCTAAGATACGAGCGGCGTAAGTCTCCTACGCCGTCGTATCTTAGGGTGCAATTTTTCCGCTGGCTGCTAGGTGGCGCTTCCGTTGAGTTTGGCGTAGAGTATGTAAATGACTAGATACGCCGATTCACGGACGTACGTGCGCCCGGCGCATTTTTTTTTACGTCGTTTACGTATGGCTTTTTCCAGCGTAAAGTTAGTCGAAAAAATAGCTGGCCTAGTCAATGTTAAGTATGGCCGTCGTTCCCGCGTCGAAATTTGAAATTTTTACGTCGTTTGCGTAAGTCGTCCGTGAATGGGGCTGGACGTAATTTACGTTCACGTCGAAACCAATACGTCCTTGCGGCGTACTTTGGAGCAATGCACACTGGGATATGTACTCGGCGTTCGTAAAAAACGTCAATCACGTCGGGTCACCAACCATTTACATAAAACACGCCCCCTCATCCTCATTTGAATTAGGCGCGCTTACACCGGCCCCATTTACGCCGCCATAACTTAGGAGGCAAGTGCTTTGTGAATACTACGCTATGCTGCCAGACTTATGGCAGCATAGCGTAGATACGCTACGCCGCCGCAAAGATACCCACATGTACCTGAATCTAGCTAATAGAATTATATTAATAATTAAGATTATATTTCAGATGTAAAGATATCCACAGCGGACAAATGGACTTGGTCTATAGGTGACAGCATAGACCATGGGTCCTCAAACTATGGCCCTCCAGGTGTTCAGGAACTACAATTCCCATCATGCCTAATCATGTCTGTGAATCAAAGGTTTCATTGCGGAGTCTCTGGATCAATCAGCGTAGCACTAAAATCCATGGATCGCAGAACGATACATGTAGATGAGGATTGTTATAATAAACCGAGGCTCAGATCTCCTCCCACGTGGTCTGTTTTATAATCGGCATGGTAAACGTTGGGTTTACGCAAGACGACAGATGCTGAGTCACACCCTTATCACAAGCTGGAATACACAGAATTATGAATGAAGCCTTTCAGATGAGAGGATTATAAAGTGATCACCATACAGCCTTTCCGGAATCATTACAAGGCCATATTCATCCAGCCACACAGGTTGCAATTTCCCAACCCGATTTTCTTGTGGTTTGGTTATGAGATGCATGGTGGTCACGTACAACATGAAAGGGAAAGCATTGTCTCATCGAGAAAACAGCCCCTCCAGTTTGAATGGACTTACAGCACACCATGTGAAATCGGAAATAGACCTGACCTTCTTTCAAGGGGGTATTCATTCTCCAAAATGACCACCAATGGAAAGGAAGATTCTTACCTCCATTGACCATCAATGTACGGCGGCATTCATCTTCCTACTGACCAACAACATCAGGAGGAATTCTTTCCACTCACCACTGATGCAATGGGCATTCTTCCTCTTCCAAAGACCACAGGCTTCTTTCCACTGACCACCAATGTAATGCCGCGTACACGGCCAAGCAAAAGTCCGATGTGAGCCTTTGGTTGGAAATTCCGACCGTGTGTAGGCTCTATCAGACTTTTGCTGTCGAAATTTCCGCTCACCAAAAGATTGAGAGCAGGTTCTCTAATTTTCCGACGGAAAAATTCAGATCGGAAATTCCAATCGTCTGTAGCAATTCTGGCACGCAAAATTCCGAGGCATGCTCGGAAACAATTCCACACATGCTCAGAAGCATTGAACTTAATTTTCTCGGGTCGTCGTAGTGTTGTACGTCACCGCGTACTTGACAGTCGAAAGTTCAGAGAACTTTTGTGTGACCGTGTGCATGTAAGCCAAGCTTGAGCGGAATTCCGTCGGAAAAACCATCCAAGGTTTTTCCGACGGAAAATCCGATCGTGCATACGGGGCATATTTCCTCCCACTGACTACCAATGTAAGAGGCATTCTTTCTCCTACTGATTACCAATACAGTATAAGATGACATTATTCCATCTACTGACCACCAATGTAAGAAGAAATCTCCCTCACAAAGGGCCAACAATATAGGGGGCATTCATCCTTTAACCAACCACCTATGTAAGAGGGAGTCTTCCTTCCATTATCCACCAATGTAAGGGGGGCATTCTCCCTTCTTCTGACCACCTACGTAAGGTGGATTATTCCTCCCACTGCCGACCAATATAAGGGGACATTCTTCCTCCAATTGGCCACTAATGTAAGGGGGAGTCCACTTTCCACTATCTACCAATGTTAGGTGGTCAGAAGAAGAAAGAATGCCCCCTATGTAAGGTGGATTCTTCTTCCCACTGCCCACCCATGTAAAGGGACATTCTTTCTCTGACTGGCCACCAATAAAGTGAAATTTGTCCTCTCCCTGACCACTAATGTAAGGAGACATGCTTCTTTCAACTGCCCCCCAATGTAAGGGGGTATTCTTCCTTACACTGACCACCAATATAAGGGGGCATTTTCCCCCCACTAACCGCATATGTAATGGGAAATTCTTCCCCCCACTGACCACCAATATCAGGGGGCATTTTTCTTCTCAATAACCACCAATATAAGGGGACATTGTTCCTCTCTCTGACCACCAATGTAAGGAAAAATTCTTCCTCCAAAAAATCCACCAGTGAAAGGAAAACTTTTTCCCCCACCAACCACCAATGTAGGAAGGATTCCTCTTCCCACTGACCATCAATGTAAGGGACCATTCTTCCTCTCACTGACCACCAATGTAAGGGAACATTCTTCCTCCCACAGACAACCAATGTGAGACATGCTTCCTTTCACTGACCAGCATTTCAAGGAGGATTCATCTTCGTATTGACCACCAATATAAGCAGACATCATTCCTCCGACTGACCACCAATATAAGGGACATCCTTCATCCAACTGACTGCCAATGTAAAAATACATTCTTATCCCACTGCCAACCAATGTAACGGGGCAACCTTCCTTCCACTGATCACCAATGTAAGGAGGATTTTCCTTCCACTGACCAACAGTATAAGGAGACCTTCTTCATACCTCTGACCACAAATATAAGGAGCCGCTCTTCCTCTCGATGGCCACCAAGTAAGGAGGTATTCTTCCTCCCACTGACCAACAATATAAGGGGAAATTCTTCCTTCTGCTTACTTCCAACATAAGGGACATTATTCCTCTAACTTACCATTAATGTAAGGAAGGCATTCTTTCTCCAAATGACCACCAATGTAAGGGGCTTTCATCCTTTCAATCACCATATAAGGGGTCCTCTTGCACACACTGACTGCCAACGTAACAGGGCATTCTTCCTTCCACTGACCCCAAAAGTAAGGGGCATTCTTCATCCCACAAACCACCCATGTAAGGTCATATACCTCCTCCTACTGACAACCAATGTAAGGGAGTGTACCACCCCCTATCCCCTGGGCAGATGGCTTGGTGGCTTGGTGGACTAGCATTTAAAACCCCAAGGCAGAATCTTTGACTCTTTGTCGGGCAAAAGTAATTGGGTGACAGTTCATTTTCTTCAGCAGGACGCTTCTTCCCCGGATGCTTCAGTAAGATGGAACAAAGGTCACCCCCTATTCCAAGGTCACCCCAAATATTCATATCCTTCCCCAGCATTCCCCACTGGCAATAACTCTCTGGAGAGACAAATATTTATACCTCAGTAATATTGTTTCTTCTTGTGCAGAAGAACGATAGCAATTAGAGCTCAGGCCGACTACAGCCTATCTGTAATACTAAGGTGGACTTGGGACCCTCTAGCTTGTTGTGGCTTCCTGCTGAACACTAATGTAAGGGGCCAGTCTCCCTCCCACTCAACACCAATGTAATGGGTCATTCTTCCTTCCACTGACCACCAATGTAAGGGACATTCTTCCCACTGATCACCAATGTAAGGAACATTCTTCTCACTGATCACCAATGTAAGGGACATTCTTCTCACTGATCACCAATGTAAGGGACATTCTTCTCACTGATCACCAATGTAAGGGACATTCTTCCCACTGATCACCAATGTAAGGAACATTCTTCTCACTGATCACCAATGTAAGGGACATTCTTCCCACTGATCACCAATGTAAGGAACATTCTTCCCACTGATCACCAATGTAAGGGACATTCTTCCCACTGATCACCAATGTAAGGAACATTCTTCCCACTGATCACCAATGTAAGGGACATTCTTCTCACTGATCACCAATGTAAGGAACATTCTTCTCACTGATCACCAATGTAAGGAACATTCTTCTCACTGATCACCAATGTAAGGGACATTCTTCCCACTGATCACCAATGTAAGGAACATTCTTCTCACTGATCACCAATGTAAGGGACATTCTTCCCACTGATCACCAATGTAAGGGACATTCTCCCCACTGATCACCAATGTAAGGAGCATTCTTCCCACTGATCACCAATGTAAGGGACATTCTTCCCACTGATCACCAATGTAAGGGACATTCTACCCACTGATCACCAATGTAAGGGACATTCTACCCACTGATCACCAATGTAAGGAACATTCTTCTCACTGATCACCAATGTAAGGGACATTCTTCCCACTGATCACCAATGTAAGGGACATTCTTCCCACTGATCACCAATGTAAGGGACATTCTTCCCACTGATCACCAATGTAAGGGACATTCTTCCCACTGATCACCAATGTAAGGAACATTCTTCTCACTGATCACCAATGTAAGGAACATTCTTCCCACTGATCACCAATGTAAGGGACATTCTTCTCACTGATCACCAATGTAAGGGACATTCTTCTCACTGATCACCAATGTAAGGAACATTCTTCCCACTGATCACCAATGTAAGGAACATTCTTCTCACTGATCACCAATGTAAGGAGCATTCTTCTCACTGATCACCAATGTAAGGGGCATTCTTCTCACTGATCACCAATGTAAGGAACATTCTTCCCACTGATCACCAATGTAAGGAACATTCTTCCCACTGATCACCAATGTAAGAGACATTCTTCTCACTGATCACCAATGTAAGGAACATTCTTCTCACTGATCACCAATGTAAGGAACATTCTTCCCACTGATCACCAATGTAAGAGACATTCTTCTCACTGATCACCAATGTAAGGAACATTCTTCTCACTGATCACCAATGTAAGGAACATTCTACCCACTGATCACCAATGTAAGGAACATTCTTCTCACTGATCACCAATGTAAGGAACATTCTTCCCACTGATCACCAATGTAAGGAACATTCTTCTCACTGATCACCAATGTAAGGAACATTCTTCCCACTGATCACCAATGTAAGGAACATTCTTCCCACTGAACACCAATGTAAGGAACATTCTTCTCACTGATCACCAATGTAAGGAACATTCTTCTCACTGATCACCAATGTAAGGGAAATTCTTCCCACTGACCACCAATGTAAGGGGGAAATTTTCCTTCCAATGATCACCAATATAAGTGAGAGCTTTCCCTCCCATTGACGCCCCAATGTAAGGGGGCATTCTCCCTTCCACTGACCACCAATGCAAAGGGGATTTTTTCCTTCTACTGGCCCACCATTACAAGAAAGATTATTTCCTTTCACTGACCACCAATATAAGGGGGCATTCCTCCTCCAAGTGACCACCAATGTAAGAGCAACATAGAGAAGTATGTGAGGCTCATAAAATATCAGACATATCAGTGAAACTTGGCTGTGTAGTTCCCCTCCAAGGACTGTAAGCTCTTGTGCTCAGGTTGGCAGAGATGAGAGGGACAGAGGGGATGAGCGGGCAGGTGCGGTGCCTAGATGTATAATATGTACAGAATCTATATAAACACAGGGCTCAGAGAAGGGGGCCACAGCAATTATAGGAATTACTCATTTCCTAGCTCCCTCCTCCCCCCACCCGCCTCTAACTGGTCCCACATGTGCCAGAGCTGATAACTAACGGGTTACACATGACCAGCGTTTGCCCGTGCCTGCAGTCCCCACCACCTTAACTCCTTCACTGCTAGAGATCTATTGCCTTAACCCATGCACTGACAGATACCTACCCGCTTCAACCCTGCCCTGCAAACACCTACCACCCCAAATACAGCAATTTCGGAGATTTACCACCTTTACCACTGCACTGCCAGATACCTACCCACTTAAACCCTGCCCTACAAAGACCTACCACCCCAAATACAGCAATTCCAGAGATTTACCACTGCACTGCCAGGTACCTACCCACTTAAACCCTGCCCTACAAAGGGCTACTACCTTAAATGCTGCAATGCCAAAGATTCACCTCCTTTACCCCTGCACTACCAGATACCTACCCCTCCTAAACCCTGAACACAAAAGATCTTCTACCATAAAGGCTGCAATGCTGGATATCTACCGCCTTATCTCCTGCACTGCCAGATACCTACCCACTAGACCCTGTCCTGCAGTCACCACCACCTTAACCCCTTCACTGTTAGAGATCTAAGACTACATCCATTTACCCCTGTTCTCCCAATGATCCACCTTAACCCTGCCCTGCAAAGGCCTACTACCCTAAACACTGCAGTGCTTAAGATTTTCCTCCTTTACCCCTGCACTGCCAGATACCTACCCCCCTAAATCCTGCCCTTCAATGGTCTACTACCCTAAAACGCTGCACTTCCAGAGATCTACTCCCTTTACCCCTGCACTGGCAGATAGCTACCCCCGTAAACCCTGCCCTGAGAAGGCCAACCACCTTAAATGTTGCAGTGCTGGAGATCTTCCTCTTTTACCCCTTATAACTCCCTAATCCTGCCCTGCAAAGACCTACCACCTTAACTGCTGCAGTGCCAGAGATCTACCGATTTATCACTGAACTGCCAGAGACCTACCCCTTTAAGCCTTGCCCTACAAAGGACTACCACCTTAAATGCTGTAATGCCAGAGTCCACTGACTTTAACCCTGCATTGCCAGATTTCTACCCCCTTAAACCCTACTTTGCAAAGTCCTAACACCTTAAATGCTGCAATTTCAAGGATCTACCTCTTTTACCCCTGTACTGCCAGATACCTTCCCCCTTTAAACCCTGGAGATCTACCACCTTTACTCTTGCACTGGCAGATACTTACCCCCTTAATCCCTGCCCTGAGAAGGTCAACCACCTTAAATGCTGCAGTGCTGGAGATCTACCTCCTTTACCCCTGTATTGCAAGGGATCTGCCTCCCTGATCCTGCCCTGCAAAGACCTGCCACCTTAAATGTTGCAGTGACAGAGATCTACCGATTTATCACTGAACTGCCAGACATACCCCTTTAAGCCTTGCCCTTCAAAGGACTACCACCTTAAATGCTGTAATGCCAGAGTCCACTGACTTTAACCCTGCATTATCAGATGCCTACCCCCTTAAACCCCACTTTGCAAAGACCTACCACATTAAATGCTGCAATGTCAAGGATCTACCTCATTTACCCCTGCACTGCCAGATACCTTCCCCCTTAAACCCTACCCTGAGAAGGCCTACCACCTTAAATGCTGCAGTGCTGGAGATCTACCTCCTTTACCCCTGCACTGGAAGATACCTACCCCCCTAATCCCTACCCTGAGAAGGCCAACCACCTTAAATGATGCAGTGCTAGAGATCTACCTCCTTTACCCCAGCACTGGAAGATACCTACCCCCCTAATCCCTACCCTGAGAAGGCCAACCACCTTAAATGCTGCAGTGCTGGAGATCTACCTCCGTTACCCCTGTATTGCAAGGGATCTGCCACTTTAATCCTGCCCTGCAAAGACCTATCACCTTAAATGTTGCAGTACCGGAGATCGACCGATTTATTACTGCACTGCCAGAGACCTACCCCTTTAAGCCTTGTCCTACAAATGACGCCTACCTTAAATGCTGTAATGCCAGAGTCCACTGACTTTAACCCTGCATTGTCAGATGCCTACCCCCTAAACCCTACTTTGCAAAGACCTACCGCCTTAAATGCTGTAATGCCACAGATCTACCGCTTTTACCCCTGCACTGCCAGATACCTACCTACTTAACCCACTGGATGGCCTATGACCTACCATCTTGCATCCGTACTGAAAGAATTTTGCGGCCTTAACCCGTCCCATTCACTCTTTATAGGTCAGCAAAATTAACCCCTAAACTCCCTCTCAGACCCCACTGCTTTAACCCTTGGATTGCATACATTTTCCAAAATGAACCCTCTCTAATAAATATCACATACAATATGTATTCTATTACACATAATTGGGATGAATTGAGGAGGAGGACAGAATGTGACATATGGGGAGATGGAGGGGGCAGTAATGAATGTAACACACAAGAAAAGAGATATGGAATATCAATTAACGATGAATGCTGAGAAGTCACCCATAAATTATACAGAACTTGCAATCTAATGCAGAAACAGGACAGTTTGGTTCTTGTCCCGTGACAGGCTCGTCCTCCAAACTCTGTGATGATTGATGTTCATGGATTGTCACCTCTGAAGTTTCATCTTCTGTACGAGTCTTGTCACCACACGCCGCAGACCCATCGAAAACTACAAACACCCGGCCTGAGTGATATTATTCTTCACACAGAAAAGCTGCCAAACTATAACAGAAATTTAAGCCGAGAACATTGACCTCCAACCTCCCGAAGGCCTTCCCAGAGTCCTTCCAAAACCCTGATGAGTCTGGTGCGGCTGTTTCATAATTTCCATGAAAATTTCCCAACCAAAGAGGTCACAGGATACAATGAAAGAATGTGTAAAAGTATGTAAAAGAATAACACGAATCAAGCCGCTTACAAGGCGAGCTAATCTAAAAATAATCACCAAATTAAACTGTTTGCTGGAGGAGAAAGTGCGGCGAGAAGGAGATTAGAAGAAAAACCAACCTCCAAATACAGTATGCGAAGAAAGATTTATATTCACATGTGCCATACACACAATTCTAGTTAAAAGGAGAAGAGCAGCTGCATGCTAATGTAATTATTGTGTCTGGCTGCTACATTGTTCATCTATGTGTGCTAAGAGAACTAAGTTCAAAGGGCATTGTTTCTTCTTTTATCCGGAGAAAATTGAGTACTGTCCAGCTTTCGGGGTGTGTCCCTTTCTTCGACATCCAAGCAGTACCGATTCACAAAAGTTTTAGCAGAAAGTAAAATGTTAAAACAAAACAAAAAAAAAAAAAAAAAATGGCAATGGTGACAAAGCTATCAGCAAGTCAACAATCACCTCAAGTATGATGGAAGGTTCTATTATCCATAAATGGGTTCAAAAAGGGTTCCAAAAATGGGTCTGAGTAACCCTTTGTTTCTGCTCCCTACCCACCTCTAAGCACCATTCTTTGGTTCTATCAGGGCTGGTGCTTGACTATTTTTACACTCTAGGCAAGACTAACACCCCCCTACTACCCCCGCCACCTGCCCGGTGGGGGTGACTACAGGGTCACAGTGGACTCACCGGGGCAGCAGAATTTGTCCTACGTTCCGGAGACCTGAGACACGGATGGTGACCGCCTCCTCTGCCTCCCCAGCTGTCCTCTGACTCCTGGGCAGGGATGGACTGGCCATTGGGACTACAGGGAGTTTCCCGGTGGGCCGGTGGCTCAGTGGGCCGGCTTCAGTGACAGCGGACCGCCGCCCCCCTCCACTCCTCTGTCTCTCCCTTCCCACAGAGCTCACCTCCTCGTCCTCCCTGCAGCGCTCACCTGGGGGAAACAAAGAAACAGGGGGATGACAGAGGAGCATGGGGTAGGGGACAGACAGCTGACTCAACAGCTATGGCCTGGGAGTTTCTCACTTCTGCCTAATCTTGTCCCATAAGGGGGGCACCGAACTGATTCTTTGCCCCGGGTGAAATAATGTCTAGCTTCCCCACTGGTACTGCCTATAAGAGTACCAGTACCAGTTGTTCTACTCTAATAAAGTAGAACGGCTAGTGGCTAGTGAAGGGGGAGAGGGGGCTTGGGTGGCCGGGGGGGTGCGGAGTTTTCCGACCACCATGGGAGAGACCTGTCAAAGTGGGCCTGTCTGGATGAAGTCCAGGGCCAAATTTTTGTCCCAGTCCAGCCCTGCTCCTGGGCGGTAGTAAGGAAGAAAAAACCCTGGACGGCCGCACACCGTTGAAGGCATCTTTATTGATATCTTGTGTAGCAGATGAAATCCAATACAGTCACTTCATGTTACAGAAAACAGAAAAAACGGACTGACGCGTTTCACACCGTATGACGGTGCTTAATCTTTGGTTCTACCTTCTATCAGGGCTGGTGCTTGACTATTTCGCACCCTAGGCAAGACAAACCCCCCGGACTCACCAGGGCAGCAGAATTTCTCCTACATCTGGTTGCCAGTAAAAGACAGAATTGCATTTAAAGCACTCTGCCTGACACATAAGTGCATCAATGGGAAGGCTCCGCAATATCTTTGCGACAAGATGAACCTCACAATTCCAATCGCGTTCTGCGATCCACCGACCAAAATCTGGTCAAGGTACCAAAAACCAAATACAAGTCCAAAGGAGAAAGAAGGTTTGCTTTTCAAGGTCCTAGACTATGGAACGCTTTACCAACCAGCATTCGGTTGGAGGAAAACCACCTGACTTTCAGAAGACAGATTAAAACTCTGCTCTTCTGATGTCATTGAGACACGAACAACTAGCGCCCAGAGGCGATTCAGTTCGCATGTGCCGCGCTATATAAGTTTTTCATTCATTCATTCATTCACATCTAGGTGACCGCCTTCTCCACCTCCCTAGCTGTCCTCCGAATCCCGAGCGGTAGTCTTGCCTGAGGCGTTGGTGACTACAGGGTCAAAACAGACTCAACGGGATGGCAGAATTTCTCCTCTACCTCCCCAGCTGTCCTCTGACCCCCTGGCGATAGTCTTGCCTAGGACACGGGTAACTACAGAGTCAGAGCGGACTCACTGGGGCAGCAGAGTTTCTCCTATATCCGGAGACCTGAGACATGGTGCCCACCTTCTCCACCTTCCTAGCTGTCCTCTGACTCCCAGGCGGTAGTCTTGCCTGGGGCACGGGTGACTACAGTGTCAGAGCGGAATCACCAGGGCAGCAGAATTTCTCCTACATCCAGAGACCTGAGACATGGTGCCCGCCTTCTCCGCCTCCCCAGCTGTTCTCTGACTCCCCGGCGGTAGTCTTGCCTGGGGCATGGGTGACTACAGGGTCAAAACAGACTCACCTGGCTGGCAGAATTTCTCCTCTACCTCCCTAGTTGTCCTCTGACCCCCTGGCGGTAGTCTTACCTGGGGCGTGGGTGACTACAGGGTCAGAGCGGATTCACCAGAGCAGCAGAATTTCTCCTACATCTGTAGACCTGAGACATGGTGCTCGCCTTCTCCACCTTCCTAGCTGTCCTCTGACTCCCGGGTGGTAGTCTTGCCTGGGGCGCGGGTGACTACAGGGTCAGAGAGGACTCACCAGGGCAGCAGAATTTCTCCTACATCTAGAGACCTGAGATAGGGTGACCGCCTTCTCCACCTCCCTAGCTGTCCTCCGAATCCCGGGCGGTAGTCTTGCCTGGGGCGTTGGTGACTACAGGGTCAAAACAGACTCACCGGGATGGCAGAATTTCTCCTCTACCTCCCCAGCTGTCCTCTGATCCCCCGGCGGTAGTCTTGCCTAGGACACGGGTGACTACAGAGTCAGAGCGGACTCACTGGGGCAGCAGAGTTTCTCCTATATCCGGAGACCTGAGACATGGTGCCCACCTTCTCCACCTTCCTAGCTGTCCTCTGACTCCCAGGCGGTAGTCTTGCCTGGGGCACGGGTGACTACAGGGTCAGAGCGGAATCACCAGGGCAGCAGAATTTTTCCTACATCCAGAGACCTGAGACATGGTGCCCGCCTTCTCCGCCTCCCCAGCTGTTCTCTGACTCCTGGGCGGTAGTCTTGCCTGGAGTGCGGGTGACTACAGGGTCAGAGTGGACTCACTGGAGCAGCAGAATTTCTCCTACATCTGGAGCCTGAGACTTGGTACCCACCTCCTCCCAGGCTGTCCTCTGACCCCCTTGTTATACCTGAAGGGCAGAGATATGTATTGTCCTGAGATGCATGTTGCAGTGTACAGCCTGTACTGAATAAACATCCATTGTTCCAGACCAGAGTCTTGTGTCCCTCACAACACAGAGGATATAACACCCCTGGCCTTAGTCTTGCCTGGGGCGCGGGTGACTACAGGGTCACAGCGGACTCACTGGGGAAGCAGAATTTCTCCTACGTTCCGAAGACCTGAGACATGGATGATCACTCTTCCTCCGCCTCCCCAGCTGCCCTCCGACTCTCGGGCGGTAGTCTTGCCTAGGACACGGGTGACTACAGCGTCAGAGCGGACTCTCCGGGGCAGCAGAATTTCTCCTACATCCGGAGACCTGAGACTTGGTACCCACCTCCCCCAGTGGTCCTCTTACCCCCAGGTGGAAGACTTGCCTAGGATGGGGGTGACTACAGGGTCAGAGCGGACTCACCGGGGCAGCAGAATTTCTCCTACATCTGGAGTTCTTTAAGGCTGGCCATAGATTATTCAAATCTTCTTGTACGATTTTCCCTTTGATTTACCAAAAACAAATAATATATGAGGTCAAAACCCAAACACTTTCAATCTACATGCAATCAGGCAGGCTCTTGCACTGCTTAGTTGAAGGTAAATCCAAAAGAAAATTGTATAATGTATGGCCAGCTTAGGAGGTTCCCTTCTTAAAAGATAAGCATCACGTTCCATTCCAAAAGTAAGCTTATAAAACCGGCCTTTGGGAACAGTAAGTTTACACAAAGATCTGACTTACGGAACACATTTAGGCAAACCTAACACAAGCCTCGTGCGGCATCTGATGCCTTTGTGAGCATGCAACAGACTTCACACAGCTGTTGCCTTGGTACATCTACCGGCCATTCGAAAAGGGAATTTGTCATTGGGGAGCCCCCACCGGAAAAGTATTTTAACTGGCGACAGATTCCTTTAAAGTCATCTTCCTTTGTAGGTTTTTTTTTTTTTAACTGCACCTATAAAGTAAGGAATAGTTTAGGAAAACAATTATTTTCATGAATGTCATACAAATCTTTCCACACTGGAGGAGAAGGAGGAGCGGCATCTAAACATGAAATCTACATGACTAGCAGGTACACACCCATGGGTATGAAAGGAGCTGAGTTCAGAAGACGATTTTCTTTTCAGGAAGTAATTCAGTCATACTTTAATTATAAATATCTTGTACATTATATACACCCATCTACTGTATACTACAGGAGTAAGATCAGCCGTCTCCAAACATGACTGAAGTATCTGATTATCACGCTGTTCACCCATGTGTATGAAAGGAGCTAAGTTCAGATGAAGATTTTATTTTTAAAAGGAATTCAGTCATGGTTCATCTATATTATTCTTTTACAATACATACACCCATCTATGCTACAGGACTAAAATCAGCTGCCTCCAAACATGACTGAAGTATCTGGTTATCACGCTGTTCACCCATGTGTAGGAAAGGAGCTAAGTTCAGATGAAGATTTTATTTTTAAAAGTAATGTAGTCATGCTTCAACTGTATTTATCATTTATGTTATATACAACCCTCTATACTACAGGAGTAAGATTAGCTGTCTCCAAACATGGCAGAAGTATCTGATTACCATGTTGTTCACCCATGTGTATAAAAGGAGCTAAGTTCAGAAGAAGACTTTCTTTTAAAAAGAAATCCAGTCATGCTTCATTTATATTATTATTGTATGTTATATGCACCCATCATGAATGTTATATTCACCCATCTATGCTACAGGAGTCAGGCCCCGTACATACGTCCGAGGAAATCGATGTGTTCTGTGTTGAAGCCGCCAAGGATCTCGGCGAGCCAACTTTCCTCATTGAACAACGAGGAAATAGAGAACATGTTCTCTATTTGGCCCGACGAGGTTCCTCGTCGGCTTCCTCGGTGAAAAGTGTACACACGACCGAGTTTCTCGGCAGAATCCAGCTCCGATCGAGTTTCTGGCTGAATTCTGCCGAGAAACTCGGTCGTGTGTACGGGGCCTAAGATTGGCTGTCTCCAAGCATGACTGAAGTATCTGATTACCATGTTGTCCACCCGTGTGTATGAAAGGAACTAAGTTCAGAAGAAGACTTTAGCCCAGATTCACATAGGAGTTACGACGGCGTATCTCCGGATACGCCGTCGTAACTCTGAGTGTGCGGGGTCGTATCTATGCGACTGATTCGTAGAATCAGTTACGCATAGATTTCCCTAAGATCCGACCGGCGTAAGTCTCTTACACCGTCGTATCTTAGGCTGCATATTTCCGCTGGCCGCTAGGTAGCGCTTCCGTAGATTTACGCGAGGAATATGCAAATTAGGTAGATACGGCGATTCAGAAACGTACGTCCGCCCGGCGCATTTTTTTACGTCGTTTACGTAAGGCTTTTTCCGGCGTAAAGTTACCCCTCATAAAGCAGGGGTAAGTCATGTTAAGTATGGACGTCGTAAACGACCGAACAGCGTCGTATTTTACGTCGTTTGCGTAAGTCGTTCGCGAATAGGGCTGTACATAAGTTACGTTCACGTCGAAAGTATTGACAGTTTACGGCGTAATTTGGAGCATGCGCACTTGGAAACGTTCACGGACGGCGCATGCGCCGTTCGAAAACAGCGTCAATTACGTGGAGTCATGAGAGTTTTACATAAAACACGCCCACTACTAGCCACATTTGAATTAGGCGGGCTTACGCCGACACATTTACACTACGCCGCCGTAACTTAGGGCGCAAGTTCTTTCTGAATACGGAACTTGCGCCCTAAGTTACGGCGGCGTAGTGTATCTGAGATACGCTACGCCCGCCGAAAGATACGTAAATGTATCTGAATCCGGGCCTTTCTTTTTAAAATAATTCAGTCATGCTTCAACTGTATTTATCATCTATGTTATGTAGCGCCGGGTTACTTTCCAGAACCGGTGCTAGTGTAAATTTAGAGGGGTCAGAAAGTTAGGTAACTCTGACCATATTGATTGGTTCAAATTTAAGGCTTCTGTCTCAGCCTTGGCTGTGCTGTGGGCTCGTTCTGTCGTTTTTGGGGTGCTGATCACACCCCGGGTCGGCAGGTGGCAGCAGTGGAGTCAGAGATTTTGGATGCTTTCTACCAGCAGCCTATCAGGAGGGATTTTCCTCGCTGGGCACGCTGGGAGGGGGTATTTATGAGGCAGACGCCATTTTTGTCAGAGTCTTCTTCACGTGTGGCGCCCACCTTCAGGGTGGTCATACCACGGCACCCCAGGGAAATGGCCTCCCGGGCCGGGGTGTGCGTGCTGCGCGGTGTTCCATGTTCCGGGACCATGTTGAGCTGGAGCATTTGAGCTGTGATTGACTGAGTCCCAAATCTAAAAGGGGTCCCAAGCGTTGGTCCTGTAAGAGGCAGCTGTTCGGTGGAGGATCTGCCCAGGGCCGTCTTTACCGCAGGGCAAATGGGGCAGGTGCCCTGGGCCCTGTCACTGTTGGGGGCCCAAAGCAACCCCCTTTCTTTTTTTTTAGGGGTCCGGAGGCCCCCAGGGGCCCCCAGATGGCAACCCCCCCTTTTTTTATTTATTTTTAAATAAAAAAAAATGATATATTTTTATTGAAGGGACAATTTTTTAATATATTTTTATTTTATTTTTTATTAAAGGGCCAATTTTTTTTTAGAGGTCTGGGGGTCCCCAGGGGCCCATAGTTCCCCAGGGCCCCGGATGACATCCCACCTTTTTTTTATAAAAAAAATATTTTTATATATATATATATATATATATATATATATATATATATATATATATATATATATATATATATATATATATATATATATATATAAATGTTTATAAATGTTTATTATTATTATTATAGGACCCAGAGGTCCCCAGGGCCCCGGATGGCAACCCCCCTTTTTTTTATAAAAAACATTTTTTTTATATATTTTATTTCTTTTTTTTCTTTTTAAATATATATATATATATATATATATATATATATATATATATATATATATATATATATATATATATATATATATATATATATATATATATATATATATATATATATATATATATATATATATATATATATATATATATATATATATATTTTTTTATTAAAGGGCTCCAGAGGTCACCATGTGGCAAACACCCTTTATCTTTTTTTATAAATGTTTATTTTTTTATTTTTGTTTATATATTTTTTTTATTTATTTTTTATTTAAGGGCCCAGAGGTCCCCAGGGCCCCAGATGGCAACCCCCTTTTTAAAATATATTTTTATTTCTTTTTTTCTTTTTATTAAAGGGCCCAGAGGTCCCCAGGGCCCCCGGATGGCTACACCCCTTTTTTATATATATTTTTCTTTATTTCTTTCTTTATTTCTTTTTTTGTAAAGGCCCCCCCGCTTCTAAATTTGCGGCAGCCCCCCCTGCTTCTCAATTTCAGGCGGCAGCACCCCCCATCCCGGTTCTCTGCTCCAGGGGGCACATGCCTGAAGCTGTGTAAGTGGCCCCATAATTCCTGATGGCGGCCCTGCCTCCCGTTAAGCCCACAAATCAGGCTGAAAATCATCAGCGGCACGCAGCCAGTGACAGTACTGCTTCCCTTCCCAGTGTTTTAAAATGTACAGCACCCCTGGCTTCCCTTTAGGCGCGCACTTCTCCCTTCCTGCCACTGGGTGCTGCTTGCATATAAAAGTGAATTAGAATGTGATTTTATAACATCCCCAGTTTGCTCTTCCTGAGGCTGACTTCTTCATGTCCTGCTCCTCAAGGTATGTCACTGTTTGCTAATCTATATTGTAAATTGAAGTTTTCTGTAGAGTGTGCCCAAAGTCTTTATAATATTTGATGATTCACTGCAGGTCTGGTCAGTGTTTTAAAAAGTTCCTCTATTTTACACATGGCATGGCATGGGGTCACAGCACCGTCTGTCCATTCTGCTTTAGCACCATGGGACCCCATGCCATGCCATGTGTAAAATAGAGGAACTCTTTAAATCACAGACCAGACCTGCAGTCCAGGCTGAGTAAGGCCTCAGAGCACATGGCATTACTGTCTGTATTTAACTGCTTGATAGGCTTATTTTGGGCCTGGCTGGTTCACATGTATGTGTTTTGGCGGCCCACATTTGCGCAGGCACAGCAGCCCATTCATTTGAATGGGCCACCATGCCTGCGTTTCCTGCAAAGAAAAGCGCATACCTCATGTAATAGGCTGTGCACACGGCACGCCTATGCCCATCAAGCACTGAAATACAGCACTGTCTGTCCATTCTGCTGTCTGCTGTGACTTATCTGCAGTTCCCGCACTGTCAAACTTGCTGCATTTTTAGATGTTTAGGTCACGCTTTTAAAAACACAGTGCGTTTGTGTGTGCAAGAACTGCAGGTAAGTAGCAGGGTGCAAAAGCAGAATGGATTTCAAGGCAACTGTATTTTTAAAATGCTGAATGCACCTTTTTTCTGCAGGAAACAAAGGCATGGCAGCCCATTCAAATCAATGGACTGCTGTACCTGCACAAATGAGGACCGCCAAAACATACATGTGAACCAGCCAGGCCCAAAATAAGCTGGAGGGGGGCCCAAAAAAAATGTTTGCCCAGGGCCCAAACCATATTAAAGACGGCCCTGGATCTGCCTGAGGATTACCAAGAGAGGTTGGTGTTCCAAGAGGGTTCTGACCACCCATCGGGGACCAAGGTAACCGGGTGCTGAGAGGCTGGACGTCGGTCGCCTGTCAGGCGGTAACCTACTGAACTACCTGAAGGAGATCCGGGTGTCGAATCTCCATTGTTGCAGCCAAAGGGAGGGTCTGTGACAGAGGCTTATTCCCAGGTTCCGAGTGACGCTCTGGCTGCCAGGCTAGTAAAAGATGCCTGTCCGGGTGCATTATACCCATTCCGGCTGGAGTGGCGAGAAAAGGAGTCGTCGTTGGAAGCAGGACTGTTTCCTTATTATTTACACCTGAATCTGTTATTCCTCATTTCTACTATCTCTACATTCCTCACTAAGTTATACTGTTTTTACCCGGCTGGGTAATAAAGAGCACAGAAAAGACACCTGCCGTGTGGACATTCCATTTGCTTCAACTTTCATCAGACACCCCTAGACAGCGGAGACACACGAGGTAACATGCCACCCAAAACAAACCAGCAGCTCCTTCGGGGGTAAGTGCTACAGTTATTTACATCCCTCTTCCATTCATGGAAACCCTTACTCTTCAACTTCAAACTTCCCCCCAGGAGACTGTTCACATTCTCCTCTGCTATAGGCCACCTGGGCCAAAATCGCAGTTTTTGCCATCATTAACGGAGTTTATATCCACTTATACCCTTAACAGCAAACACCTTTTGCTGCTCGGGGACTTTAATCTGTGGGCCAACTCCGCACAGGATCCCATTGCGGACGCCTGCATTGATCACCTGGAGGGATTAGGGCTACAGCAACTTATATGCGGGCCAACACATGCTTCAGGTCACACACTCGACCTAATTTTCAGACAAAATCTGAAAATAAGCATTTTAGAAAATGAACCATTGCCATGGACAGACCACCATGCAATTAATTTCATAATCTCCAAAATTCCCCCAGTGATAAAAGCACCCAAGCCGGTGACAATACACTGGGCTAGATCTCAGAAGAAGCTCCATTCGGAACTCTTCAAATCTACCTTGGGAAACAGAATCAAAACAATCCATCCACATCAAACAGCCGCAGATACACTGGACGCCATAAACGCAGCCCTGCTACAGTCAGCCGATTTAGTAGCACCGAAACGCAAAGCCTGCATTCGAAAAAGAAAGTCCGGCTGGTTCAACAACCAGCTGTCGCTTCTGAAGCAAGAGCGCAGAAGGGCGGAAGCCGCCTGGAAAAGAAGTCCTGCAGAGGATAACCTCATCATCTACAAGGCAATAACAACACGATATCATAAAGAAATCTTCAAAGCCAAGAAACATCATTTTTCTTTGGCGATTAACAGCGCCCTAAACCGCCCCCGCGAACTCTTCAAGATGGTCACCCAGACCATGAACCCAGGATGTCTTGAAGTCCCCAACTCAGACACCCAAGAGTTCTGCAATGAACTATCGGATTTCTTCATCAACAAAATTGAAAGAATCCGGGAAAGCATCATGCAAAACAATACCCACCTCAACCCCACCGTCAATCAACCACAAAACACCCACAGAAACGCTCTACAATCAACAAAGTTCACTCTGGAACCGATCTCCATCGATACCACAAAAAATATCATTGGTGCTTTGCGGAACAGCACATCGCCCAATGATATCATCCCCACCAAACTGCTGAAGGAATGTGCCGACATCCTGGCACCACCCATCACACAGCTTATAAACCAGTCATTTAAGGAAGGCACAGTGCCATCCCTGTTGAAAGAGGGCACAATCCAGCCCATCTTGAAAAAACCTAACCTGGATCCCAAGGACCCAACTCACCGCCGTCCCATAACAGGCCTTAATGTTCTCTCCAAGATAATGGAGAAAGTAGTGGTACAACAGCTGCAACAGCATCTAGATACCCACAATCTACTGGATCCATTACAATCAGGCTTCCGTCCCGGACACGGGACAGAAACGGCCTTACTCAAAATATGGGACGATGCCCTCGAGGCCGCAGACGAAGGAGAATCTTGTCTCCTGGTTCTGCTGGACCTAAGCGCAGCCTTTGACACGGTAGACCACAAACTGTTACTGATGCGACTAGCCAAGGTAGCAGAAGTCGCAGAAGGTGATTTACCATGGTTTTCTTCCTTTCTTGAAAACCGATCACAAACAGTTAAATTGGGTTGTTTCACGTCGGAAAAGCGCACGGTGTCATGTGGAGTCCCCCAAGGATCCCCCCTGTCACCGGTGCTTTTCAACATCTATCTTCGCCCTCTCTTTGATATTATCAGTAGCCAAGAACTACTCTATCACTCTTATGCAGACGATACGCAACTGTATTTTCGCATCTGCAACAAAAAGGATCATCATCTCAGTTTAGAGAAATGTCTCTCTTCAATAGAAAACTGGATGACTAAGAGTTATCTTAAACTCAACAGTTCCAAAACAGAACTTCTTATGTTTTACGCCAGCCGAAAGAGTCAACTGGCAACAACCTGGACACCGCCGCCCATTCTGGGCCAAATCATCACCCCTAGCTCCAAAGTCAAAAGTCTCGGGGTCATCTTCGACACCTTCATGACAATGGACGCACAAATAGGGTCAGTAGTCAGCGGAGCGCACCATCTGTTGCGCCTACTACGCAGACTTATTCCATTTATCCCCAAAGAAGACGTAGCAGTCGTGGTGGGAACAATCGTGAATTCCAGACTGGACTATGCAAATGCCCTTTACCTCGGACTCCCAAAGTACCAAATCTCTCGTCTGCAAGTCGTACAGAATACGGCCGCCAGACTTGTGACTGGGAAAAAAAAATGGGAATCAATCTCACCTTCGTTGAGAACCCTTCACTGGCTGCCAGTAAAAGACAGAATTGCATTTAAAGCACTCTGCCTGACACATAAGTGCATCCATGGGAAGGCTCCGCAATATCTTTGCGACAAGATAGAACCTCACAATTCGAATCGCGTTCTGCGATCCACCGACCAAAATCTGGTCAGGGTACCAAAAACCAAATACAAGTCCAAAGGAGAAAGAAGGTTTGCTTTTCAGGGTCCTAGACTATGGAACGCTTTACCAACCAGCATTCGGTTGGAGGAAAACCACCTGACTTTCAGAAGACGAATCAAAACTCTGCTCTTTTGATGACATGAGACACGAACAACTAGCGCCCAGAGGCGATTCGGTTCGCATGCGCCGCGCTTTATAAGTTTTTCATTCATTCATTCATTCACTCTATACTACAGGAGTAAGATTAGCCATCTCCAAACATGACAGAAGTATCTGATTATCACACTGTTCACCCATGTGTATGAAAGGAGCTAAGTTCAGACGATTTTCTTTTTCAAAGTAATTCAGTCATACTTCAACTATACTTATCATATGTGTTATATACACTCCTGTATACTACAGAGTAAGATTAGCTGTCTCCAAACATGACAGAAGTATTAGATTATCACGCTGTCCACCCATGTGTATGAAAGGAGCTTAGTTCAGAAGAAGATTTACTTTTTGAAAAGTAATTCAGTCATGCTTCATCTATATTATTGTTTTACGTTATATACACCCATCTATGCTACAAGAGTAAGATTAGCTGTCTCCAAACATGACATAAGTATCTGATTATCACGCTGTTCACCCATGTGTATGTAAGGAGCTGAGGGCCAGATTCACAAAAGAGATACAACGGCGTATCTCCTGATACGCCGTCGTATCTCTGTTTTAGGGCCGTTCTAACTATGCGACTGATTCATAGAATCAGTTACGCATAGCTAGCCCTAAGATCCGACAGGATGCAATACTTCGGCCGCCGCTGGGGGGAGTTTGCGTCGTAAACCAGCGTCGGGTATGCAAAGTAGCAGTTACGGCGATCCACAAAGGTTTTTCCCGTCGTTAAAGTCGGCGCTAGTCTTAGATTCCCATCGCAAAGATAGGGCTGCTTTAACATGGTGTAAAATTACTCCACCATGTTAAAGTATGCCCGTCTTTCCCGCGTCCCTTTTGAATTTTTTTGTTTTCCCGGCGTAAGTACGTTACGCACGTCGCGATTCTCAACACGTCGGCGTGTCGTAATTTCGCGCAAAGCACGTCGGGAAACTTGCGAACGGAGCATGCGCAGTACGTCCGGCGCGGGAGCGCGCCTAATTTAAATGGTACCCGCCCCATTTGAATTGGGCCGCCTTGCGCCGGACGTGTTTACATTACACCGCCGCAAGTTTCCAGGTAAGTGCTTTGTGGATCGGGCACTTAGACTGAAAACTTGCGGCGGTGTAACGTAAACGGGTTATGTTACGCTGCGCCGCAGGTACGAGAATCTGGCCCTAAGTTCAGAAGAAGATTTTCTTTTTAAGACAAATTCAGTCATGCTTCAACTGTATTTATCATGTATGTTATATACACCCCTCTATACTATCAGCCGTCTCCAAAAACCCTGAGTATCTCATTACCATGCAGTCCACTCTTGAGTACCAAAGGAGCTAAGATATAAGATTTAGTGTTGAGCGGAATACGCCATATTCGATTTCGCGATATATCACGAATATATAGCCGAATATTCGTGAAATATTCGCTAAAATCTAATATTCGTGATATTTAAAAAAAAAAAAAAAAATTGCGAAATTTCGCTAATGCGGAATATTTTATCAAAAAAAAAAATGTTGTGAAATATTTTGACAACTGTGGTAGGAGAACTCTGATTGGCTCTGATGCAAAAGAAGGGTGGAGAAAGTATTTGCGAATATTCGGAAATCGAATATTCGCGAATACTTTCTCCGCCCTTCTTTTGCATCAGAGCCAATCAGAGTTCTCCTACCACAGTTGTCAAAATATTTCACAACATTTTTTTTTTGATAAAATATTCCGAATATTCGATTTCCGAATATTCGAGAATACTTTCTCCGCCCTTCTTTTGCATCAGAGCCAATCAGAAAAAAAAATAAAAAATAAAAAAATTTTTTTCGCAAACTGTTCGCAATAAATTTGCATTAGCGAAATTTCGCAATTTTTTTTGTATATTCGGAATAGCGAATATTGGCCGCGAAATTCGAGATATTCGCGAATACTCGAATATGCCATATTCGAGCCGAATATTCGCAATACGAATATTCGCAAGCAACACTAATAAGATTTTGACTTACAAATTTAATAGTTTAGTCCAGTTTAAGGAGGATTTAAATTGAAATCCATTCTCAATGAAGTCTGCCATAACATGAAACGCCATGAGTGGGGTTAGGTGGTGTGATGTCATTAAGCAAGCTAAGCACATAAGGACACAAATGAATGGTAGTGCTTACTGTTTACAAAATGATTGACCCATAGAGCTGTAAGAGCATTCTTGCTTGTAAGTATTTTTGTGTTTTAAAATAAAAAGGCACTTTTTTGCATGTTACTGATATAATATGGAAAATAAATGTTTGTTTTTGAACTGAGCACTTTTTGTAATACTTGTTTATATAAATGCATTTTAAAATAACAGACAAGACTGCCTCAACAAACCTGCACCCATCCCTCAAATTATTCTGAGTGCAGTGACATTCACCCATGTGTTCTAGGGGAACTTTGCTTCTCAAAGGGGTTTAATCAAGTTTCAAAATTTCGGATTACCTTAACGTCAAGAACATTGGTCCAGATTCACAGAAGAGATACGACGGCGTATCTCCTGATACGCCGTCGTATCTCTGAGATACGCTTGTCGTATCTATGCGGCTGATTCATAGAATCAGGTTACGCATAGCTAGCCCTAAGATCCGACAGGTGTAAGTGACTTACACTGTCGGATCTTAGCATGCAATTCTAGGCCGGCCGCTAGGTGGCGATTCCATTGCGGTCAGCATAGAATATGCAAATGACTAGTTACGCCGATTCACGAACATCCGCTTTACCCGTCGCTCTAACTTTACGTCGTTTCCGTCGAGATACGCCGCGTAAAACTAAGGCTGCCCTCTAGGTGGACTAGCCAATGTTAAGTATGGCCGTCGTTCCCCCGTCGAAATTTGAAAAATCACGTTGTTTGCGTAAGTCGTCCGTGAATGGCGCTGGACGCCATTTACGTTAACGTCGAAACCAATGACGTCCTTGCGACGTCATTTAGCGCAATGCACGTCGGGTAATTTTCCCGACGGAGCATGCGCAGTACGTTCGGCGCGGGAACGCGCCTAATTTAAATGGTGCCCGCCCCATTTGAATTAGGCGGGCTTGCGCCCAGCGGATTTACGTTACACCGCCGCAAGTTTACAGGTAAGTGCTTTGTGAATCAGGCACTTACGCTGTAAACTTGCGGCGGTGTAACGTAAATGGGATAGGTTACGCCGCCGCTGCGCAACGTATTTGTCTGTGAATCTGGCCCATTGTTCCAAATATAGCACTACCCCAGTAGAAGGCACTGGATAGGATGGGTCCTTTGTTCTTGGCCTCAACCTTCTCGAGAACCTCAGCCCCTCTGAATCACCAGGTTGGGTGTACCAACCTACGATATTATAGGAAATCATTTAAAGTAATGCTTAATACCCAATGATAGTGCTATATCAAAGAACACAGGCACAAACCAGGTAGTAAATGCACACTTTATATGATGTCACCCAATTTTGTTAGTAACTAGGCAAGCATAAAAATTATTAACAATGGTATTAACACAATTGCCATACAAAATGGTTAATACCATGTTTCCCCGAAAATAAGCTCAGGTCTTATATTAATTTTGGCAACAAAAGACCCAGTAGGGCTTATGTTCGGGGTAGGGCTTGTCATGTGCTGATTTCTCCCCCAATCTCCCTCCCTGCCTGTCAGGAATCCCCAGTGGCCAGTGGAACCGAGTAAAGGTGCCTGCAAAACTCAAGAATGCTCTGGATTACAGTATCAGATAATGAAAACTGTACCTTTCTTCAATCCCGCCAGAGCACTGAAAATGGAGGGGGTTACGATATCCCCGCAGAAAAGAGCTGGCAGAAGAGAGGAGAAGAGCAGCGGGACATCTGCCCGCCGGAGCTCTTGTTCCCGCTCTGAGCACTGAGGGCGGGACAAAATCCCCCACTGACAGCTGTCTGAAAAGAGGAGAAGAGCAGCGGGACATCAGCTGAGCGCCGCTATGCGCTTCCATGGCCCGCCGGAGCTCTTGTTCCCGCTCCGAGCACTGAGGGGGGTCAAAATCCCCCACTGACAGCTGGCTGAAGAGAGGAGAAAAGCAATGGGACATCAGCTGAGCACCGCTATGCGCTTCCATGGCCCGCCGAAGCTCTTGTTCCCGCTCCGAGCACTGAGGGGGGGTCAAAATCCCCTGTTGACACCTGGCTGAAGAGGAGGAGAGCAGCGGGAGGCCAGCTGAGCACCGAGCGGCACCACAGCCCACATCACATTCCGCGCTAGGTCTTTTTTTTAGGGGTAGGGCTTATATTGCAGACCTCCCTGAAAATCACAATAGGGCTTATTTTTGGGGTAGGTCTTATTTTCGGGGAAACGCGGTAGTAAGGACTAGGAATAAGATGACGTTTGGTGTCCAGATCAGCATAAAAAGTAACAAGGCCACCTCAAGTGAGCAGTAGTAAAGATTAACTTAGCGAGTGCTTGAACTATACTGCCAGAGCTCATTTATGGTGGTGATGCTAGACCTAGACCCACTGGGTATGCACCCAGTGGGTCTAGGTCTAGCATTGCCTACTGGACAGTGCATATTGGGATGTGTGGTGTAACCATTTTTGGGAGGTCATTATACGGCTGCCGTCATAAACTACAACTCCCAGGATTCTTTGCGCTCTTCATAGAGGTCTATTGCTTGGCTTCCTGCTGGCTGGCGCAAAGATGGTGCAGCATGACATCAGTATCTCAGTAGAGGGAAAGAATAATAAAGGACAACGTCTCCATCTCCATATTGCTGTATCCCAGCACCTGGTTACACAAACATTCTTCCTTCTAGATACCCTGGCATTAGCTTTTACCCTTCAGGAAGACCCTATTATTTACTCTTCACCTACCAAAGAACCGAAATTAATGCTTCCAGAAAACTAAAAGAATCAACAACCTTAATCCATCCCCCAGATAATCCCCCAGATTATCCGGAGTGAGGTGACAGTCACCTATGTGTTCTAGGGGAGCTTTGCTTCCCAAAGGTTGTTTAGCCCAGATTCTCTTCCACTGTACCTGGTAATAACAGCTTTCAGTCACCCTAATCTCAACAACACTGTATTAACCTTCCTTGTAAAAACTATTAACAGTTACCCTTCCTTAAGACCTTGCTATTTTCTAATTATCTCCCGGAGAACCCATAATTAACTCTCCAGCTTCCATAAAATGGCAAACTTCCTGCAGCCGCTTCCCAAATTCTTCTGTTAATGAATGACTACAGACATTTTCTAGTCTTTGGATTTACTGACTTCCACTCACTTGTGTTCTAAGACAGCTTTTCTTTTCAAAGGCGTGTAGTCCGGTTCCAAAATCCAGTATGACCCCATTTACCTCCTATTAACCTGGAAATTAACCCCATCCCATTCAGAATTGCTGCAATTCCTACCTAATGGTAACAGAAACCTTGGATTAAACTTCCCTGCTTTCAGTAAACTTGGTATTGACTCTCAGGCCCCGTACACACGACCGAGTTTCTCGGCAGAATTCAGCCAGAAACTCGGTTCAGAGCTGAATTCTGCCGAGAAACCCGGCCGTGTGTACACTTTCGGCCGAGGAAGCCGACGAGGACCTCGGAGAGGAAATAGAGAACATGTTCTCTATTTCCTCGTTGTTCAATGGCAAAAGTCGGCCCGCCGAGTTCCTCGGCGGCTTCCACACTGAACTCGACGAGGAACTCGATGTGTTTGGCACGTCGAGTTCCTCGGTCGTGTGTACGGGGCCTTACCCTTCCAGGAGGACATGATATATACTCGTTACTTACCAAAACGCTTATTATTAACTCTCTAACTTCTGGAAAACTACAAGTCAACAACCTCAACCCAACCCCTAAATTATTTGAGAGCAGTGATATTCACTTATGTGTTCTTGGGGAGCTTTGCTTCTCAAAGGGGCTTCAAAACCCAGGATTAATTCCATTCCCTTTCACTAACCCTGGCATTAACCTTTTCAGTCGCCCTAATATCAACAGACCTTGTATTACATTTTTTTCCTTCTAGAAAACTTATAATTAACCCCTAACCTTCCTAAAGTCCCTGATTATTGCTCTTCCACCAGAGAGTGCATTTTTATTTCTCCACCTTTCAGAAAGCTACAAGAGTCAACTACCTTCGCCCACTCCTCAAACTATTGTCTTCATTTATGAGTGAGTGAGAAACTTATATAGCGCAACACATGCGAACTGAATCGCCTCTGGGCGCTTAGTATCCAATTCCCTACTGTACATTTGCCTTCAGAAAAGATGGGTTTTGAGTTTTTTTCTGAAGGCCTGGTGATTCACCTCCATTCGGATGCTGGTTGGTAGAGCGTTCCATAGTCTAGGTCAGTGGTCTCCAAACTGTGGCCTGGGGGCCAAATGCGGCCCTTTGCTTGCTTTTATGTGGCCCTTGGGGGAATATTTCATCCACTGATACCAACAATGGGGCATAATTCCCCTCACTGACATCAATAAAGGGACACAGTGCCTCCCAATGACACCAATGATTGGACACAATTTCTCCCAATGACACCTATTATTGGGCACAATTTCTCAAACCACACCAACAATGGGGTCCGACAACACAAATGATGGGACACTATTCCTCCCAATGACACCTATGATGAGGAACAATTTCTCCCAATGACACCAACAATGGGGCCCAATGACACCAACAATGGGACATTGTTTATTTCCACTGTTGTGGGCCTTTTCTACTCCCAATGGCCACAATCCGGCCCCCCTAAACTCTGAAGGACAGTAAACTGGCCCTTTGTTTAGAAAGTTTGGAGACCCCTGGTCTAGGTCCTTGGACTGCAAATCTTCGTTCTCCTTTGGACTTGTATCTGGCTTTGGGTATCTGGAGTAGATTTTGGTTGGTGGATCGGAGAACGCAATTGGGGTTGTGACATTTTAATTTTTCGCTTTGATATTGGGGGGCATTTCCTTGAAGACACTTATGTATTAGACAAAGTGCCTTAAAGGTAATTCTGTCTTTTACTGGCAACTGATGAAGGGATCTCAGTGAAGGTGAGATTGATTCCCATGTTTTTTTTCCCAGTCACGAGTCTAGCGGCCGTATTTTGAACGACTTGCAGACGAGTGATTTGGTATTTTGGGAGTCCGAGGTAAAGGGCATTTGCATAGTCGAGTCTGGAGTTGACAATTGTTCCCACCACGACTGCTATGTCTTCTTTCGGGATAAAGGGAACGAGTCTGCGTAGTAGGCGCAGCAGATGGTGGGATCCGATGACTACTGACCCTATTTGTGCATCCATTGTCATGTGGGTGTCAAAAATGACTCAGAGATATTTGACTTTGGTGCTAGGGGTGATGGTTTGTCCCAGAATTGGCGGAGGTGTCCATGTTGGTGCGGGAAATCTCTTTCGGTTGGCGTGAAACAGGAGAAGTTCTGTTTTAGAGCCGTTGAGTTTAAGGTAACTCTTCGTCATCCAGTTTTCTATCAAAGTAAGGCATTTCTCTAGTCCGAGATAATGATACTTGTTGCAGATGCGAAAATATAGTCGCGTGTCGTCTGCATAGGAATGGTAGAGTAACTTCTGGTTACTGATGATTTCAAAAAGAGGGCGGAGATAGATATTGAATAATACAGGCGACAAAGGGGGATCCCTGAGGGACTCCGCATGACACCGTGCGTTTTTCAGAAGTGAAAGGACCTAGTTTCACTTTGTGATCGGTTTTCCAAAAAGGAGGAGAACCAGAGTAAATGGGCACACATTTGCTGGTCTTTGGATGCACTTCCACTCATGGGTATTTTGGGAACTTTAGTTCTTAAACTTGTTTAGGCAAGTTCCAAAAACCCTAACACATTTGCTGGTCTTTGGATGCACTTCCACTCATGGGTTCTAGAGGAGCTTTAGTTCTTAAACTTGTTTAGGCAAGTTCCAAAAACCCTACCACATTTGCTGGTCTTTGGATGCACTTCCACTCATGGGTTCTAGGGGAGCTTTAGTTCTCAAACTTGTTTAGGCAAGTTCCAAAAACCCTAACACATTTGCTGGTCTTTGGATACATTTCCACTCATGGGTTCTAGGGGAGCTCTAGTTCTCAAACTTGTTTAGGCAAGTTCCAAAAACCCTACCACATTTGCTGGTCTTTGGATGCACTTCCACTCATGGGTTCTAGCAGTGGCGGTTCGTCCATAGAGGGCCCTGGAGCGCCGCCCCCTCTGGCTCTCACCGCCACTGAGTCTAATAACATAGATTCACGCATTGCACGAATCTATGTTATTATCGCCGCAGCCGCTGTTGTATTCAGATGGTCGGCGCTCATGTCCGGCCATCTGAATAACGGCAGCTGGTTGGCTGTACGGAAGTGCCTATCAGAGCCAGCGGCTCTGATAGGCTTTCCGAGTACAGCCCTCCGGTCCCGGAAGCTTAACCAAGGAACGCAAGGTGGATGCGCTCCTTGGATAAGACTGACAGGTGTCTCAGCCAATCAGGTTGGCCGGTTCTGGCTACCGGTAACCTGATTGGCTGAGACGCTTGTCAGTCATCGAGGGCGGTAGAAGACATCGAGGGACGTGGATGGCTGACTCCAGTAAAGGTAAGTGCCGGGCGGGGGGATAGGGGCACTTTACCTGCCTGCAGCATAATCCAAGCCAAAGGTGCTCATCAAAGTTTGTGCAGGAGTCCCCAACTGTCAGTGTACCATTTTTTAAGACGCCAAATTTTCAGTGTGGGGTAAAAGTGAGTTATGTTCCACTGTACAGCTTTTAAAAGTATATGTCCTTTCAGATCTTACTTGCTAATAAAATTTAATGGGGCTCTGAATAGACGCAACAACCAAACAATCAATGCTCATACTGGCTTCAAGAGACTTGTAAATGCATCCTTTGTATGGTGTCTCCACAGTGTTCCTGAAAATGTTGTGATGAGGACAAAACAATTGCTACTGAAATTTGACTTAATAAAATGTGGTATGGGCAAAGCGGCGACGAAGGGCACAGTCAGTGACATCAATGGGCACAGTGGTGACAATAGGCAAAGTGGGGACAATGGGGACAATTGGCACAGCGGCATTAATGGGCACAGTGGCGACAATTAAAGGGAACAGTGACATCAACAGTGGGGACAATAGGCACAGTGGGGACAATGGGCACAGTGGGGACTATTGGCACAGCGGCGACAATTAAAGGGTACCGTGGTGAAAATTAAAGGGCACAGTGGTGACAATTGATGGCACAGTGGCTGCATTTGATGGCATGGCACAGTGGTGACAATTGATGGCACAGTGGCTGCATTTGATGGGCACAGTGAGGCTGCAAATTTTTTTTTTCCGTTTGCGCCCCCCCAAAAAATTTGAGCACCAGCCGCCACTGGGTTCTGGGGGAGCTTTAGTTCTCAAACTTGTTTAGGCAAGTTCCAAAACCCTACCACAGTTGCTGGTCTTTGGATGCACTTCCACTCATGGGTTCTAGGGGAGCTTTAGTTCTCAAACTTGTTTAGGCAAGTTCCAAAACCCTACCACATTTGCTGGTCCTTGGATGCACTACCACTCATGGGTTCTAGGGGAGCTTTAGTTCTCAAACTTGTTTAGGCTAGTTCTAAAACTCTACCTCATTTACTGGTCTTTGGATGCACTTCCACTCATGGGTTCTAGGGGAGCTTTAATTCTCAAACTTGTTTAGGCAAGTTCCAAAACTCTACCACATTTGCTGGTCTTTGGATGCACTTCCACTCATGGGTTCTAGGGGAGCTTTAGTACTCAAACTTGTTTAGGCACGTTCCAAAACCCTACCACATTTGCTGGTCTTTGGATGCACTTCCACTCATGGTTTCTAGGGGAGCTTTAGTTCTCAAACTTGTTTAGGCAAGTTCCAAAACCCTACCACATTTGCTGGTCTTTGGATGCACTTCCACTCATGGGTTCTAGGGGAGCTTTAGTTCTCAAACTTGTTTAGGCTAGTTCCAAAACCCTACCACATTTGCTGGTCTTTGGATGCACTTCCACTCATGGGTTCTAGGGGAGCTTTAGTTCTCAAACTTGTTTAGGCAAGTTCCAAAACCCTACCACATTTGCTGGTCTTTGGATGCACTTCCACTCATGGGTTCTAGGGGAGCTTTAGTTCTCAAACTTGTTTAGGCAAGTTCCAAAACTCTACCACATTTGCTGGTCTTTGAAAAAAAACAGGATTAATTCCTTTCCCTTCCACTAACCCTGGAATTAACCTTTTCAGTCGCCCTAATAGCAACAGACCTTATATTATAACGCCTTCCCTTTAGAAACCTTATAAATAACCCGTACCCTTTCTAAAGTCCCTGCTATTTGCTCTTCAACCAGAGAGTCTATTTTTAATTCTCCACCTTTCAGAAAGCTACGAGTCAACTACCTTTGCCCACTCTTCAAACAATTGTCTTCATATATGGGCACACATTTGCTGGTCTTTGGATGCACTTCCACTCATGTGTTCTAGGGGAGCTTTGGTTCTCAAATGTGTTTTGGCCAGTTCCAAAAACCCACCACGTTTACTGGTGACACGTACCTTGGAGGTGAGCCTGATGTGCAGAGGGAGACCTCTCGTACAGCCCTGGATTCCCGGGTCACTGGAGTTGGAACTGTGACCGGAGGAGCACAGTGGGGTATGAGTGCCTGCTGGGTTCTCCTGGACTGGATATGAGGACCGCTGGTAAAGGCAGGAACTGGCTTGAAGGCTGAAGATGCAGGTCAGATGATACAGGTCAACGTATGCAGGTAGCTGAGGATGCAGGTCAGAGGGTGCAGGTAGCTGAGGATGCAGGTCAGGTGTTGCAAGTCAGCAGATGCAAATAGCTGAGGATGCAGGTGCGCCAAGGAGCAGCGGGCGCAAACTGGTGCAAGAAGCAGGGTCAGACAAGCCAAGTGATGCACAGCGGGTCAGATCAGGCAGACAAATAAGCACAGCAAGCTCAAGGAGCCAAAGGTCAGGACTGGAGATAGCAGCAAGGTCAGCGGGCCGGGTCAGAGCAGGGTCAGATGCAGGTTTCAGGATCAGGTCACAGGAAAAGCTGCAGATCAGACAGCAAGGGTCTGGACAGTAGAAGCCCCTTTTAAAGGCCGCTGGGCGCCAAGGCAGCATCACCGTGCACGCGTGCACGACCTCTGTGATCGGCGCATGCGCATTGACGCACGTCTGTTTACCATTGGGAGCCTGCCAGCGGGGATGCGCCTGAGCCCCGTTGTGGATCTGAGAGACGTGCGTCCATGACAGCTGGTCATTGAATGCACTTCCACTCATGGGTTCTAGAGGAGCTTTCTCTTCACCTACCAGAGACCCTTTTATTATCTCTCCACTTTTCAGAAAATTACAACCTCAAAATATTCCCCTAAATTATTTGAGAGCAGTGACATTCACCTATGTGTTCTTGGAGAGCTTTGCCTCTTAAAGGGGATTAACTGGCTCCAAAACCCATTACTTCCTTTCCCTTTTACTAACCCTGGCATTAACCTTTTCTGTCTCCCTAATATCAATAGGCCTTGTATTAAAATGTCTTCCTTCTAGAAACCTTATAATTAACCCTTACCCTTCCATAAGTCCCTGCTATTTGCTCTTCCACCAGAGAGCTCATTTTTAATTCAGAAAGCCACAATAGTCAACTAAACCCACTCCTCAAACTATTGTCTTCATATGTGGGCACACATTTGCTAGTCTTTGAATGCACTTCCACTCATGTGTTCTAGGGGAGCTTTGGTTCTCATACTTGTTTAGGCTAGTTCCAACACCCTACCAATTTCTTTTCACCTACCTATTATTAATTCCCCACTTTTCAACAACCTGCACCCACTCCTCAAACTATTGTGTTCATAAATGGCCACAAAGTTACTGATCTTTGGATGAGGTTACTCGCACTCATGGGTTCTAGGGGAGCTTTGGCTCTCAAACGTGTTTAGGCTTGTTCCAAAACCCTACAGATTTCTCTTCACCTACCAGAGAGAGCAATTAATTCTCCACTTTTCAGAAAACTCCAAGAGTTAACAACCTGCACCCACTCCTCAAACTGTTGTGTTCAAAAATGGCCACACAGTTACTGATCTTTGGATGCCCTGACTCACTTTCATGGGTTCTAGGGGAGCTTTGGCTCTCAAACTTGTTTAGGCTAGTTCCAAAACCCTACCGATTTCTCTTCACCTACCAGAGAGCCTTTTATTAATTCTCCATATTTCAGAAAACTACAAGAGTAAACTATTGTGTTCATAAATGGCCACACAGTTGCTGATCTTTGGATGCGCTGACTTTCACTCATGTGTTCTAGTGGAGCTTTGGCTCTCAAACATGTTTAGGCTAGTTCAAAAACCCTACCGATTTCTCTTCACCTACCAAAGAGCCTATTATTAATTCTCCATATTTCAGAAAACTACAAGAGTAAACTATTGTGTTCATAAATGGCCACAAATTTACTGATCTTTGGATGTGCTGACTCACACTCATGGGTTCTAGTGGAGCTTTGGCTCTCAAACGTGTTTAGGCTAGTTCAAATCCCTTCTAATTTCTCTTCACCTACCAGAGAGCCTATTGTTAATTCTCACTTTCCAGAAAACTACAAGAGTAAACTATTATATTCATCAATGGCCACACAGTTACTGATCTTTGGATGCCCTGACTTTCACTCATGTGTTCTAGGGGATCTTTGGCTCTCAAAAGTGTTTAAGGCTAGTTCCAAAACCCTACAGATTTCTCTTCACCTACCAGAGAGCAATTCATTCTCCACTTTTCAGAAAACTACTAGAGTCAACAACCTGAGCCCACTCCCCAAACTATTGAGTTAATAAATGGACACACAGTTACTGATCTTTGGATGAGGTGACTCACACTCATGGGTTCAAGGGGAGCTTTGGCTCTCAAACGTGTTTAGGCTAGTTCAAAAACCCTTCCGATTTCTCTTCACCTACCAGAGAGCCTATTGTTAATTCCCCACTTTCCAGAAAACTACAAGAGTAAACTATTGTGTTCATCAATGGCCACACAGTTGCTGATCTTTGGATGCCCTGACTTTCACTCATGTGTTCTAGGGAAGCTTTGGCTCTCATACATGTTTAGGCTAGTTCCAAAACCCTACAGATTTCTCACCTACCAGAGAGCCTATTATTAATTCTCCATATTTCAGAAAACTTCAAGAGTAAACTATTGTGTTCATAAATGACCACACAGTTGCTGATCTTTGTATGTGCTGACTCAGGCCTCGTACACACGGCCGAGGAACTCGACGGGCGAAACACATCGTTTTGCTTGTCGAGTTCCTTGTGAAGCCGTCGAGAAACCAATTTTCTCCATTCCCGTCAAGGAAATAGAGAACATGTTCTCTATTTTGGCTCGTTGAGTTTCTCGACAGTTTCCATTCAACGAAAATGAACACACGACCGGTTTCCTCGGCAAAAAAATATCTCCCAGCAAGTTTCTTGCTGTTTTTTGCCGAGAAACTCGGTCGTGTGTATGAGGCCTCACACTCATGGGTTCAAGGGAAGCATTGGCTTCTTAAACGTGTTTAGGCTAGTTCAAAAACCCTTCCGATTTCTCTTCACCTACCCGAGAGCCTATTGTTAATTCCTCACTTTCCAGTAAAATATTGTTTTCAGCAATGGCCACACAGTTACAGATCTGGATGCGCTGACTTAGGCCTCAAATACACACGACCGAGTAACTCGTCGGGCGAAACACATCATTTTCCTCGTTGAGTTCCTTGTTAGGCTTGTCGAGGAACTCGACAAGCTTGCTTGGCGTACACACGGTCAAGACAAAATCTCCTCGTTCTCAAACGCGGTGACGTACAACACATACAATGGCAGGGCCGCAGGGGAAGTTCGATTCCACTGGCACAACCCTTGGGACTGCTTTTGCTAATATCATGTTACTGCGTGTTAAAGAGGTAGTAAACCCTCCCACATAAAAACGATTTTCACAATATTATTAAATAAATAGTAATTACGATTCAAATGGTTACTTTGAATATATATAAAATGTCGTTCTTACTGCAAATATTCTTTATCTTGTAAAAGTTTCTTCGCATATTAGCTGGCGCCATTTCCACTGTGGTCTTCCGTGTCTGTAAAGATATGCATTTTTCGCCCACAGTACATACTCCTCTCGTAATACCGTGCATGCGCACTAATAGCAATATCCAAGCCTCTTCTTCGTTTCCTGTTACTATGGAAACGAAGCATAGCGAATCACAGCTGCTCCAATACAAGAGAAAACCCTCCACCCTGTGACGTAGTGAGTCCAGGATCCTCTGGGGGGTAAATTCAGTGCAAGCATCGCGGGATGTCGGGGCTGACAACAACAGGAAATGACGCAGCCCCGACATAGACACAGAATCTATCCGGCCGAGGCTCTGCTTGCCGGAATGAACGGGGATCCGGCGCATGCGCGGTACACGTCCCCACTCGTGAATGCACCTGTAACTTCACAAGTATACAGGTAAGAAAAAAATGGCTAATAGCAATCGGTTTAAAATAATGACATGCCCAATTACATTGAAAGTGAAAATTTTAACTATACAACCGCTTTAAGTAAAAGTTTGGTAAGAGAGGATTTGCACTTTTCAGTCTGTAACAGCGTGAAAAATGTGTTGTCTCCATTACAAACACTACTTTTACTCCCGTCTCATTTTTTATTTTATTTTTGAAAAGCCTATGGCATGTGAACACACCCAACAACTTCACCCGTTGCAGAAAAAATGTGCACACACATAAAGAGTGTTCACAAAAACGTGCAGACGGGTGCAACGTCAAGTGGTCCTCCTGTGAAGAGGGACCCAAAACCTGATCCCCCGGGGCGTTAGACTCCAGACGGGGACTGAGGTACTGTGGTCCGAGCAACCGAAGCCGACATGAACCCAACTTCCTCAGAGGGACTGCCGAAACAGAACCCTCCCAGTACTAGGTGGGGCTCCCCCGAAGGGAGACCCCATGAGAGCAGGCGAACTAAGCTAGAAGGCCATGTCCACCCACTCCCAAGACGTTCAGGGCTGGCCCGAGGACCCGCACCCTACAAATCACACAGTGACACAAATTACTCCCGTCTCATACTTTATTCTGAGCATGCGCGGGTTTCTTAGCATACACACGCTCGAGTTTCTCGTCTAAAACCAGCCCGACGAGGAACACGATGAGCAAATTGAGACTCCCGTCGAGGAAAAAGAGAACTTGTTCTCTTTTTTGCTCGTCGAGTTCCTCAACGGTTTCCTCGATGAAAAACGTACACGCGACCGGTTTCCTTCGGCAAAAAAGCTCTCCCACCAAGTTTCTTGATGGATTCTGGCGAGGAAACCGGTCGTGTGTACGAGGCCTGACACTTCTGGGTTCTAGGGGAGCTTTGGCTCTCAAACTTGTTGAGCCTACCGTCTTTCCCCGAAAATAAACCTGGGTCTTATATTAATTTTGGCAACAGAAGACACGGTAGGGCTTATTTTCGGGGTAGGTCTTACCATGTAATGTGCCGTCTTCTCTCCCCCTCTCTCTTCCTGCCTGTCAGGAATCCCCAGTGTGATCTGAGATAAAAGGCTTGTAAAATCTTATAATCCACTCTATTACAGTATTATATAATGTACAATGTGTGCGTTTCTGTAAAAAAGTTGTGCCAAATACCTTCGTTATAGGGCCGCTCTGCGCTTCTGTGACCCGCCGGAGCTCTCTTCCCCTCAATTATATTACAGAAACACACACATTGTACATTATAAAATACTGTAATAGAGTGGATTATAGGATTTTACAAGCATTCTAAACTAGGGCTTATTTTCGGGGTAGGGCTTATATTGCAGCCCTCCTGGAAAATAGCGCTAGGTCTTATTTTTGGGGTAGGTCTTACTTTTGGGGAAACACGGTAGTTCCAAAACCCAGTATTAACCCCCTTCCACCCCCTTCTGTCCAGACACACTGGTATTAACCCCTTCTAAGCACCCCAATAGCAACAGAGAGCTTGTAATAAACTTTTTTTTTCTTCTACCAAGGTATTAACTCGTACCCTTCCCAAAGTCTCTGATTTTCACTTGTACCTACCAGAGAGATTATTATTATTATCTCACTACTTTCCAAAGACCCTGCTACTAACTCTGTACATTGTAGAGACTCTCGCATTAAACTTCCTCCTTCCAGATGCTCCAGAGACCTTGGCCTTAACTATCTATCTTCCATAGACCTTGGTATTATCTCTACACCTTGTCAAAGACCGCCTTTCCATTAAGTCTATCCTTGACTGAGACCCTGGGATTAGCCCTCCCTCTGCCCAACAACCTTGCTGATCCTTGCATGGAAAAGTTTTGTGTTTGCACATTGCCCCCCCCCCAGGCTCAATCAGCCGATGGGGAGGGGGGCATTTGAGACCTGTAGGATTAAAGAAGGATTTGGGAGGAATGTTAAAACTATCATTAACATACCAGACAGGTGAGCGTGAGAGGGAGGGGGGAGGGGGGGACTGAGCAATAGAACTGGAAGAGACGGTTCAGAGCCTGAAAGAGAGAATATATACAGAGGGGGGGCCAGGCGCACGGAAAGTAGCAAGCTGTATAATTATATTATCATAATTTGGCAATTTAGAAAGGATTTTCCCTACTTTTTTTTTCCTCGCTGAAACGTTCACCGAGAATTTACACCACCCTAAACTCGGCTTAAATCATTATTTTTATAGAGGGAAGCCGGAGAAGGGATCTTCCCCAAGGAGGTGTAAATGCTCTTTATTGTACACAGCTTTTAACTGTTACCACTTTTTTTTTTTTTTGGCAACCTGTATAAATAATATAAATAATAAGACATTTAGCCCCAATTTGCAATAGAGCGCAGCATATGAAGGTGATTTTGAGGGTTATTTTGTGCGTTTTTGCATTTTTTTTTTACTAGTGAAGTATCATAAAAAGAAGGTTTTTGACCACATAGTCAGGACCTCCTTCCTCCTGCCAGTGATCCCTCTAGTGATATAAAGATCTATATAGAGGAATCTGGATTTTGCCGGGAAAATCGGGACTGTTGGCAACTATGCCTTCCTCCTGCTGGTGACCCCTCTAGTGATATAAAGATCTGAATCATGACCTCCTTCCTCCCACTGGTGACCCCTATAGTGATATAGTGATCAATATAGAGGAATCGAGATTGTCCCGGGAAATCTGGACTGTTGGCAACTATGCCTTCCTTCTGCTGGTGACCCCTCTAGTGATATAAAGATCTATATAGAGGAATCAGGACCTCCTTCCTCCTGCTGGTGGCCCCTATAGTGATATAAAGATCTATATAGAGGAATCAGGACCTCCTTCCTCCTGCTGGTGGCCCCTCCAGTGATATAAAGATCTATATAGAGGAATCAGGACCTCCTTCCTCCTGCTGGTGGCCCCTCTAGTGATATAGTGATCAATATAGAGGAATCAGGATTGTCCCGGGAAAATCTGGACTGTTGGCAACTATGCCTTCCTCCTTCTGGTGACCCCTCTAGTGATCTAAAGATCTATATAGAGGAATCGGGATTGTCCCTGGAAAATCGGGACTGTTGGCAACTATGCCGTCCTGCTGGTGACCCCTCTAGTAAAATAAAGATCTATATAGAGGAATCAGGACCTCCTTCCTCTGCCGGGGACTCCTCTAGTAATATAAAGATCTATATAGAGGAATCAGGACCTCCTTCCTCCTGCTGGTGATCCCTCTATTGATATAGGCCCATATTCTCTGTAAATGTCCGCGGGCGGCGTGTAAGGCATTTACACTCCGCCGCCCCAAACTACAGGAGCAAGTGCTGTATTCCCCAAACACTTGCTCCGTAGTTTGGGGCGGCGGAGTGTAAATGGCCCGGCATAGCCACGCGTATCTTCAAGGGGGCGGCTTCTATTCAAATTAAGCGCGCCCCCGATTCTAAGTAACTGCGCATGCGCCGGGCTTAAAAAAGCCCAGTGCGCATGCTCCAGTTTTCGGCGGAAAACGTCAATGACGCCGACGTGTGCATCATTGACGTAAAATCGTATTCAAGAACGACTTAGGGAAACGACGTAGCCAACGGAAAAACACGACGCGGACCCGACGCTATCCGTAACATGGCCTACGTGGGACATGCGGAAACTTACTCCTCATATAGCAGGAGTAAGTTTCCGCTTACGCAAACGACGTTAGCGACGGGTACGCGACGCGAAATCGTTCGGGAATCGGCGTAGCAGGCTCATTTGCATAAACAAATGAGACCTTCACGTAAACGCCATCTAGCGGCGGGCGGCGTAATTACATTTTAGATCCGACAGTGTAAGTGACTTACACATGGTGGATCTTAAGTGTATCTATGCGAAAATGATTCTAAGAATCAGTCGCATAGATACGCGGGCCAAAAAAGAGAGATACGATGGAGTATCCTGAGATACTCCATCGTAACTTCTCTCAGAATATGGCCCATAGTGATCAATATAGAGCAATCGGGATTGTCCCGGGAAAATCTGGACTGTTGGCAACTATGATTTCCTCCTTCTGGTGACCCCTCTAGTAAAATAAAGATCTATATAGAGGAATCAGGACCTCACTGTCATTGTCAGTTAAAACGACGATGTGACGAATTGCAAAAAGTGCTCTGGTCTTTGGGCAGCCGAATGGTCTGGGGCTGAAGTAGTTAAATATTATAGAACCGCATGAAAAATGGTATAAAGTGCCATCACAAAACCATAATACTCAGTGATATAGTAAATGCTCAGTAACACTCATTATATATAACCAAAGTATGACATATGATCAATATAAATCCTGTATAATAATAAAAATAACAATAGAAATAATATCCTTGCAGATGGACAAATTTTCTCATGGATAGTCCAGACTCAAGATAGAAAGTCCCAAAAGATAAAAGATTCATTTATAATTCTATAATATTTAAAGGAACAGTCACACAATTTTTTTAATTCAATATTTACAAAATAAACGCACATGAAACAACAAACAAGCACCGCTGGATTCCTGCCGGCGTGCGTGATGACGTCACGTGTTTGGCCCCAGCGTAGGAGCTTTATGATCTCTTCTTGGGATCACCTTATCTGGTGGCACCTTCTACTCCCACTGCATCGAGCGTTTTAGAAGTTAATCTTTTTATCTTTTGAGACTTTTATTATCTTGAGTCTGGACGACCCATGTGAACATTCGTCCAGCTGCACAGAAGATATTATTTATTTTGGTCATATGTCATACTTTGGTTATATATTATAAATATTACTGAGCATTTGCTATTATTATGGTTTTTATTAACCACTTAAGCCCCCGGACCATTATGCAGGTTAAGGACCAGGCCCCTTTTTGCGATTCGGCACTGCGTCGCTTTAAACGACAATTGCGCGGTTGTGCGACATGGCTCCCAAACAAAATTGGCGTCCTTTTTTTCCCACAAATAGAGCTTTCTTTTGGTGGTATTTGATCACATCTGCGGTTTTTATTTTTTTCGCTGTAAACAAAAATAGAGCGACAATTTTGAAAAAAAAACAATATTTTTTTATTTTTGCTATAATAAATATCCCCCAAAAAATATATAAAAACATTTTTTTTCCTCAGTTTAGGCCGATACGTATTCTTCTACATATTTTTGGTAAAAAAAAATCGCAATAAGCGTTTATCGATTGGTTCGCGCAAAATGTATAGTGTTTACAAAATAGGGGATAGTTTTATGGCATTATTATTAATAATTGTTTTTATTACTACTAATGGCGGCGATCAGCAATTTTTTTCGTGACTGCGACATTATGGCGGACACATCGGACACTTTTGACACATTTTGGGGACCATTGTCATTTTCACAGCGATCAGTGCTATAAAAATGCACTGATTACTGTGAAAATGACAATGGCAGTTTAGGAGTTAACCACTAGGGGGCGCTGTAGGGGTTAAGTGTGACCTCATATGTGTTTCTTACTGTAGGGGGCGGGGCTGGACGTGTGACGTCATTGATCGTCGTTCCCTATAACAGGGAACAGACGATCAATGACAGTGTCACACAGAAAAACAGGGAAGGTGTGTTTACACTCACCTCTCCCCGTTCTTCAGCTCCTGTGACCGATCGCGGGACACCGGCAGCGATCGGGTCTGCGGGCGCGACCCACTGCTGGGCTCATAAAGGGGACATATAAGTTTGCAAGGCAAGTGGGTAATTCACAAACCACATACCTCCAAACTTGCGGCGGCGGATCGTAAATCCCCCGGCGGAATTCAAATTCCGCAGCTAGGGGGAGTGTACTATTTAAATCAGGCGCGTTCCCACGCCGATTTAAATGAGCATGCGCCGTCCACGGTGAGGCGCCATCATACCAAGACATTTTGGACAATTTCATGCTCCCAACTTTGTGGGAGGAGTTTGGGGACGGCCCCTTCCTGTTCCAACATGACTGCTCACCAGTGCACAAAGCAAGGTCCATAAAGACATGGATGAGCGAGTTTGGGGGTGGAGAGACTTGACTGGTCCTGACCTCAACCCGATAGAACACCTTTGGGATGAATTACAGCGGAGACTGCGAGCCAGACCTTCTCGTCCAACATCAGTGCCTGACCTCACAAATGCGCTTCTGGAAGAATGGTCAAACATTCCCCATAGACACACTCCTAAACCTTGTGGACGGCCTTCCCAGAAGAGTTGAAGCTGTTATAGCTCCAAAGGGCGGGGCCAACCCAATACTGAACCCTACAGACTAATAGCTAGATTCAGGTACGGCGGCGCATCTTTCAGGCGGCGTAGCGTATCGTATTTACGCTACGCCGCCGTAAGTCAGAGAGGCAAGTGCTGTATTCACAAAGCACTTGCCTCCTAAGTTACGGCGGCGTAGCGTAAATGGGGCCGGCGTAAGCGCGCCTAATTCAAATGAGGATGAGGGGGGCGTGTTTTATGTAAATTACTCGTGACCCGACGTGATTGACGTTTTTTACGAACGGCGCATGCGCCGTCCGTGTACATATCCCAGTGTGCATTGCTCCAAAGTACGCCGCAAGGACGTATTGGTTTCGACGTGAACGTAAATTACGTCCAGCCCCATTCACGGACGACTTACGCGAACGACGTAAAATTTTCAAATTTCGAACCGCGGGAACGACGTCCATACTTAACATTGGCTAGGCCAGCTATTTGTTCGACTAACTTTACGCCGGAAAAAGCCTTACGTAAACAACGTAAAAAAAATGCGCCGGGCGCACGTACGTTTCTGAATCGGCGTATCTAGTCATTTGCATATTCTACGCCGAACTCAACGGAAGCGCCACCTAGCGGCCAGCGTAATTATTGCACCCTAAGATACGACGGCGTAGGAGACTTAGGCCGCTCGTATCTTAGCCTAATTTAAGCGTATCTGGTTTCCAGAATGCGCTTAAATTTAGGACCTCATAGATTCAGAGTAACGTCGTCGTGTCTACTGATACGCCGGCGTAAAGCTTTCTGAATCCAGCTATAAGACTGGGCTGCCATTAAAGTTCATGGCCCGGATTCAGATAGAGATACGACGGCGTATCTCCTGATACGCCGTCGTATCTCTGAGTTCTGTCGGTCGTATCTATGCGCCTGATTCATAGAATCAGGTTCCGCATAGATCTCCCTAAGATCCGATAGGTGTAAGTGACTTACACTGTCGGATCTTAGGCTGCAATTCCAGGCCGGCCGCTAGGTGGCGTTTTGTTTTTTACACGCGACGAATATGCAAATGAGGATTTCCGCCGATTCAGAAACGAACGCCCGCCCGTCGCTTTTTTTTTACGTCGCTTGCGTTCGGCTTATTCCGGCGTAAAGTTACCCCTGCTATATGAGGCGTAGCCAATGTTAAGTATGGACGTCGGGCCAGCGTCGAATTTTCCGTTGATTACGTCGTTTGCGTAGGTCATTCGCGAATAGGGCTTTACGTAAGTTACGTTCACGTCAAAAACCAATGAGGCTTTGCAGCGTAATTTGGAGCATGCGCACTGGGATACGTCCACGGACGCGCCGTTCGTAAAAAGCGTCATTTACGTGGGGTCACGAGTAATTAACATAAAACACGCCCACCTCCTCCACATTTGAATTAGGCGTGCTTACGCTGGCCCAGTTACACTACGCCGCCGTAACTTACAGCACAAGTTCTTTGTGAATACGGGACCTGCCGATGTAAGTTACGGCGGCGTAGTGTATCTGAGATACACTACGCCCGCCGAAAGATACGCAAATGTATCTGAACCTGGGCCTAAGACTGGGAGGCCATTAAAGTTTGTGGGGCAGATCCACAAAGCGAGTACGGCGGCGTATCTACTGATACGCCAGCGTACTTTCAAATTACCCGCGTCGTATCTTTGTTTTATATGCTCAAAACAAGATACAACGGCTTCTGGCTTCGATCCGACAGGCGTACATCTTCATACGCCTTCGGATCTAAGATGCAATTCTTCGGCGTCCGCTGGGTGGCGTTCCCGTCGAATTCTGCGTCCGGTATGCAAATTAGCTATTTCCGACGATCCACGAAGGTACGCGCGGCCGTCGCATTCTCTTACGTCGTCTCTAGTCGGCTTTTTCCGGCGTATAGTTAAAGATGCTGTTTCGTGGCGTATAGTTAGACCTGCTATGTTAAGTACGGCCGTCGTTCTCGCGTCGAAATTAGAATTTTCTCTTTTTTTTGCGTAAGTCGTCCGTGAATCGGAATGTACGTAAGTCCCGTCTAAGTTAAAAAAATGACGTCCTAGCGACGTCATTTAGCGCAATGCACGCCGGGAAATTTCGGGACAGCGCATGCGCAGTTCATTCGGCGCGGGGACGCGCTTCATTTAAATGAACAACGCCTCCTAATGGCAGATTTGAATTTCGCCGCCAGAGATACACTACGCCGCCGTAACTTACGGCGTGAATTCGTTGTGGATTTGAAACAGCCAAAAGTAAGTTACAGCTGCGTAGCGTATCTCTGATACGCTGCGCCGATCTATTTGTATGTGGATCTGGCCCCATGTGTGTGTAAAGGCAGGCGTCCCAATACTTTTGGTAATATAGTGTATGTATGTGTCTGTATATATATATATATATATATATATATATGTGACTTGCACCCGTGAAAACATAAAACTAAAGCAGCCCAATACTTGCAAGCCGTCCTCAATACGGAGACCTACCTGGTAATCATTGGCCCGCCCGCAGCCAATCTTACAATATAATAGAAGTCGGTACGATTTCTACTCTCTGGCCCGGATTCAGGTAGATTTGCCCCTTTTTTACGGAGGCGCAGGGAAGCGTTTTTGCCCTGCGCCCCCGCAAATTTCCTGCGCTACCCGCGATTCACGGAGCAGTAGCTCCGTAAATTGCATGTGCGCTGTGCAAACTTGCCCTGCGTAAGAGCGCCTAATGTAAATGATCCCGTAGGGGGCGGGAATCATTTAAATTAGGCGCGCTCCCGCGCCGAGCGTAGAGGGCATGCTCCGTCTGGAAACTTTCCCGACGTGCATTGCGGCAAATGACGTCGCAAGGACGTCATTTGCTTCAAAGTGAACGTGAATGGCGTCCAGCGCCATTCACGAATCACTTACGCAAATTACGTAAAATTCGAACGTCGCGACGCGGGAACGACGGGTATACTTTAGCACTGGCTGCCCCTGCTATTAGAAGGGGCAGCCTTACGCTAAACACGCCGTACGGAAACGACGTGAATTGCGTAGCAGGGCTCGCGCAACGTTGTGAATCGGTGTTAGTATGCAATTTGCATACTATACGCTGAGCACAACGGGAGCGCCCCCTAGCGGCCATCGCAAGAATGCAGCCTAAGATATGCGTGGCATAAGAGCCTTATGCCGCGCAGATTTTAGGCTGCAGTCGGCGTTACGATGTTCCTGAATCAGGAGCATTCGTAACGCCGGGGCAAGTAAGCAATTGCGCTGTGTAACCCATGGTTACACAGGCGCAATTGCTTCTTGAATCTGGGCCTCTGATCGCAGGCGGAGGGCATTGCGTCCTCCATTGGCCCCTCGCGGTGACGTATAAAGTGCTAGAGAGCATCCCGGAGGTCAGGGTTTGGCCCCCAGGTATGCACATCACCGAGGTCTATATCTGTCAATGGATGTATATACAGCTGTGGGCTACAGATACATCACTGGAGTCTGGCAGCAGGTGTGCGACCGCCGCTATCCTCTGCCTCTAGGGCCACATTAACCCCTCAGTGATGAGACACGCAGGGGCCAAAAGAGACGGATCGCGTTACTCCTGGTGTGACTCCCAACGCCGGAGTACAGTGACATCATCTCAGAGTCATCTCTGTCTGATGGAGGGGTGGGGGGGGGACGGACACATTTGTTAAACTGCTTAGCTGTGTGTTTTCTTTAATGATTAAATTATTTTTATTGGCTGATGGGAGTCAAATATACCAATTTTCACACATCTGCTTCGTATAATATTATAACACAAAGCAGACTGATAATACACGGCGTGCATTGTGGTCGCAGTTTGGTGAAGATTCCATTTCTGCTCCGGCATGACTGCGTCCTTGTGTAAAAAAAAATAACAGCTCCGCAAAGAGATTGTTTGGCCAGCTTGGTGTGGAGGAGCTCGAGTGTCCTCCATAGAGCCCTGACCTCAACCTTACCGAAAGAGAGAGAGAGATTAGGTGTGGATCTATGTTTGTCCCACCTCTAGTGATATAAAGATCTATATAGAGGAATCAGGACCTCCTTCCTCCTGCTGGTGACCCCTCTAGTGATATGAAGATCTATATAGAGGAATCAGGACCTCCTTCCTCCTGCTGGTGACCCCTCTAGTGATCAATATAGAGGAATCGGGATTGTCCCAGGAAAATCGGGACTGTTGGCAACTATGCCTTCCTCCTGCTGGTGACCCCTCTAGTGATATAAAGATCTATATAGAGGAATCAGGACCTCCTTCCTTCTGCTGGTGACCCCTCTAGTGATCAATATAGAGGAATCGGGATTGTCCCAGGAAAATCGGGACTGTTGGCAACTATGCCTTCCTCCTGCTGGTGACCCCTCTAGTGATATAAAGATCTACAGGGTGGGCCATTTATATGGATACACCAAAGACAAACGTTGGATTCAAAATGGTCGACTTCAAAATGGCCACCATGGTCACCACCCATCTTGAAAAGTTTCCCCCCTTACATATACTAATGTGCCACAAACAGGAAGTTAATATCACCAACCATTCCCATTTTATTAAGGTGTATCCACATAAATGGCCCACCCTGTATATAGAGGAATCAGGACCTCCTTCCTCCTGCTGGTGACCCCTCTAGTGATATAAAGATCTATATAGAGGAATCAGGACCTCCTTCCTCCTGCTGGTGATCCCTCTAGTTATATAAAGATCTATATAGAGGAATCAGGACCTCCTTCCCCCAGCTGGTGGCCCCTCTAGTGATCAATATAGAGGAATCGGGATAGTCCCGGGAAAATCGGGACTGTTGGCAACTATGACTTCCTCCTGCTGGTGACCCCTCTAGTGATATAAAGATCTATATAGAGGAATCAGGACCTCCTTCCTCCTGCTGGTGACCCCTCTAGTGATATGAAGATCTATATAGAGGAATCGGGATTGTCCCGGAAAAATTGGGACTGTTGGCAACTATGCCTTCCTCCTTCTGGTGACCCCTATAGTGATATAAAGATCTATATAGAGGAATTGGAGCCTCCTTCCTCCTGCTGGTGGCCCCTCTAGTGATATAGTGATCAATATAGAGGAATCGGGATTGTCCCGGGAAAATTGGGACTGTTGGCAACTATGCCTTCCTCCTTCTGGTGACCCCTATAGTGATATAAAGATCTATATAGAGGAATCAGGACCTCCTTCCTCCTGCTGGTGGTCCCTATAGTGATATAGTGATCAATATAGAGGAATCAGGATTGTCCTGGTATAATCGGGACTGTTGGCAACTATGCCTTCCTCCTGCTGGTGACCCCTCTAGTGATATAAAGATCTACAGGGTGGGCCATTTATATGGATACACCAAAAACAAAAGTTGGATTCAAAATGGCCGACTTCAAAATGGCCGCCATGGTCACCACCCATCTTGAAAACTTTCCCCCCTTACATATACTAATGTGCCACAAACAGGAAGTTAAAATCACCAACCATTCCCATTTTATTAAGGTGTATCCATATAAATGGCCCACCCTGTATATAGAGGAATCAGGACCTCCTTCCCGAATCAGGACCTCCTTCCTCCTGCCGGTGATCCCTCTAGTGATATAAAGATCTATATAGACGAATCAGGACCTCCTTCCTCCTGCTGGTGACCCCTCTAGTTATTAGTGTTGAGCAGAATATGCCATATTCGATTTTGCGATATATCTCGAATATATATTCGAATATTCGAGATATATTCGCGAAATTCGAATATTCGTGATATTTTATCGAAATTAAATGATTGCGATTTTTCGCTATTGCGAATGCGAAAATAATTGCGATTTTTTGATAACTGCGGTAGGAGCACTCTGATTGGCTCAGAATATTCGTGATATTTTATCGAAATATCGCAACATGCGAATGCGATATTTATTGCGCAATTTCGAGAAATGCTGGAGGAGCGCTCTGATTGGCTCAGAATATTCGTGATATTTTATCGAAATATCGCAACATGCGAATGCGATATTTACTGCGCAATTTCGACAAATGCTGTAGGAGCACTCTGATTGGCTCAGAATATTCGTGATATTTTACAATACAAAATAATTGCGAATATTCGGCAAATGCGGAAGGAGCACTCTGATTGGCTCAGAATATTCTTGATATTTTACAATACAAAATAATTGCGAATATTCGGCAAATGCGGAAGGAGCACTCTGATTGGCTCAGAATATTCGTGATATTTTACAATAGAAAATAAAAAGTGTTTTGCATTGGTGGTGATTCTTTACTCTATCCATCTGTCACAGCCGTTTGTCAATCAAACACCTTGAAGATTGAACACGTTCATGCTGCATGCTTTGGACTTTTTTTCACTTCACATATCAAAGACATTTTTATGAAAGATTATTTTTCTATTATTGGGACTATATTTCTTTATATATTTGTTTCACTGTGTATTTCACAAGTTATTTGCGCTTGCTTATTTTATAATTTGCCCACATGTCTTGTCACTAGACATATTTTTTATTCTTGTAGAGCGACTCCATTTTCTGTCTTGTATTAAATTATGTTGTATAACATTTTTGAGTTGCTGCTGTATTCTCCCCTTTTTTTAAGGTATGCGCAATTTTTTCCTTCTTACAAAAAAAAATAATATCAAACATACAAATATTCATAACAGAAACATACACAAAGATCCCCTTTTGCATCAGAGACAATCAGAGTTCTCCTACCACAGTTATCGAAAATTCGCAATAATTTTCGCATTCGCAATAGCGAAAAATCGCAATTTTTTTTTTTTCAATTTGGCAACATAAAAGGATCGCCTCAGCTTAGCTACTCGGCCCAGGGTCTCTAATCATACCAGCAATGCTTTTAGACGTCGATAGGATGTGATCTGTATTAAAAATCAAATTGAAAAAATGCGAATATTCGGAATTGCGAATATTCACCGTGAAATTCGAAAATATAGCGCGATTTCTCGAATATGCTATATTCGAGTCGAATATTCGCAATGCGAATATTCGTGAGCAACACTACTAGTTATATAAAGATCTATATAGACGAATCAGGACCTCCTTCCTCCTGCTGGTGACCCCTCTAGTGATATAAAGATCTATATAGAGGAATTGGGACCTTCTTCCTCCTGCTGGTGATCCCTCTAGTGATATAAAGATCTATATAGAGGAATCGGGACCTCCTTCCTCCCTCTGGTGGCCCCTCTAGTGATCAATATAGAGGAATCGGGATTGTCTTGGGAAAATTGGGACTGTTGGCAACTATGCCTTCCTCCTGCTGGTGACCCCTCTAGTGATATAAAGATCTATATAGAGGAATCAGGACCTCCTTCCTCCTGCTGGTGACCCCTCTAGTGATATAAAGATCTATATAGAGGGATCAGGACCTCCTTCCTCCTGCTGGTGGCCCCTCTAGTGATATAAAGATCTATATAGAGGAATCGGGACCTCCTTCCTCCCTCTGGTGGCCCCTCTAGTGATATAAAGATCTATATAGAGGAATCGGGATTGTCCCGGGAAAATCTGGACTGTTGGCAACTATGCCTTCCTCCTGCTGGTGACCCCTCTAGTGATATAAAGATCCATATAGAGGAATCAGGACCTCCTTCTTCCTGGTGGTGATGATCCCTCTAGTGACATAAAGATCTATACAGAGGAATTGGAACCTCCTTCCTCCTGATGGTGACCCCTCTAGTGATATAGTGATCAATATAGAGGAATCGGGATTGTCCCGGGAAATTTGGGACTGTTGGCAACTATGCCTTCCTCCTTCTGTGATATAGTGATATAAAGATCGATATAGAGGAATCAGGACCTCCTTCCTCCTACAATCATTGTAGTTCTAGTCGTGGACTTCCAGTGATTCTGTGTTGGGTTGAGTCACGGGCAACACATGGGCCTGGGGGGGGGGGGATCAGACAATGCCTCATACGAGGTGCTTGTTGTGAATATTATAAACTTGTATGTACAGGACTCAAATGCTCAACAAATCTGTCATCCAGAACAATACAGCTGATGTTGTGCCAGGTAGATTTCTACATTGTACACGCCGTGCATGCTCAGACCTCTGAATGGAGAACTCAGACGATCGTCACTTCCATGTGGAATGTTTGTCTGCTCACACTGAGGGATATTTCTCAGAATACGGAATCATTCATCTCATTCAATTACTGGAGCTTCTTATGTGACATTCGCTTCCAAAACCCTCAGGACCCATCTAAATCACCTTCTACTTTAACCACTTCAAGACCGCCATACGTATATATATGTTGAGGCTTTGAAGTGGTTTTCCCGGGGGTTATGGCTGAAGCTATCAACCATAATCCCATTTTTTTTTCTCTTTCTCATAATCGTTCTGAGTGGCTAATTAGCCTCTGGATCGCTTTTAGATGCAGCGTAAGGGGTCGTCGTCATCCCCCCATCCTCCTGTCATTCGCCAGTGTTTCTCTAGCCTACCGTTCTTACCTGCCTCAGGTGGCAGAGCTTGTGCTCAGGTTGGAGAGCCTGGCATGATGTCTGCTACCCCTTCTTCCTCCATGGCCAACAACTGCCATGTTTGTAGGAGGAGCTTGGGCTCAGGTTGGGCAGCTGAGCATGATCCCGGCAATCCCTTCTTCCTCCATGGCCAACAACTGCCCATGTTTGTAGGAGAAGCTTGGGCTCAAGTTGGGCAGCCGAGCATGATCCCGGCTACCCCTTCTTCCTCCATGGTCATCAACTGCCATGGAGGAAGAACCGCCGCCAAATGATGCCCAACCGCCGCAAAATGTTTCTAGGTGGCCCTAGATTAGAGGGTTTTGGGTGCAGGCAGGGCTGCCAAAAGGGGGGTGCAGATACTACTCCTGTACCGGGCCCTGGCCCCATTGAGTCATGAGGGAACCAGTAGGGGTAACATCCACAGCTCAGTTTTGGGACTTCTGCTTGCCGGAGTTGGGGCTCAAGCTGGCTCCTCCTTCAATAGCTACCATGCGGGACGCTGGAGCTCAGGTGGCAGAGCATGTGCTCAGGTTGGAGAGCTGGGCATGATCTCTGCTACCCTTTCTTCCTCCATGGCCAACAACTGCCATGTTTGTAGGAGGAGCTTGGGCTCAGGTTGGGCAGCCGAACATTATCTCGGGTACCACTTTATCCTCCATGGCCAACAACTGCCATGTTTGTAGGAGAAGCTTGGGCTCAGGTTGGGCAGCCGAGCATGATCCCGGCTACCCCTTCTTCCTCCATGGCCACCAACTGCCAGGTTTGTAGGAGAAGCTTGGGCTCAGGTTGGGCAGCCAAGCATAATCCCAGCTACCCCTTCTTCCTCCATGGCCATCAACTGCCATGGAGGAAGAACCGCCTCCAAATGATGCCCAACCGCCACCAAATGTTTCTAGGTGGCCCAAGATTAGAGGGTTTTGGGTGCAGGCAGGGGTGCCAAAAGGGGGGGGGGTGCAGGGGGATTTTGGGACTTCTGCTTGCCGGAGTTGGGGCTCAAGCTGGTTCCTCCTTCAATAGCTACCATGCGGGACGCTGGAGCTCAGGTGGCAGAGCATGTGCTCAGGTTGGAGAGCCGGGCATGATGTCTGCTACCCTTTCTTCCTCCATGGCCAACAACTGCCATGTTTGTAGGAGGAGCTTGGGCTCAGGTTGGGCAGCCGAACATTATCCCGGCTACCACTTCATCCTCCATGGCCACCAACTGCCATGTTTGTAGGAGGATCTATTGTAGTGATGCCCAACCACCGTCAAATGTTTCTAGGCGGCCCTAGATTAGAGGGTTTTGGGTGCAGGCAGGGCTGCCAAAGGGGGGGGTGCAGATACTACTCCTGTACCGGGCCCTGGCCCCATTGAGTCATGAGGGAACCAGTAGGGGCAACATCCACAGCCCAGGTAAACTCAATATAGGGTTTATTTATGAAACATTCGTTGGACGAATGTCACAAGCGTTTGCCCAGTCTGCACCAATCCTCACCGTAGTTTTTCCAATAAGGTTAATTTCCTATAATCGTCATCTCCATCTAGTGGCTAAAATGCGGAAATTTGTTTTTGAACTGCCTCAATCAGGAACAATACTGCATTCTGGTCACTAGATGGAGCTGACGATCATAGGAAATAATCCTATTAGAGAAACTATGGGGAAAATTCGGGCAGACTGGCAAATGCTTGTGACATTCATCCAATGAATGTTTAATAAATAGGCCTCTGTGTGTTCTTGATTTGCTCCTGGCCTGCCACTTTCATTCATTGGATGTGCCCCTGGCCTGCTCCTTTCATTCAATGGATTTGTCCCTGGCCTGTCCCTTTCATTCATTGCATTTGCCCTTGGCCTGTCCCATTTATTCATTGGATTTGCCCTTGGTCTGTCCCATTTATTCATTGGATTTGTCCCTGGCACGCCCCTTTCATTCATTGGATTTTTTCCTGGCCTGTGCCTGTCATTCATTGGATTTGTCGCTGGCCTGCCCCTTTCATTCATGGGATTTTCCCCCGGCCTGCCCCTTTCATTCATTGGATTTGTCGCTGGCCTGCCCCTTTCATTCATGGGATTTTCCCCCGGCCTGCCCCTTTCATTCATTGGATTTTCAACTGGCTCGCCCCTTTCATTCATTGGATTTGCCCTTGACCTGCCCCTTTCATTCATGGGATTTGCCCTTGACCTGCCCCTTTCATTCATTGGATTTGCTTTTGGCCAGCCCCTTTCATTCATTGGATTTGCCCCTGGCCCGACTCTTTTATTCATTGGATTTCCCCTGGCATGCTCCTTTCATTCATTGGATTTGTCCCTGGCCTGCCCCTTTCATTCATTGGATATTCCCCCCGGCCTACCCCTTTCATGTATTAAATTTGCCCCTTGCCTGCCCCTTTTGTTCACTGGATTTTCCCCTGGCCTGCCTCTTTTCATTCATTGGATTTGCCCCTGGCCTGTCCCTTTCGTTCATTTGATTTGCCCCTGGCCTGCCCCTTTCATTCACTGGATCTGTCCCTGGCCCTCCCCTTTCATTCATTGTATTTGTCCCTGGCCTGCTCTTTTCATTCATGGGATTTCCCCTGGCCTGCTCCTTTCATTCATTAAATTTGTCCCTGGTCTGCCCCTTTCATTTATTGGATTTGCTCCTGGCCTGCTTCCTTCATTCATTGAATTTGTCCCTGGTCTGCCCCTTTAATTCATTGGATTTGTCCCTGGCCTGCTCCTTTCATTCATGGGATTTCCCCTGGTCTGCCCCTTTCATTAATTGGATTTGCTTCTGTCCTACTTCATTCATTCATTGAATTTGTCCCTGGTCAGCCCCATTCATTCATTGGATTTGCCCCTGGCCTGCTTCTTTCACTTATTGGATTTGCCCCTGGCCAACTCTTTCATTCATTAGATTTGCACCTGGCCTGCTCCTTTTTTTCATTGGATATGCCCTTGGCCAGCCCCATCCTTTCTTTAATTGGATTTGCTTCTGGCCTTCCCCATTCATTCATTGGATTTGTCTTTGGCCCGCCCCTTTCATTCTTTGGATTTGCCATTGACCTGCCCCTTTCATTCATGGGATTTCCCCGGCCTGTCTCTTTAATTAATTGGATTCACCTCTGGCCTGCCCCTTTCATTCATTGGATTTGCTCCTGGCCTGCTCCTTTCATTCATTGGATTTGTCCCTGGCCCGCCCCTTTTCATTCATTGGATTTGTCCCTGGCCCATCCCTTTCATTCATTGGATTTGTCCCTGGCCCATCCCTTTCATTCATTGGATTTGCCCCTGGCCCGCCCCTTTCAATTCATTGGATTTGCCCCTGGCCCGACTCTTTTATTCATTGGATTTGCCCCCGACCTGCCCATTTTATCCATTGGCTTTGCCACTGGCCTGCTCCTTTCATTCATTGGATTTGCCCCTGGCCCTCCCCTTTCATTATTTGGATCTGACCCTGGCCTGCCCCTTTCATTCATTAGATTTGTCCCTGGCACACCCCTTTCCCTCATTGGATTTGCCCCTGGCCCGCCCCTTTCATTCATTGGATTTTGTTTCTTTCATTCATGGAGGCTCAGCAGTCTTCATGCAAATTAAACCTGCCTAGGCCCACCCACTCCTCAAAACCGACACCCACCCATCAAGGCATTTTGATATTTGCATAACTCCTCCCACTGCCGGCATCAGGACTGAGGACTGCTGTGACGTTTTCAGGAAGCTACGTACGGCCCCTCCCACCAGCCATAGAGAAGCACAGAGACCCAGTGATGACATCACTGGATCTAAAATAAGATATGTAATGAAAATGAGAAATGTTGATGGGGGGGGGGGGGGCAGAGCTAAACGTCACATTTTAACGTGCGTTACCCCAACATAATGTGTATGTGCGTTAAATCTGAGCGACACAATAAAAAATTAGAGATGATTTTTTTATTTTTATGCATGAGACATGAGGGGCCCCCAGGGGCCCCCAGTCCCCAGCCTGCCTCAGATCCCTGCATCTCGTTCCTGACAGATCTGATCGATTCGGTGATGGATTTTATACGCCGATTTCAGTATCACGCCGGGACCGGAGCTGCCTCAATGGGCTGGGGGAGGGCAAGGTGGCCCTTTAAGCGTCACCCCCGGAGGGCCCGGAGGTGGGCACCTCCGGAGAGCAGAGCTCAGGACACACACAGATTCCCCCCCCCCCAGGAAGAGCGGGGGGAGGGGGCTCATTAAAAAGCCCTCAATTTATAATAATTACACTAATTGGCGCAGTGTAAACATGTCGCGTCCCATTTCCTGAGTGCGGCTCAGTCCCCCCCCCCCCCCCCCCATCCTCCCATCCCCCCCCTCCGCCGACATCAGCAGACAGCTTTAAACAAACTCAGCTAATTACCCCTCCGGCCTTAAATAAACTCCAGATGGGGGGCTCATCCCCTCCCCCTCCCTCCCCTTCTTCCAGGGACTGTCATCCCTATCAGGTCTAGGACGGTCATCAATAACGAATCAATGTCTTATCTGAGGTGATCGATCGCTAACAGAGGTGACAGTTCCCATGACGGGGGGGGGGGGGATGGGTTCGCAGGACCGGAGCCCACCAGAGGCAGAACCAACCTTCCACCCATCGCCTGACACCCCCCGGTGACACTACGGAACCATCACCGAGCGCAACATTGTATCAACTCGTGAACAACGCAAAGAGCTTGATTGGTTGTGCCTAGCAATGGGTGGAGCCCGTACCTCCCAACCGTCCCGGATATGGAGGGACTGTCCCGGATCTGGAGCAATGTCCCGATGTCCCTCATTCCTCCTCATTTGTCCCTCATTCCTCCTCATGTGTCCCTCATTCCTCCTCATTTGTCCCTCATTCCTCCTCATGTGTCCCTCATTCCTTCTCATGTGTCCCTCATTCCTCCTCATTTGTCCCTCATTCCTCCTCATGTGTCCCTCATTCCTCCTCGTGTGTCCCTCATTCCTCCTCATTTGTCCCTCATTCCTCATTTGTCCCTCATTCCTCCTCATTTGTCCCTCATTCCTCCTCATGTGTCCCTCATTCCTCCTCATTTGTCCCTCATTCCTCCTCATGTGTCCCTCATTCCTCCTCATGTGTCCCTCATTCCTCCTCATGTGTCCCTCATTCCTCCTCATGTGTCCCTCATTCCTCCTCATTTGTCCCTCATTCCTCCTCATTTGTCCCTCATACCTCCTCATTTGTCCCTCATTCCTCCTCATGTGTCCCTCATTCCTCCTCATTTGTCCCTCATTCCTCCTCATTTGTCCCTCATTCCTCCTCATTTGTCCCTCATACCTCCTCATTTGTCCCTCATTCCTCCTCATGTGTCCCTCATTCCTCCTCATTTGTCCCTCATTCCTCCTCATTTGTCCCTCATACCTCCACATTTGTCCCTCATTCCTCCTCATTTGTCCCTCATTCCTCCTCATTTGTCCCTCATACCTCCTCATTTGTCCCTCATTCCTCCTCATGTGTCCCTCATTCCTCCTCATGTGTCCCTCATTCCTCCTCATTTGTCCCTCATTCCTCCTCATTTGTCCCTCATTCCTCCTCATGTGTCCCTCATTCCTCCTCATGTGTCCCTCATTCCTCCTCATGTGTCCCTCATTCCTCCTCATGTGTCCCTCATTCCTCCTCATGTGTCCCTCATTCCTCCTCATTTGTCCCTCATTCCTCCTCATTTGTCCCTCATTCCTCCTCATGTGTCCCTCATTCCTCCTCATTTGTCCCTCATTCCTCCTCATTTGTCCCTCATTCCTCCTCATTTGTCCCTCATTCCTCCTCATGTGTCCCTCATTCCTCCTCATGTGTCCCTCATTCCTCCTCATTTGTCCCTCATTCCTCCTCATGTGTCCCTCATTCCTCCTCATGTGTCCCTCATTCCTCCTCATGTGTCCCTCATTCCTCCTCATTTGTCCCTCATTCCTCCTCATGTGTCCCTCATTCCTCCTCATGTGTCCCTCATTCCTCCTCATGTGTCCCTCATTCCTCCTCATCTGTCCCTCATTCCTCCTCATTTGTCCCTCATTCCTCCTCATTTGTCCCTCAATCCTCCTCATGTGTCCCTCATTCCTCCTCATTTGTCCCTCATTCCTCCTCATGTGTCCCTCATTCCTCCTCATTTGTCCCTCAATCCTCCTCATTTGTCCCTCATTCCTCCTCATTTGTCCCTCATTCCTCCTCATGTGTCCCTCATTCCTCCTCATTTGTCCCTCAATCCTCCTCATTTGGATCTCTATAGTTGTATATAAAATACACTTTTTATCTATCAAAAAGTGTTTTCCAGCCCTAAACCCTTCATCTGATTTCTAAATTCCAGAAGCCAATATAAAGGAATAGTAGTGGTAAAAAAAGCATTTGTCGGTTCAACTAATCTTGTTTTTTTTGTACAATTCTCCTTTAAGGGGGCATGGTAAGGGCCTATGCCTGCATACTGTTGCTGATAGGTGTCCCTCATTCCCATCTCAGAAAAGTTGGGAGATGAGGTGAAGCCATATCTACAAGCAACACCTAAGTTCCCGGGTCTGTACACCTACCGTGCCCATCATGAGGAGTTCCCACCATCCCTGTGCTAAGTTCTTGGGTCTGTGCCAATTATGAGTTCCCGGGACTGTACACCTTTTATGCCCATTATGAAGGGTTCCCACCATCCCTGTGCCGAGTTCTCGGGACTGTACACCTTGTATGCCCATTATGAGGGGTTCCCACCATCCCTGTGTTGAGTCCCCCGGTCTGTAGACCTGCCGTGCCCATCATGAGGGGTTCACACCATCCCTGTACTGAGTTATTGGGTCTGTGCCCATTATGAGGGGTTCCCACCATCCCTGTGCTGAGTTCCCGGGACTGTACACCTTTTATGCCCATTATGAGGGGTTCCCACCATCCCTGTGCTGAGTTCCCGGGTCTCTAGACCTGCTGTGCCCATCATGAGGGGTTCCCACCATCCCTGTGCTGAGTTCTTGGGACTGTGCCCATTATGAGGGGTTCCCACTATCCCTGTGCTGAGTTCCCGGGTCTGTACACCTGCTGTGCCCATTATGAGGGGTTCCCACCATCCCTGTGCTGAGTTCTTGGGTCTGTGCCCATTATGAGGGGTTCCCACCATCCCTGTGCTGAGTTCTTGGGTCTGTGCCCATTATGAGGGGTTCACACCATCCCTGTGCTGAGTTCCCGGGTCTGTACACCTGCTGTGCCCATTATGAGGGGTTCCCGCCATCCCTGTGCTGAGTTCCCGGGTCTGTACACCCGCTGTGCCCATTATGAGAGGTTCCCGCCATCCCTGTGCTGAGTTCCCGGGTCTGTACACCTGCTGTGCCCATTATAAGGGGTTCCCACCATCCCTGTACTGAGTTCCTGGGTCTGTACCCCTGCTGTGCCCATTATGAGGGGTTCCCACCATCCCTATGCTGAGTTCTTGGGTCTGTACACCCGCTGTGCCCATTATGAGAGGTTCCCGCCATCCCTGTGCTGAGTTCTTGGGTCTGTACACCCGCTGTGCCCATTATGAGGGGTTCCCACCATCCCTGTACTGAGTTCCTGGGTCTGTACCCCTGCTGTGCCCATTATGAGGGGTTCCCACCATCCCTGTGCTGAGTTCTTGGGTCTGTGCCCATTATGAGGGGTTCCCACCATCCCTGTGCTGAGTTCTTGGGTCTGTGCCCATTATGAGGGGTTCACACCATCCCTGTGCTGAGTTCTTGGGTCTGTACACCCGCTGTGCCCATTATGAGGGGTTCCCGCCATCCCTGTGCTGAGTTCTTGGGTCTGTACACCCGCTGTGCCCATTATGAGGGGTTCCCACCATCCCTGTGCTGAGTTCCCAGGTCTGTACACCTGCTGTGCCCATTATGAGGGGTTCCCACCATCCCTGTTCTGAGTTCCCGGGACTGTACACCTTTTATGCCCATTATGAGGGGTTCCCACCATCCCTGTGCTGAGTTCCCGGGTCTGTACAACTGCTGTGCCCATTATGAGGGGTTCCCACCATCCCTGTACTGAGTTCTTGGGTCTGTGCCCATCATGAGGGGTTCCCATCATCCCTGTACTGAGTTCTTGGGTCTGTGCCCATCATGAGGGGTTCTCACCATCCCTGTGTTGAGTTCCCCGGTCTGTCCACCTGCCGTGCCCAGTATGAGGGGTTCACACCATCCCTGTGCCAAGTTCCTAGGTCTATACATCTGCTGTGTCCATCATAAGGGGTGCATAGAGCAAGTGGAGATCTTCCATGGAAGCTCCTGAGATCCCACAGCTCTTCATTCATGAACTTTCTTCTCCTCACCTCTTGGCCCCCCCTTGTGTGATCAGTGACCCCGGTGCGGCCCCCGATGAGCACTTTGAGCAGAGTGACAGTTTGGAGAGTCAGCTCCACCATCAGTCAATGATTATCCAGCTCTGTCCATCCATCAGGCCAAGAATCCAGGCTGGACAGTGACTGGTGGGCGGCCAGAGGAAGAGTCAGCAGATAATGGGGTCGGGAGGGTCGGGGGGGTGGTGGACATCCATTGATTGAAGAGGAAGACAATGGTTCCTCAGGCACACATACAGAAAAATGTGTGTACAATACGGGGGCCACACCCGGCCTTTATCTCTACATAATGACCCCCCCACCTCATCACACTCAGCATTGTACTGAGATTAAACCATTTCCTGAGCAGAGCTGGACAACGGAGGGGCCGCCCACGTCACCACCACCACCACCCCCCAGGACAGAAGAGAATGTGGTCATCAAATCCCAATAACAGGACAATACAACTCATTCACTTCTCTAAAATGCTTAAAGTCCTTTATGTATATATTTTTATTTTCATCAAATTTACTTTTAGATTTCTAAAAAAATAAAAAAAATAAAATTATATATTTTTTTTTGTTTTTAGTCCAATTCATCATATTTTTTTTTTTAGAAATCTAAAAGTAAAATTTGATGAAAGTCTAAAAATATACATAAAGGACGTTAACCCATTTTAGAGAAGTGAATACGCTTTTGTTTTTGGTTTTATATTTAATTTTTTTTTTTTACTTTAAATGTTATGATGAATTGGACTTAAAATAATAATAAAAAATATAACATTTAAAGTAAAAAAAAATATTAAAATATAAAAAAATAAACATAAAAGCCCCTCCCCCCACCAAAAAAAAAAAAAAAAAAAACATATTCACTTCTCTAAAATGAGTTAACGACCTTTATGTATTTTTTTTTTATTTCATCAAATTTACTTTTAGATTTCTAAAAAAAAAAAAAAAATGATATTTATTTTTTGTTTTTAGTCCAATTCATCATATTTATTTGTTTAGAAATCTAAAAGTAAATTTGCTGAAAGTCTAAAAATATACATAAAGGACGTTAACCCATTTTAGAGAAGTGAGTACGGTATTTTTATGTTTATTTTTTTATATTTGAATATTTTTTTTTATTTTAAATGTTATGATGAATTGGACTTAAAATAATAATAAAAAATATAACATTTAAAGTAAAAAAAATATTAAAATATAAAAAAATAAACATAACCCCCCCCCCCCCCCACCAAAAAACAAACAAAAACATATTCACTTCTCTAAAACGAGTTAACGACCTTTATGTATATATTTTTAATTCCATCAAATTTACTTTTAGATTTCCCCAAAAAAAAAAAAAAAAAAATTATATTTATTTTTTGTTTTTAGTCCAATTCATCATATTTATTTGTTTAGAAATCTAAAAGTAAATTTCATGAAAGTCTAAAAATATACATAAAGGACGTTAACCCATTTTAGAGAAGTGAGTACGTTTTTTTTTTGTTTTTTTTTTTTATATTTTAATATTTTTTTGTACTTTAAATGTTATATATATTTTTTTTAAGTTCAATTCATCATAACATTTAAAGTATAAAAAAAAATGTAAATATAATTTTTTTTTCTTATACTGCATACAGGTCCTCTTTTATAGCGGCCATGCCTGATATTTTGTAAGAAAATTGCCAAATTATTTTTTTATTGAACCATTTTTTATGATGACTTAAGCATAAAATGCAAAAATAAATATTAGAAATACACATATATTATATATATATAAATGTCCGTATTCTGTGAAGGTTTTGTGTAATACTTCAATATTTGCATTGTTTTTTGTTCGGTTAAAAGTTTTTAATAAACTTTATTCTGATTTAAAAAAGAAAAAAAGAAAAAATGTCCACCGATTTCCAATACCTGACCGATTGATTACACAAAAATAATTGATCAAGTAAAATAAAATAAATAAATAAAAAAGACTTAAAATTTTAATTTGCTGTCTTTCGTTTTTCTTATTCGTTATTGTTATTTGAAGCATTCTATTGTATGTCGTTTTTCTTGCTCTAAGGTATTTTTATGAATAGTTATATTGATTTGGATAATAAAAAATTATATATTTTGAATCTTTTTTTTTTTTTTTTATCATTTATTATTTTGGTGCATATGATCTAATTTATTTTTATTTATTTTTTACATTTTTTTTTTCAGCCCTGATAAAGAAGAAAATGGTTCCAGCATTTTTTTAATTCTGCTGAATATAATATTATGTTAAAACCTTTGCCGAGTATGTGGCGCTCTCACTAATGCTAAAATAGTTGGGCTTTGCTCCGGACCTCCCCTACTCCCCCGGGAGGCTTTTGATACACATGGGCAGCCTCAGTGCCCCGGGACAATATCATCCAATGCCCAGGGCAAAGATGCCAAATTGAACCCCCAACCCCCCCCCCCCCCCTTCATTATGTGCAAGCTTATGAGGAGGGTGGAGAGAGCACAGCCCGCACCTCCTCCCTGCTCTCTCCTTGCTGCTTCCAGCACTACAACTGTCAGCCTTATAGTAGAAGGAACTTGGGGAGCCTACCATCACTACAATACACGCTGTGCCCAGGGCACCGGTCCCTTCTGCCCACCCCTTGTCCCAGCCCTGGGCAGCCTTACCAAACTGCTCAGCTTGATTAATTCAAGAAAAGGTGGATGTGAGGCGCAGGAAGCCATTATTTTATCAGTCAGGGAGTGTTGGTTAAACTTGATGACCGAAACATTAATTTTTTTGCTTCCTCCTGTCTCGGGGACAACCACACCCCGCTAAATGTATGGGTGCCACGGGGACAGGAAGTGAGTGCTAATCTCATGGAGTCACTTATCAGGACAATACTGCATTATGGCCACTAGGTGGAGCCAATGTTCATAGAAAACAGGCACACGACAGCTGTGCAAATCCTAAGACATTGGAGCAATAAGTTTTCTTTTATAAATAGACCTCTAAGTGTGAAGAAGGAGGATCACCATTACAGCCAGGCAACTGGCATTTTTAGAAGCTCAGCAGCTTCTGCCTTTTTGTTTCTCTTATGAAATGTTTCCTTGTGTTGAGCCTCTCCAGTTCACCCACAACTCACAGTCTTCTTAATGCTGATAGTCTGGGAACACCATTTGTCTAGACATGTGGCTTTGCTCTCCTGGGTTTCCCAGCTCCACCCACTATGCTATCCAATGTCAGCCAAACACATGGTGATAACCCCCTTTAGTAGTTTGTGTTTCTGCCCCTCCCACAATGGTGAGATTTCCCTTCAGTATCTTGTGTCTCTGCCCCTCCCACAATGATGAGATATCTCTGCAGTAGTCTGTGCCTCAGCCCCTCCCACAATGGTGAAATTTCCCTTCAGTAGTTTGCGTCTCTGCCCCTCCCACAATGATGAGATCTCCCTGCAGTAGTTTGTGTCTCTGCCCCTCCCACAATGGTGAGATTTTCCCATAGTAGTTTGTGTCTCTGCCCCTCCCACAGTGGTGAGATTTTCCCGTAGTAGTTTGTGTCTCTGCCCCTCCCACAATGATGAGATTTCTCTGCAGTACTTTGTGTCTCTGCCCCTCCCACAATGGTGAGATATCTCTGCAGTAGTCTGTGCCTCTGCCCCTCCCACAATGGTAAAATTTCCCTTGAGTAGTTTGTGTCTCTGCCCCTCCCACAGTGGTGAGATTTTCCCGTAGTAGTTTGTGTCTCTGCCCCTCCCACAATGATGAGATTTCCCTGCAGAAGTTTGTGTCTCTGCCCCTCCCACAATGGTGAAATTTTCCCACCAGTAGTTTGTGTCTCTGCTCCTTCCACAATGACATTTCCCTGTGGTAGTTTGTGTCTCTGGCCCTCCCACTATGGTGAGAACTCCCTGCAGTAGTTTGTGTCTCTGCCCCTCCCACAATGGTGACATTTTCCCACCAGTAGTTTGTGTCTCTGCCCCTCCCACAATGGTAAGATTTCCCTGCAGTAGTTTATGTCCTCGCCCCTCCCACTATGATGAGATTTCCCTGCAGAAGTTTGTGTCTCTGCCCCTCCCACAATGGTGAAATTTCCCTTCAGTAGTTTGTGTCTCTGCCCCTCCCACAATGATGAGATTTCCTGCAGTAGTTTGTGTCTCTGCCCCTCCCACAATGGTGACATTTTCCCACCAGTAGTTTGTGTCTCTGCCCCTCCCACAATGGTAAGATTTCCCTGCAGTAGTTTATGTCCTCGCCCCTCCCACTATGATGAGATTTCCCTGCAGAAGTTTGTGTCTCTGCCCCTCCCACAATGGTGAAATTTCCCTTCAGTAGTTTGTGTCTCTGCCCCTCCCACAATGATGAGAGTTCCCTGCAGTAGTTTGTGTCTCTGCCCCTCCCACAATGGTGAGATTTCTCTGCAGTAGTTTGTGTTTCTGCTCCTCCCACAATGAGATATCTCTGCAGTAGTCTGTGCCTCAGCCCCTCCCACAATGGTGAAATTTCCCTTCAGTAGTTTGTGTCTCTGCCCCTCCCACAGTGGTGAGATTTTCCCGTAGTAGTTTGTGTCTCTGCCCCTCCCACAGTGGTGAGATTTTCCCGTAGTAGTTTGTGTCTCTGCTCCTCCCACAATGATGAGATCTCCCTGCAGTAGTTTGTGTCTCTGCCCCTCCCACAATGGTGAGATTTTCCCGTAGTAGTTTGTGTCTCTGCCCCTCCCACAATGATGAGATTTCTCTGCAGTAGTTTGTGTCTCTGCCCCTCCCACAATGATGAGAGTTCCCTGCAGTAGTTTGTGTCTCTGCCCCTCCCACAGAGGTGAGATTTTCCCGTAGTAGTTTGTGTCTCTGCCCCTCCCACAATGATGAGATTTTCCCGTAGTAGTTTGTGTCTCTGCCCCTCCCACAGTGGTGAGATTTTCCCGTAGTAGTTTGTGTCTCTGCCCCTCCCACAATGATGAGATTTCTCTGCAGTACTTTGTGTCTCTGCCCCTCCCACAATGGTAAAATTTCCCTTGAGTAGTTTGTGTCTCTGCCCCTCCCACAGTGGTGAGATTTTCCCGTAGTAGTTTGTGTCTCTGCCCCTCCCACAATGATGAGATTTCCCTGCAGAAGTTTGTGTCTCTGCCCCTCCCACAATGGTGAAATTTTCCCACCAGTAGTTTGTGTCTCTGCCCCTCCCACAATGACATTTCCCTGCGGTAGTTTGTGTCTCTGGCCCTCCCACTATGGTGAGAACTCCCTGCAGTAGTTTGTGTCTCTGCCCCTCCCACAATGGTGACATTTTCCCACCAGTAGTTTGTGTCTCTGCCCCTCCCACAATGGTAAGATTTCCCTGCAGTAGTTTATGTCCTCGCCCCTCCCACTATGATGAGATTTCCCTGCAGAAGTTTGTGTCTCTGCCCCTCCCACAATGGTGAGGTTTTCCTGCAGTAGTTTGTGTCTCTGCCCCTCCCACAATGGTGAGATTTCCCTGCGGTAGTTTGTGTCTCTGCCCCTCCCACAATGGGGAGATTTCCCTTCAGTAGTTTGTGTCTCTGCCCCTCCCACAATGGTGAGATCTCCTGCAGTAGTTTGTGTCTCTGCCCCTCCCACAATGGTGAGATTTCCCTGCGGTAGTTTGTGTCTCTGCCCCTCCCACAATGGGGAGATTTCCCTGCGGTAGTTTGTGTCTCTGCCCCTCCCACAATGGGGAGATTTCCCTTCAGTAGTTTGTGTCTCTGCCCCTCCCACAATGATGAGATTTCCCTTCAGTAGTTTGTGTCTCTGCCCCTCCCACAATGGTGAGGTTTTCCTGCAGTAGTTTGTGTCTCTGCCCCTCCCACAATGGTGAGATTTCCCTGCGGTAGTTTGTGTCTCTGCCCCTCCCACAGTGGTGAGATTTCCCTGCAGTAGTTTGTGTCTCTGCCCCTCCCACAATGATGAGATCTCCTGCAGTAGTTTGTGTCTCTGCCCCTCCCACAATGGTGAGGTTTTCCTGCAGTATTTTGTGTCTCTGCCCCTCCCACAATGGTGAGATTTCCCTGCAGTAGTTTGTGTCTCTGCCCCTCCCACAATGGTGAGGTTTTCCTGCAGTAGTTTGTGTCTCTGCCCCTGGTGGGTGGACATGGCCTTCAAGAGCACCTAAACCAGGCAACCTCATGTCCATGGCCCCTGCAAAATTATTAGGGGGTACCCAATGTCCTGGATGACATGTGAAGAGCCCCCCCGGAAAGAACTGAGTATTTCATCACTTTTATTATCAAATAATTTAATATAAAAAGTAAGGAACAGAATGAAATCTTCACAAATGCATATATATATAAATATATACACGTACTGTACAATCGTAAGTAACCGCGGTCTTCACAGTGCTATATATAGAAACCACGTGTACGTTCCAGACACACTCAGGGCGGAGAGGCGGTTACGTTGGTCGGCGTACACAGCAGTAACGCACGTACGATAATTCTGTTCCCTGTTCACCGTGTATAAGGCCTTGTACAATACGGCCACACACTTTATATTGCATCGGCGACATCACGGAGGATACCACTGGGCATCAAAAGTCATTATCAGGGCTTCCTCTTGACGTCAGGACTTGTGGTCCAAGACCAAAGACTTTGGTAAGCTGTAGGCCAACGGTAACAGTCCAGCAGCCTCTGTAAGCCAAAGATTGTCAATCATCTGGTCAGCTGCAGGCCAATGGTAACAGTCCAGTGGTCCCTTTAGATCAACGATGGTCAATCATTTGGTTGACCAGGCCAATGGTAACAGTCCACTGGTCTCTGTAGGCCAACGATGGTCAATCATTTGGTTAACCAGGCCAATGGTAACTATACAGTGGTCTCTGTAGGCCAACGATGGTCAATCATTTGGTTAACCAGGCCAATGGTAACTATCCAGTGGTCTCTGTAGGCCAACGACGGTCAAGTATTTGGTTGACCAGGCCAATAGTAACGCACTTTGCTCCTTGTAGGCTGAAGGTGGCAACAAAATGGTTAACTGTGGCCCAGGGTCAGGGTTTCTTAGAGGATGGCCTGACTCTGCAGTCGGAAAGGGTTATATTAACTGGTAGAGTATACGGTTCAATGACCATTAGTTGTCTTTAATGGCCACTTGTGGTTCAAAAAACGGAGAGGATGCCAACTTCCATTGCAGTCTCTTGGGTAGTCCTTGGCATGAGCTTGCAGTATAACGGCTGAAGGCACTGGGTTGCAATTTCATAGTCAAGTGTAGAGCAAAATTGTAATCCAAAAGCCTTTGGAGGCACATTGCAGTCTGTCCATCCTTTGAAGGCACTGGGCAACTGTCTGGAATGGCCTCTGAAAGAAATGGGTGATGGTCCAACTGCCTTATGGAGGCAACGGGTAACAGTCAAATAGTCCTTTAAAGGCAGTGGAGAACTGTCCTTGGAGGTACTGGGTAACAGTCCAACTGTCCTTGGAGGCACTGGGTAACAGTCCAACTGTCCACGGAGGCACTGGGTAAAAAGTCCAACTGTCCTTGGAGGCACTGGGTAACAGTCCAACTGTCCTTTATAGGCACTGGGAAACTGTCCAGCTGGCCTTTGAAGGCACTGGGAACCTGTCCAACAGTTCCTGGAGGCACTGGTTTGCAGTCCAACAGTCTTTTGAAAACCATTAGTAACACGGTGCAGAAACTGGCGGAAGCTTCTCCGGTGGAATGATTTGTTGTAGACTAGATAGAATTTTCTTCTGATGGCCAGCAAGGGTGATGCCCATCCGAAGGAGATCCCTGAAAGGGAAAAAAGAGGATTACTCAATATGCATGCCATTTATGAGCCCAAATAACAATTTCTCTGTCCCTAATCAACCCCAGCCTGCCTTCCATACCAAGCTTTCTCTTCTACTGACCCCTATGTCCTGTTTGAATAACTATACCCCCCCCCCCCCCCATTTTTACATCCTCTACTACCTTGTCATTGCATATTACTTGAAGTATAGTTAGACATTATGAACATATCAAAGACAGACGTTCTGTACTCTCCAATATGGCAAGAAAGTAGCTATTTTATAGCCTTTGACCTTGTCACAGGGTCCCCGATGCACTCTGCACTTCAGTATCCTGTTGGAGGAGTCACTCTTAGGGAATGCCCAAAAACCAGCCCACTGAGGTTGAGTGCTTATGGTAACTGTTGCTTACGAGGGCATGTTCACGTTATAGGAGAGTAACATAAGGTGCCCTTTGTAGACTGCAGTTCACATGGGCACTCATCCTTCACAGTTCAAGTTGGTTGGCTCTCAGGGCCTTTTAGGACTACATTCTGTGAGTGTAGGGGCGAGCCTATGGGTGGGCTTAGACACATTTGGGGACATTGTGTGGTGGCCAATGTGGGGACATTGTGGTTGGCCAATTTTAGGTTTGATGTGCATCCAGGCAAGAGCAACTGCAGATGAGGTTTTCCCATTGATTAGAAGCGGGTAGGCCGGATGACCCAGTCTGCAGCTTCAGAATCTGACTTAAGGTTATTGGGGTAACAGACAGTTTGTATTTCAGACACTGATAAAACATTTCCTTGCTTGGATGACATACTCTGTGGTGATCTGCCGCACTCGGCTGAAGGTGGTGAATCCGGCGCTCCTGAATCCCTCTTCGTAACGGCCCATCTTGATGGCGTGCAACCACTCTCCCACTGTGGCAAAGGAGGAGTAGTGGGGTGTGCGCTGGTCCAGGAGGGGCTGCTGCGATGACCTGCCAGGGGCAAGGGAGGGGGGGAGGGGGAGAGAAGATCCATGGTGGTCAGAAATGCTGCAGAAACACAACTGACCCCCCCAAAGTCCAAGGACAATGTCTCTGCCCTGCACAACATCCCTGGATGCACCACAGTCATTGCTTTATTTTAAGTAAAATTTTGATCGTCAATTTTATACCACCAATTTATTAAATTCAGCCTTTGTGTTACAAATCAGTTGGTGAAGTTAACTGGACACACCAATCAAAATCTTACTGCCTATGGCCAAAAATGTGTGAGTTTGTGAAAATTGATGTAAAGAGGATGCAGGCAGCACAGGAAACTATGGAGGCTCAAGGGTTAAGCCCATCCATCAAATACGTCTCATATGTATAAAATATATAACAGCAATGAACATCTAGACACTTGAAATCTGTAGATTAACGGTTCCCCGTGCTGAGATATAATGAATCTAGGGTCTACTTAAGAACTAGGGTCTACTTAAGAACTAGGGTCTACTTAAGAACTAGGATCTACTTAAGAACAAGGCTCTACTTAAGAACAAGGCTCTACTTAAGAACAAGTCTCTACTTAAGAAATAGGGTCTACTTAAGAACTAGGGTCTACTTAAGAACTAGGGTCTACTTAAGAACTAGGATCTACTTAAGAACAAGGCTCTACTTAAGAACAAGGCTCTACTTAAGAACAAGGCTCTACTTAAGAACAAGTCTCTACTTAAGAAATAGGGTCTACTTAAGAACTAGGGTCTACTTAAGAACTAGGGTTTACTTAAGAACTAGGGTCTACTTAATAACTGGGATCTATTTAAAAACTAGGGTCTACTTAAGAACTAGGGTCCACTTTAGAACTAGGGTCCACTTAAGAACTAGGGTCCACTTAAGAACTAGGGTCCACTTAAGAACTAGAGTCCACTTAAGAACTACGGTCTACTTAATAGGGTCCACTTAAGAACTAGGGTCCACTTAAGAACTAGGGTCCACTTAAGAACTAGGGTCCACTTAAGAACTAGGGTCCACTTAAGAACCAGGGTCATGCAGCTGGACATGCTCTTAGTTCTGTGACTGCATGGAATCACTGATGGCTGCTGGTCCACATTTAATGATTTGAAACCAAATCAGTATGACTGGCAGCCCAGAATGGTGGATCCTATGAGGGGTTCTAATAAACAAACCCTGCTGATTCCAGCATCGAGAGGCACATTGGCGGCTGAGACCAACGGGTTGCAGCTGTCACAGTGCAATTTGGTGAGCGGTAAAACATTTTTTTTTAACAATTGATTTGCAATTAAAATATCAAATAAATACTATTAGTGGTGGTCACGGGACTACACGGCCAACCCTTGTCTCCCAAAGAAGAGGGCTGAGGGTGGAGATTGCAGGGGATGTTCCCGGACTGTAGGTGGAGAAATGCAGGAGTCATTGTCACCCAACATCAACAGCCCTAGAAGATCATGCATTCTCAGGCCATAGGCAGGGATGTGCAGGAGCCACTGTTACTGAAACTTGATGTGGCAGGGCAGCGGACGTCGACAGTCCTAGAGGACCTTGGGGGGCATGACAGCTGAGGTCAATAGACCTAGAAGATCATGCATTCTCAGGCTGTAGGCAGGGACGTGCAGGAGCCACTGTCACTGGAGTGGGGCATAACAGCTGAAATCAATGGCCCTAGAGGACGTTGGGGGCATGACAGCTGATGTTCATGGACCTAGCTGTTGTATTGGACAGTAGACAGGGACAAGCAGGAGCCACTGGCACTCAACCATTGGCTTGGAAACAGCCATAGAGGACCTTGTATTCTTGAGCTGTAAGCAGGGATGTGCAGGAACCACTATCATTGAAACTGAAGGGTACATGGCAGCTGACATCAACAGTCCTAGAGGACATTGGGGGCATGACAGCTGATGTCAATGGGCCTAAGATACTTTCTGTTTCTGGACTGTAGGCGGGGACATGCAGGAGCCACGGTCTCTCAACCATGGGTATGGCAGCGAACATCAGCAGCCCTAGGGAACCATGAATTCTCAGGCTGTAGGCTGGGATATTCAGGCGCCACTGTCACTGAAACTGTAGGGGGCATGGCAGCTGATGTCAATGGCCCTGGAGGACATTGGAGGCATGAGAGCTGATGTCAATGTACCTAAGAAACTTTGTGTTCCCAGACTGTAAACAAGGATATGCAGGAGCCACTGTCTCTAAACCATGGGCTTGGCAGTTATCAAAGGCCCTAGAGGACCATGAATTCTCAAGCCATAGGCAGGGATGTGCAGGAGCCACTGTCATTGAAACTGGAGGGAGCATGGCAGCTGCTGTCAACAGTCCTAGAGGACCTTGGGTGGCATGACAGCTGATGTCAACAGACCTAGAAGATCATGCATTCTCAGGCTGTAAGCTGGGACATGCAGGAGCCACTGTCACTGAAACTGGAGGGGGCATGGCAGCTGACATCAATGGCCCTAGAAGATGTTGGAGGAATAACAGCTGATGTAGCTATGGCAGCTATCATCAAGAGTCCTAGAGGACCTTGCATTCATAAGGTGTAGGCTGGGACATTCAGGCCCTCTGGCCCTCAACCATGGGCTTGGCAGCTATCAACAGCCCTAGAGAATTCTGCATTCTTGAGCTGTAGGCTGGGACATGCAGGAGCCACTGTCAGTGAAACTGGAGGTAGCATGACATCTGACGTCAACGGCCCAAAAAGACGTTGGAGGCATGACAGCTGAGGTCAATGGACCTAGAAAACGTGATATTGGACAGTAGATAGGCACATGCAGGAGCCACTGGCACTCAACCTTTGACTTGGCAACAGCCCTAGAGGACCTTGCATTCTTAGAGTGTAGGCTGGGATGTGCAGGAGCCACTGCAATCAACTATGGGCATTGCAGCCAACATCAAAAGCCCTAGGACCTTGCATTCTTGAGCTGTAGGCTGGGATGTGCAGGAGCCACTGGCATTGAACCATGGGCTTGGCAGCTAACATCAACAACCCTAGAGGACCTTGCATTCTTGAGCTGTAGGCTGGGACGTGCAGGAGCCACTGTTACCGAAACTGGAAGCAGCATTGCAGCCCTCAATAACCCTAGAGAACATTGGGGGCATGGCAGCAGATGTCAATGGTCAAAAGAGACCTTGCATTCTTAGAGTGTAGACAGTGATGTAGGTGGGGATGTGCAGGAGTCATTGTCACTCAACCATGGGCTTGGCAGCCATCATCAACAACCCTAAAGGTTCTTGCATTATCAGGCTGTAGGCTGGGAGGTGCAGGACCTGCTGTCACTGAAACTGAAAGGGGCATGGCAGCTGTTGTCAATGGACTTGGGAAACTGTGTTTCTGGACAACTGTAGGTGGCGACATGCAGGAGCCACTAGCACTCAACCATAGGCTTGGCAGCTAGTATTGACAACCCTAGAGGACCTTGCATTCTCAGGCTGTAGACTGGGAGGTGCAGGAGTCACTGGCACTCAACTATGGTCATTGCAGCCAACATCAACAACCCTAGATGACCTTGCATTCTTGGGGTGTAGGCTGAGATGTGCAGGAGCTACTGGAACTGAAACTGGAGGGGGCATGGCAGCTGATGTCAATGGACTTGGGGAAACTCTGTGTTCACAGACTGTAGGTGGGGACATGCAGAAGCCATTAGCACTTAACCATGGGCTTGGCAGCCAACAACAACCCTAGAGGACCTTGCATTCTTAGGGTGTAGGCTGGGATGTGCAGGAGCCACTGGCACTCAACTATGGGCATTGCAGCCAACAACAAAAGTCCTAGAGGACCTTGCATTCTTGAGCTGTAGGTTGGGATGTGCAGGGGCCAATGTTACCGAAACTGGAAGAAGCATGGCAGCCCTCAATGGCCCTAGAGAACATTGGGGGCATGGCAGCTGATGTCAATGGTCTTAGGAGACCTTGCATTCTTAGAGTGTAGATGGAGATGAAGGTGGGGATGTGCAGGAGCCAGTGTCACTCAACCATGGGCTTGGCAGCTATCATCAACAACCCTAGAGGACCTTGCATTCTTAGGGTGTAGGCTGGGATGTGCAGGAGCCACTGGCATTGAAACTGGAGGAAGCATGGCAGCTGATGTCAATGGACTTGGGAAACTCTGTGTTCAGGGACTGTAGGTGGGGACATGCAGGAGCCACTAGCACTCAACCATGGGCTTGGCAGCCAACATCAAGAACCCTAGAGGACCTTGCATTCTTAGGGTGTAGGCTGGGATGTGTAGTAGCCACTGGCACTGAACTATGGGCATTGCAGCCAACATCAAAAGCCCTAGAGGTCCTTGCATTCTTAGGGTGTAGGTTGGGATGTGCAGGAGCCACTGGCGATCAACCATGGGCATTGCAGCCAACATCAACAACCCTAGAGGACCTTGCATTCTTAGGGTGTAGGCTGGGGTGTGCAGGAGCCACCACCACTCAACCATGGGCATTGCAGCCAACATCAAAAGCCTTAGAGGACCTTCCATTCTTGACCTGTAGGCTAGGACATGCAGGAGCCACTGTTACTGAAACTGGAAGAAGCATGGCAGCCCACAATGGCCCTAGAGGACGTTGGGGGCATGGCAGCTGATGTCAACGGTCTTAGGAGACCTTGCATTCTTAAAATGTAGACGGGGATGAAGGTGGGGATGTGCAGGAGCCAGTGTCACTCAACCATGGGCTTGGCAGCTATCATCAACAACCCTAGAGGTCCTTGCATTCTTAGGGTGTAGGCTGGGATGTGCAGGAGCCACTGGCACTGAACTATGGGTTTGGCAGCTAACATCAACCACCCTAGAGGAGGACCTTGCATTCTCAGGGTGAAGGCTGGGATGTGCAGGAGCCACTGGCACTGAACTATGGGTTTGGCAGCTAACATCAACCACCCTAGAGGAGGACCTTGCATTCTTAGGGTGTAGGCTGGGATGTGCAGGAGCCACTGGCACTGAACTATGGGTTTGGCAGCTAACATCAACCACCCTAGAGGAGGACCTTGCATTCTCAGGGTGAAGGCTGGGATGTGCAGGAGCCACTGGCACTGAAACTGGAGGAAGCATGGCAGCTGATGTCAATGAACCCAGGACACTGTGTCTATGGACTTTGGGTGGGGACACGCAGGAGGTGGCTCCTGCATGTCCCCACCTAAAGTCCATAAACACAGTTGGTGGCAACACCCAACTATGGGCTTGGAAGCCAACATCATAGAGGACCTTGCATTCTGGAGCTGTAAACAGGAAGGGGTTATTTGCTATGGTTTCTGGCAGGATCACCAGGCAGGTTCTGGCTTTAGAAGATGAGAATGCCGATCTTGTACTTAGATTAAGTGAGTGAGAAGAAATCTCGTCCCCAAGTTTTTAATCAAAAGGGATAATAAATTCTGACTATAAACAATGTGCGCCCCAGCGATAGACGTCGTCTTTGTTCCATGAGACGTATTTGATGAAGACTTTTCACATTTTTCAATGTTTAACCCCCGAGCTCCCGATGAGGCCAACTTCCTGCCCCGTCCTCTTCCTCCTCCGTCCTCCATGGACAGGACGGATCTCTCCGGCCCGGAGTCTGTTAATTAGGAAGCCGAGTGCACAATAATCCCATTATCTCTCCCCGCTACGCCCCGTCCTTTCCATGGCGGCTTCCTCTCTGCCGCATTCTAACCTCTGAACTCCGACCTCAGCCCTGGAGAGCAATGATCCCGCAATCAGTCTCACTTCCCCCGCTTCGCAGTAACCCCCTCAGTGCTGCGCTCCAGCAAGACCCAGCAGAGCCTCATAGGGAAAGACGACTATTATTCTACGATTTTATTATCCATCTTATCTATTGCAACAGATAAAACTTTCTGAAAAGATTCAAAGTTTTGGATGTAGCTGAGACGGGTGTCCCCGCCAGAGAGATTCACCCTCCACCTGTCCCGGTGTCACCCGCACAGGAAGTGAAATCCAAACAGAAAAACAGGGGAAAACTTCCAACGGGGACACCTGTTCCGGGGGACAACTGTGAGGGGAGATTTAATCTCCCTTCCTGTTGTGTCTCCAGGAAAGGAAGTGAAGGATGTTCTTGTAAAACATATAGTATTGAAAATATAAAATGTATTAAAATATTATTAAAAATTACTATAAAATATAATATAATAATAATAATAATAATAATAATAATACTAATAATAATAATAATAATACTAATAATAATAATATAAGTTATTTAATAATATCATTTATAATAAATATAATAATTTCCTACAATAATTGTTACTTTTGATAACTATATAATTTAAAATGATTAGAATTATAATAAAATTATATAATTCAACATTTAATAATAATTTAATATTATATTAATTATATAATATATAAAAATAATAATTTGCTAAAGTAATTGTTTCTTTTGATAACTATTATATTATAATCCTATAATTCAATATTTAATAATAATTTAATACAATTATATTATAATAATTTCATTATATAAAAATAATTTGATAAAATAATTGTTCCTTTTGAAAACTATTCTAATTAGATTACATTCCTACAAGTCAATATTTACTATTATATTAATTATATAATATATAAAAATAATAATTTACTAAAATAATTGTTCCTTTTGACAACTATTATATTATAATCCTATAATTCAATATTTAATAATAATTTAATAACATTATATTATATTAATTTCATTATATAAAAATAATTTGCTAAAATAATTGTTCCCTTTGATAACTATTATAATTATATTATAATCCTATAATTCAATATTTAATAATAATTTAATACAATTATATTATATTATATTAATTTCATTATATAAAAATAATTAGCTAAAATAATTTTTCCGTTTCATAACTATTATAATTATATTATAATAATATAATTCAATATTTAATAATAATTGAATAAAATTATATTAATTTCATTATATAAAAATAATTTGCTAAAATAATTTTTCCGTTTGATAACTAATTATAATTATATCATAGTTATATTATAATCCTATAATTCAATATTTAATAATAATTTAATAATGTTATATTAATTATATTATATATACAAATAATAATTTGCTAAAATAATTGTCCCTTTTGATAACTATTATAATTATATTATTGCAGTTATATTATAATCCTATAAGTCAATATTTAATAATATTATATTAATGATATAATATATAAAAATAATAATTTGCTAAAATAATTGTCCCTTTTGATAACTATTATAATTATATTATTGTAGTTATACTATAATCCTACAAGTCAATATTTAATAATATTCAGATATTCGGAGGAGGGAGAGGCCCTGATGGACGCGGATTGAGGGAGGAGCGGACGGGGGGGGGGGCCTGATGGGGGGAGGAACTATGAGTATTTTTTTTTTCCTTTATTATTATTATTATTATTATTTTTTTTCTCTTTCCCATTTTTTGGTGCTTGTTTTGTTTAGTTTGGGGGGGGGGGGGGGGTTATAGGGGAGGTAAGGCAGGAGGAACAGATTAGTTGCCCCAAGCCCGACGGGATACGGATCTCCCGTCGGTCAGGTGGCAAAAGGGAAGGAGGGCAAAATGGTATTAGGGGAGCGGATCAACAAAGTAGACCTGGGGTAGTATGGAAGGAACAAGTATAGGAAGAGAGATAATGTAACAGATTATGAGCCTCCTTTCTTCCCCCAAAAGAGATCCACTTCCCCTTTACTTTTTGTTTTTACTTTTACTAGATGAATTATTATGAAGATAATACTGTTACTTATGTATTGACTGATTTAAACCAGAGGAATGCCTCCTAGGTTTCTGTACTCTTGCTTTGCTAAAAAACAATAAAAAGAAGATTAAAAGAATATATAAAAATAATAATTTGCTAAAATAATTGTCCCTTTTGATAACTATTATAATTATATTATTGTAGTTATACTATAATCCTACAAGTCAATATTTAATAATATTATATTAATGATATAATATATAAAAATAATAATTTGCTAAAATAATTGTCCCTTTTGAGAACTATTATAATTATATTATTGCAGTTATATTATAATCCTATAAGTCAATATTTAATAATATTATATTAATTATATAATATATTAAAAATAATAATTTGCTAAAATAATTGTTCCTTTTGATAACTATACTATTATAGTTATATTATAATCCTATATGTCAATATTTAATAATATTATATAAAATATAAAAACAATAATTTGCTAAAATAATTGTTCTTTTTAAGAACTATAAAATTATATTATATTAGAATGATATAATTCAACATTTAATGATAATTTGATAATGTTATATTAATTGTATTATATACAATATATACAAATAATAATTTGCTAAAATAATTGTTCCTTTTGGTAACTATTATATTATTATTATAGTATAATCCTATAATTCAATATTTAATAAAATTATATTATATTAATTTCATTATACAAAAATGATTTGCTAAAATAATTGTTCCATTTCATAACTATTAAAATTATATTAATATAGTTTTATTATAACCCTATTAGTAAATATGTAATAATAATTAAATAAGGTTATATTAACTATATTATTTAAAAAAAAGAATTTGTTTGCAGGAACATCTTTAATTTTTTATTTTTTCACTTCCTTCGGTATTCTCTGTGCAGCTGCCTTGTGACTCTCATTTTCTGAGCCTGCATTTATTTTCTCAGGCATCACAAAACACCTGATGTTTACCTAATATCTATTAGTGGCCCGCACCCATCCCCCACCATTTTTTTGGGGGGGGTCTAAAAAACACGTTTTGTCATTATTCTTGTCCTACACAACAGGACAATTCTTTAAACTTTAAAGAGGACCTGTCACACATACATAACAATGCCTGCAATGATATTTCTAAGGACACCGCCTATCAATTCACAAGGAACCAGTGATTAGGAGAAGTAGGACTCATTTTATGGTGACCCATATCAAGAATAGTGACCCACGTCAAGAACAAGGCCGTCTCTGTCATGTATGGATGACGGGTTCTCTTGTCTTTCATAGTTAAACCCTTTGACTTGACCCTTGGCACCCAGGTGCCCCACTTACCCCGGCTGTTCCCTGGCGGTGATTTTCAGACTGGCGGGGTTGCGGATGAGCTTGTCGAGGGCGCTGACGATTTCCGCGAAGCGGGGGCGGGAGGCCCGGTCCCGTTGCCAGCAGTCCAGCATGAGTTGATGCAGCGCGGAGGGGCAGTCCGGCGGGGCGGGGAGCCGGTAGTCCTGTTCTATGGCGTTGATCACCTAGAGAGACAAGACACATGAATTATATTGTAGGGCCCGATTATGTGGTGACCTTTAGGAGGAGAACACAAGGAGCTGTAGAGGAGAACTCACGTCTTGGTTGGACATGTCCCAGTACGGCCGCTCCCCGAAGGACATGACTTCCCACATGACGATGCCGTAGCCCCAGACATCGCTGGCCGAGGTGAACTTGCGGAAGGCGATGGCTTCTGGTGCTGTCCAGCGGATCGGGATTTTGCCACCCTGAGAAGAGACAGATGAAGATAGCTTAGTGACCCTTCTGTGCTTTGTACTCCTTTCCTTCTAGAGATAATGGGGCCCCATACAGTCTGACAGGGCCCCACCCACGAGCAGATCCCTGCCAGGCTCGGGCCCCACCCACAAGCAGACCCCTGCCAGTCTCGGGCCCCACCCATGAACAGACCCCTGCCAGGCTCGGGCCCCATCCCACGAAAAGACCCCTGCCAGGCTCGGGCCCCACCCATGAGCAGACCCCTGCCAGGCTCGGGCCCCACCCATGAACAGACCCCTGCCAGGCTCGGGCCCCATCCCACGAAAAGACCCCTGCCAGGCTCGGGCCCCACCCATGAGCAGACCCCTGCCAGGCTCGGGCCCCACCCGCGAGCAGACCCCTGCCAGGCTCGGGCCCCCCTGCTGTCCCTGACAAACTATCTGCACCATGTGATTTCAGCTATGGGTGGTGTTGGGTATGCCGAGTCACTCATGGACTTTCTATTATATCTTAATCTCGAGGAATCCAAAGGCAAGGTGCCCTTGTGTTAGTTCCGGGTTCTGTTCCACCAGGAACTGCCCACACCTTTGTGTGTTGCATTCCTTTTACATTCTTCAGAATAAAAAATAGGTAAAGAAATCAATTAGGGATGGTGGAAACCCCCTCATAATGGGCACAGCAGGTGTACAGACCCGGGAACTCAGCACAGGGATGGTGGGAACCCCTTATAATGGGCACAGCAGGTCTACAGACCTGGGAGCTCAGCACAGGGATGGTGGGAACCCCTCATAATGGGCACAGCAGGTGTACAGACCCGGGAACTCAGCACAGGGATGGTGGGAACCCCTCATAATGGGCACAGCAAGTCTACAGACTGAGGAATTCAGCACAGGGATGGTGGGAACCTCTCATAATGGGTACAGCAAGTGTAGAGACCTAGAAACTGAGCACAAGGATGGTGGGAACCCCTCATAATGGGCACAGCAGGTGTACAGAATCAGGAACTAACTGCAGGGACCTCCCCAGTATAGTCCCAAAGAGACAGAAGAAGTTTTCAGAGGAGTTAACTCTCCAGTATCCACCAAAACAAGGGTCTCGGATGGAAGCGATGTCCTATATCGTATTCTAATGGTTTTGCTTGTAATATTCCCAAACCCCTCCAAAGCGACTACCTACCAGACAGGACGTGTATGTCGGGTCGGTGGATCCTTCCTGCAGGAACCTGGACAAGCCGAAATCAGACACCTTGCACACCAGGTTGCTGTTCACCAGAATGTTCCGTGCTGCCAGGTCCCGGTGGACATAATTCATCTCTGCCAGGTAACGCATGCCGGAAGCGATCCCACGCAACATCCCGACCAATTGGATAGGCGTGAACTGACCATCGTTCGCCTGTCGGGGACAAGACAGTGAACACAAAAATTCAAACATATACCAGTTTCCTATATTTACCATCACCCCTCCCTCCATCATATCATTGTCTATCACCACTTCCAACATCAACCACCTACCATCACCCCTCCTTCCATCATATCATTATCCATCACCACTTCCAACATCAACCACCCTCCATCATATCATTGTCCATCACCACTTCCAACATCAACCACCTACCATCACCCCTCCCTCCATCATATCATTGTCCATAACCACTTCCAACATCAACCACCTACCATTACCCCTCTCTCCATCACACCATTATCCATCACCGCTTCTAATATCGGCCACCTACCATCACTCCTTCCTTTATCATATCATTGTCCATCACCACTTCCAACATTGACTACCTACCATCACCCCTACCTCCATCATATCATTGTCCCTCACTACTTCCAACATCAACCGTCTACCATCACCCTCCCTCCATCATATCATTGTCCATCACCACTTCCAACATCAACCACCTACCATCACCCCTCCTTCCATCATATCATTATCCATCACCACTTCCAATATCACCCACCTACCATCACCCCTCCCTCCATCATATCATTGCCCATCACCACTTCTAATATTGACCACCTGCCATCACCCCTCCCTCCATCCATCATATCATTATTCATCACTGCTTCCAATATTGACTACCTACCATCACCCTCCCTCCATCATATCCTTGTCCATCACCACTTCTAATATCGACCACCTACCATCACCCCTCCCTCCATCCATCATATCATTATTCATCACTGCTTCCAATATTGACTACCTACCATCACCCCTCCCTCCATCATATCATTATCCATCACCACTTCCAACATCAACCACCTACCATCACCCCCTCCCTCCATCATATCATTGTCCATCACCACTTCCAACATTAACCACCTACCATCACCCCTCCCTCCATCATATCATTGTCCATCACCACTTCCAATATTGACTACCTACCATCACCCCTCCCTCCATCATATCCTTGTCCATCACCACTTCTAATATCGACCACCTACCATCACCCCTCCCTCCATCATATCCTTGTCCATCACAACTTCTAATATCGACCACCTACCATCACCCCTCCCTCCATCATATCATTGTCCATCACCACTTCCAATATTGACTACCTACCATCACCCCTCCCTCTATCATATCCTTGTCCATCACCACTTCTAATATCGACCACCTACCATCACCCCTCCCTCCATCATATCCTTGTCCATCACCACTTCTAATATCGACCACCTACCATCACCCCTCCCTCCATCATATCATTATCCATCACCACTTCCAACTTCAACCACCTACCATCACCCCTCCCTCCATCATACCATTATCCATCACCGCTTCCAACATCAACCACCTACCATCACCCCTCCCTCCATCATACCATTATCCATCACCGCTTCCAACATCAACCACCTACCATCACCCCTCCTTCCATCATACCATTATCCATCACCACTTCCAATATCACCCACCTACCATCACCCCTCCCTCTATCGTACCATTATCCACCACAACTTCAAATATCAATCACCTACTATCACTCCTCCCTCCATCATACCATTATCCATCACCACTTCCAACATCACCCTATTGTCCATCACCACTTCCAACATCAACCACCTACCATCATTTCTCCCTCCATCACACCATTATCCATCACCACTTCCAACATTACACTTTCCTCCATCACCCCTTCCTCCATCATAATATTGTCCATCACCACTTTCAGCATCAACCACCTACCATCACCCCTCCCTCCATCACAACATTATCCATCACCACTTCCAATATCGACCACCCACCATACTATTATCCATCACCAACCACCTACCAACATCCCTTCCACAATTGCACTATTGTACAGTATATAGCATCCGTCTTCCAGTTGTCATTCAATTCACAGATATCCTCTAATACCCTTCTAATTTTATAAGATGAATTCATGTTTCTCTCTAGAATACGTTTTTAAACAAAAAAAAACAGCCTTGCCAAAAACACAAATTCAAAATATATTCAGCAGCTCTGGCTGTGGAGGTTTACATACCCTAAGGAAGGAGTCCAAGGCACCATTCTCCATGTACTCGGTGATAATCATGACAGGGCAGTTGTTTGTTATGACCCCCTCAAGGTGGATGATATTAGGATGGTGAAACTGCCCCATGATGCTGGCTTCGCTCAGAAACTCCCGTCGCTGACGTTCTGTGTAACCGCCCTTTAGAGTTTTGATGGCCACATAGTTTTCCTTTTTCCCGGGAACTTTCAGGCGGCCGCGGCACACTTCCCCAAATTCACCTGCCAGAGAGGAAAGGTTATTAGAACTACAGAAAGATGGCCTAGAATGTGTCTTCTATACATCTAATAGATTCATTGTCCTGCTCCTTCACATGTTCACCCATCCCCTACAAATTCTCCACCACAACCTTCTCTTTGGTTATTTACACTTCTCACTTAACCTATGATGACCTAACTTTGCTTGATTTAATCAACAAAACAACATCCATCATAATCAATGGAACAACCTCTACCATCCCCACCTTTGGTACTCACCAGCTCCGATGGCCTAGAATGTGCTTACCAGGGCTCAAGTCCTGCGGGAACGCGTGGGAACAGAGTTCCTGCACTTTTTTCACAGCAGGAACGCAGTTCCCTTTGCAGGACTATAGCAGTCGAGAGCTGCCGAGCCGCCCGAGCCAATCCTTCACTAAGCGCTGATGCCCAGCTCGAGTCACTGTCAGGGGCAGGCGAACCTTAGTAATCCTTTATGTTACTGGCCGCTTCCTGTATATGGATTCATCGGGTAGTGTGCGGGTATTCTGTCACTTCCTCGATGCCGCAATGTCTCCTGGGAGCTTTTGTCATTGTTCCCAGGAGACATTGCGGAGGTCTGCCGCGAGTTATCGTGGGATTTAGAGAGAACTTACTAAGGTACAGTGGATCGAAAAAGTAAAACCATGTGGTTTAGTAATTATGCATATGAGCGTATCATTTTTTTTTTTTGGTGGGGGAGTGGATCTTGGGTGGGAGTTCCCACACTTTTTTCCCCAGGACTTGACCCCTGGTGCTTACTATATACAACATATAGATTCATGGCCCTGTCACCCATCTTCTACACAACCTTCTCTCTTTGGTCATTTATACTTCTTATTTAACCTTTGGTGACCTACTGTACTTGTGCCCAGTTTAATCCCCCACCATCACCAATCTTTGGTCCTCACCAGCTCCGATGACCTAGAATGTGGCTTCTGTACACACCATATGGATTCATGGCCCTGCTCCTTCCTAGGTTCACTAATCTCTTACACATCCTTCTCTTTGGGTAATTACACTTCTTATTTAACCTTTGATGACCTTATTGAGCCCAGTTTAAACAATCTCCACCAACCCCAATCTTTGGTACTCAACACCTCTGATGACCTAGAATGTGTCTTCAGATTCATGGCCCGGCTCCTTCACATGTTCACTCAATTCCTACAAATTCTCCACCACAAAATTCTCTTTGGTTATTATTGGTTATTAACCTATAATTACCTAATTCCGCTCAATTTAATCTATTAACAAACATCATCCATCATGATCAAAAGGAACAACCTCTACCATCCCCACCTTTTGCACTCACCAACTCTGATGAGCCTAGAATGTTTCTTCTGTACACCACATATAGATTCATGGCCCTGCTCCTTCTTACGTTTACATCTTCTACACAACCTTCTCTTTGGTCAATTACACTTCCTATTTAACCTTTGATGACTTAATTGTGTCCAGTTTAATCCTCCACCAAAAAACATCCACTATAACTCAAGAAACAACCTCCATCATCCCCAGTCTTTGGTCTTCACAAGCTCAGATGGCCTGCAATGCGTCTTCTGTACATCTAATAGATTCATGGTCCTGCTCTATGTTCACCCACCCCCTACAAATTCTCCACCACAACCTTTTCTTTGGTTATTTACACTTCTCACTTAACCTATGATGACCTAACTTTGCTCAATTTAATCTATCAACAAACAACATCCATCATAATCAATGGAACAACCTCTACCATCCCCACATTTGGTACTCACCAGCTCCGATGGCCTAGAATGTGTCTACTGTATACAACATATAGATTCATGGCCCTGTCACCCATCTTCTACACAACCTTCTCTTTGGTCATTTATACTTCCTATTTAACCTTTGATGACCTACTGTAATTGTGCCCAGTTTAATCCCCCACCATCACCAATCTTTGGTCCTCACCAGCTCCGATGACCTAGAATGTGGCTTCTGTACACACCATATGGATTCATGGCCCTGCTCCTTCCTACCTTCACTAATCTCTTACACTCCCTTCTCTTTGGGTAATTACACTTCTAATTTAACCTTTGATGACCTTTTTGAGCCCAGTTTAAACAATCTCCACCAACCCCAATCTTTGGTACTCAACAGCTTTGATGACCTAGAATGTGTCTTCTGTACAGCTAATAGATTCATGGCCTGCCTCCTTCACATGTTAACTCAATTCCTACAAATTCTCCACCACAAAATTCTCTTTGGTTATTTACACTTCTCACTTAACCTAAAATGACCTAATTCTGCTCAATTTAATCTATTAACAAACATCATCCATCATGATCAAAAGGAACAACCTCTACCATCCCCACCTTTGGTACTCACCAACTCCGATGGCCTAGAATGTGTCTACCGTATACAACATATAGATTCATGGCCCTGTCACCCATCTCCTACACAACCTTCTCTTTGGTAATTTAAACTTCCTATTTAACCTTTGATGACCTACTGTAATTGTGCCCAGTTTAGTCCCCCACCATCACCAATCTTTGGTCCTCACCAGCTCCGATGACCTCCTCAATTTTCACGTATGAAGCGTCAATCTCCTTGGCGAATTCCCTCACGGCCTCGTTGGGGTCTTCATAGGTGAAGGGGTCAATGTACAATTTCGTGCCTGAAACAGATAAATCAGTAAATAAGCCGTACAAAATAAACACATGGGATAACTACGACCTAGGAGGGATACACAAGACCTATTGAGTCATATATTTAGTTGGACTGAAAAACTTTGTACAGTTTAAATGAAAACATAAGCTGTTTAAGTATGTATTTTTTTTTCCAATTTTGGGTTTAAAAAAGTCTTTCCAAGCCAACTAGATGAGGACACTGAAGGAATACCAAAAATGAATCTTTCAATAGATTAGTTGTTTCTTCTAACTTACTGTGCCCAATGAGATACTGGCCCGGTTTGTCGGAGTACTCCGGCTCTTTGTGGCTTCCATGTTTCCTGTGTGCAAAGAGAGATAGAATTTTTTTTAAATTGTGTATGGCATTGAAAAATTTGTTGTATCTGAATGAGCTTATCAGGTGACAATGTGATGGAAGAGAGAGCTGCATTTTGGGGGCACTTACCTTACACACACTACCGCAATGATGATAACCACGATCACCAGGATTGCCCCCACACCAGCCGTCCCAGCAATCAGTTCCACCTGAGGCTGGGCTTTCGCTGGGTCTGAAATAAGATATAATGTGTCAGCCATAATTTTTACAAAGCCGATACATTTAAGTATACAGCACATGAATATCAGGGCTAGACAGATATATGTATATTGCAGTGGTGCTATCTGGGTGTACGTTGCCCCTTCCTCTGCACTCACCCTGTGAAAGTGTCCGAAAGAGGGCATCTCCGCTGAATGCCCCGTACCCGGCTTCTGTCCTCGCCCGCACTTGTACCACATATACCGTCCCTGTGCGGAGTCCCACCAGGTTTGCCTCGCTGCCAGGGGTCTTCAGAAACATTGTGAGGGGCTTTTCCTGATCCTGAGGAAGAGAGAAGGTGATTATTATTGGCACCAAATGCACATCCTAAGGAAAGACAGCTCCTCCTAAGAAAGACAGGTCATCAGGAGACAGGAGAGATGGTTCATCCCAAGGAGAGATGGTTCATCCCAAGGAGAGATGGTTTATCCCAAGGAGAGAAGGTTCATCCCAAGGAGAGACGGGTCATCCCAAGGAGAGACGGGTCATCCCAAGGAAAGACTGGTCATCCCAAGGAAAGACTGGTCATCCCAAGGAAAGACTGGTCATCCCAAGGAAAGACGGGTCATCCCAAGGAAAGACGGGTCATCCCAAGGAAAGACTGGTCATCCCAAGGAAAGATGGGTCATCCCAAGGAAAGACTGGTCATCCCAAGGAAAGACGGGTCATCCCAAGGAAAGACGGGTCATCCCAAGGAAAGACGGGTCATCCCAAGGAAAGATGGGTCATCCCCAGAAAAGACGGGTCATCCTAAGGAAACACGGGTAATCCTAAGAAAACCCAGGCCTTTCTGAGAAAAGACAGGTCCTTCTAAGGAAAGATGGGTCATCCTAAGGAAAGAGGGGTGGTCATCCTAAAGTAAAGACAGACCATCCTAAAAAAAGAAAGATAGGTCATCTCAGGACAGATCCTCCTGAGGTCAGCTTAAGAAAAAAAGGGGTCCGCTTAAGGAGAGACAGGTTCACCTGAGAAAAGATAGGTTCACTTATGGAAAGATGGGTCCCTTTGAAAAAGAGACAGGTCTTCCTGAGAAATATAGGTCCTCCTAAAAAGAGATAGGTCTTCCTAAGAAAACCCAGGTCTTTCTGAGAAAAGACAGGTCCTCCTAAAAAAAGATAGGTTATCTCAAGACAGATCCTCCTGAGGTCAGCTTGAGAAAAAAAGGGGTCCTCTTAAAGTGGTTGTAAACCCTTACAGACCACTTTTACCTACAGGTAAGCCTAGATTAAGGCTTACCTGTAGGTACAAGAAATATCTCCTAAACCTACACGGTTTAGGAAATATTAACAAAAGACATGCAACGATGTCTGCGGCGCATGCACCATAAACAACAGCGCGCAGGCGCACTGAGCGTGCCGCTACTAACGGCGGTCATCGCGGCTTCGGCCAATCACAGCGCCGGAGCCGCGATACCCGGAAGTCACTCCGGGAGACATGGCAGCGACAGAGGAGGCGAACGAGGGCGGCTGCGGGGCTTCCATCTCAGGTAAGTACTTCATAATCAGCTAGTATGCTATGCATACTAGCTCATTATGCCTTTGTCTTGCAGGGTGTATTTTTTTTATTTATTTTTTTGTTGGCTTGACTTCCTCTTTAAAGAGAGACAGGTTCACTTGAGAATAGATAGGTTCACTTATGAAAAGATGGGTCCTTTTGAAAAAGAGACAGGTCTTCCTGAGAAAATCCAGGTCCTCCTAAAAAGAGATAAGTCCGCCTAAGAAAACCCAGGTCTTTCTGAGAAAAGACAGGTCCTCCGAAGAAAAGACAGGTCCTACGAAGAGAGGAAAACGTTTCCTAAGAAAAGACAGGTCCTCCTAAAACGAGATAGGTCCCCCAAAGAAAACCCAGGTCGTTCCGAGAAAAGACAGGTCCTACGAAGAAAAGACAGGTACTACGAAGAAAGGAAAATGTCTCCTAAGAAAAGACAGGTCCTCCTAAAAAGAGATATGTCTTCTTGAGAAAAGGCAGGTCTTCTTAAGAAAAGATAGGACCTCTTGAGAAGAGATATAGCTTTATGAGAAAAGACAGGTCCTTTTAATATCAGGTTACAAGGTCAACTAAGGTTTCCACCAGATTTGCTCAAAAAGAAAGAAACAAGTCCTCCCCATTGGTGGCTGTATAAGAAAGCCCCCCCCCATAAAAAAACATTCAAACCCAAAAGGACAGAACCGTAGCATACTGCACCTTCTCAAAGTACTTGACTTCGTAATCCAGGATGTTCCCCCTATTCGGTGACTGCGGAGGGAGCGGAGGGGTCCACCGTAGATTCAGAGAGGAATCAGACACGGAAATCTGCTGGATCCCGTTCACAGGGAGGGGTACTGAAAGACAGCAGAAGAAGGGTTAAACCTTGCCGCAAGTGCCTCCCAAACCGTACAACTCGCAGTGTGCTATGTGACTCACGGTCGCGGTCGGTGGTGACATTGAGCTCTTCTCCTGAGGCTGCCGATCCGCTGCGATCCGATACGCCGTTCAAAGCCAAGACCCGGAAGGTGTAGGTAACTCGGGGGCGGAGCCCTGACACTCGGATCCGGCGTTCCGTCAACTTCTGTGGGCGGGGGAAGAAGGAGAGGCGGGTACATGGGATGCAGGTGACCCCGCTAGGGCACTCTGAGCACTGCACCTCGTAATACAAGTCCGAACGGCCGCCAGCGTCGAGGGGCTCGCTCCAGTCCAGATCTACGGAAGAGCCGTTCACGTGCGGTACAATACTCCGAGGAGCCGAGGGCGGAGCTAAGAGAAGAGAAAAAGTATTAAAACGATATGTCTTACCTTTTATTGTCTATTATAGTGATAAAAAGTCCATCAATCATTTAAGCAGATCTAGCAGCAGTATTGGGATATTGACTATTTAGCTACTTACTGGTGCAGGGGGCATTGACGGGGTCCCCGGGGGACCGGAAATACCCCGGCTTGCAGTTGCACGTAATGGCACCGGCGGTTGTTGACTGACTGTGTGCCGGGCAGGGCTGGCACATCGTCTCTCCGGTGACGGGTTTGAAGGTTCCCGGAGGGCAAACTGCAGAGAAGAAGAAAAAGGATCAGATTAGATTGTGAGCTCCGGTGTCAAGGGGGATTAGGCAACGCAGGTTTAACCAGCGACGATGCAGCAAGAAGCGAGTTAATGAGTGGTAATGTGAGAGCTTGGCAGATCCTCCCTCTTAGATTGTAAGCTCTAAGGATCAGGGCCCTCTGATTCCTCCTGTATTTGTACTGTCTACCCTCATGGGTGAGGCGCTGTGTAAACTGTTGGCGCTATATAAATCCTGTATAATAATAATAATTATAATGGTTATAGGGAAGCAGGATGTATATGTCAGAAGGGTGGAGGTGGTACAGGAGGCAACAAGCTGCAGTCTGGAGACTAAAAAGTTAAAGCAGTTGGCAACTGAGGGGGTTTAACGAGCGAGCGCTAAACAAGCAAGTGCCAACGTGTCTAGGTCTGGCCACTAAAGAGTTAACGAGCTGCAGTTGGGGGTAAATAAGCAGTGGCGTCAGTCCAGCAGTTAGGGGGGGGTTAACAAGCTGCATGCAGTTAAGCCAGTAAAGCGATTGATGAGCAGCAGCTGAGGGGGTAATGAGTCCAATATGGGCCGGATCTGGCAATTTAGGGGTTATCAAGCATTTTAGTAAATTAACGAGCGGCAGTTTCGAGCAGACCGTCAGGCATGTGCCAGTCCAGCAGCTTGGGGGGGTTAAACGAGTATCATTCAAGGGATTATTGAGCGGGCTGGCAAGGGGCAATGAGCCCAGTATGGGCCGGTCCGGCAGCTGAGGGGGTAATATGCCCAGTATGGGACGGCCTGGCAGCTGAGGGGGTAATGACCTCAGTATGGGCCGGTCCGGCAGATGAGGGGTTAATGAGCCCAGTATGGGCCGGTCCAGCAGCTGAGGGGGTAATGAGCCCAGTATGGGCCGGTCCAGCAGCTGAGGGGGTAATGAGCCCAGTATGGGCCGGTCCAGCAGCTGAGGGGGTAATGACCTCAGTATGGGCCGGTCCGGCAGATGAGGGGTTAATGAGCCCAGTATGGGCCGGTCCAGCAGCTGAGGGGGTAATGAGCCCAGTATGGGCCGGTCCAGCAGCTGAGGGGGTAATGACCTCAGTATGGGCCGGTCCGGCAGCTGAGGGGGTAATGAGCCCAGTATGGGCCGGTCCGGAAGCTGAGGGGGTAATGAACCCAGTATGGGCCGGTCCGGCAGCTGAGGGGGTAATGACCTCAGTATGGGCCGGTCCGGCAGATGAGGGGTTAATGAGCAGCAGTTGAGGGCAAAAAAGCAGCAGTGTGTGCATCAGTTCAGCAGTTTAGGGGGTTTAACGAGTATCAGTCAAGGGATTATTGAGCGGGCAGGCAATGGGTAATGAGCCCAGTATGGGCCAGCCCGGCAGCTGAGGGGGCAATGAGCCCAGCATGGGCCGGTCTGGCAATTGAGGGGTTAACATGCAGTTAAGTAAATATATGAGCGGCAGTTTCGAGAAGACCGCCAGGAGTGTTTGTCAGTCCAGCAGTTTGGGGGTTTAACGAGTATCAGTCAAGGGAATTAATGAGCGGCAGGCAATGGGTATTGAGCCCAGTATGGGCCGGTCTGGCAGCTGAGGGGTTAACAAGCAGTTAATTAATAAGCAGCAGGCAAGGGGTATTGAGCCCAGTATGGGCCGGTCTGGCAGCTGAGGGGTTAACAAGCAGTTAAGTAATTAATGAGTGACAGGCAAGGGGTAATGGGCCCAGTATGGGCCGGTCTGGCAGCTGAGGGGGTAATGAGCCCAGTATGGGACGGTCCGGCAGCTGAGGGGGCAATGAGCCCAGTATGGGCCGGTCCGGCAGCTGAGGGGGTAATGAGCCCAGTATGGGCCGGCCCGGCAGCTGAGGGGGTAATGAGCCCAGTATGGGCCGGTCCGGCAGCTGAGGGGGTAATGAGCCCAGTATGGGCCGGTCAGGCAGCTTAGGGGGTAATGAGCCCAGTATGGGACGGTCTGGCAGCTGAAGGGGTAATGAGCCCAGTATGGGACGGTCCGGCAGCTGAGGGGGCAATGAGCCCAGTATGGGCCGGTCCGGCAGCTGAGGGGGTAATGAGCCCAGTATGGGCCGGCCCGGCAGCTGAGGGGGTAATGGGCCCAGTATGGGCCGGTCTGGCAGCTGAGGGGGTAATGGGCCCAGTATGAGCTGGTCTGGCAGCTGAGGGGCTAATGGGCCCAATATGGGCCGGTCCGGCAGCTGAGGGGGTAATGAGCCCAGTATGAGACGGTCTGGCAGCTGAGGGGGTAATGAGCCCAGTATGAGACGGTCTGGCAGCTGAGGGGGTTAACAAGCAGTTAAGTAATTAATGATGGACAGGCAAGGGGTAATGGGCCCAGTGTGGGCCAGTCCGGCAGCTGAGCGGGTAATGAGCCCAGTATGGGCCGGTCCAGCAGCTGAGGGGGTAATGGGTCCAGTATGGGCTGGTCTGGCAGCTGAGGGGCTAATATGCTCAGTATGGGCCGGTCTGGCAGCTGAGGGGGTAATGAGCCCAGTATGGGCCGGCCCGACAGCTGAGGGGTTAACACGCAGTTAAGTAAATAAATAAGCAGCAGTTTCGCGCAGACCGTCAGGCGTGTGCGTCAGTCCAGCAGTTTGGGGGGTTAACGAGTATCAGTCAAAGGAATTAATGAGCTTGCAGGCAAGGGGTAATGAGCCCAGTATGGGCCGATCTGGCAGCTAAGTGGTTAACGATCAGCAGCCTATCAGTTCGCTAATTAACGAGCAATAAACAGGCAGCAGACTGTGTCAGAGCAGCAATGGAGGGGTTAACGGGCTGCAGTTAGTCAGAAAAGTCCGGTATGGGCCGGGCCGGCAGTTGAGGGGTTAAGGAGCTGCAGCTAGAAGATTAATGAGCTGCAGGCGGAGGGGTAATGAGTCCAGTATGGGCCCCGGTTGTGATATCAGGACGAGGCAGTGGAGGGGTTAATGGCCTGTGGTTTAATTTTTTTTCCTTTTCATGTTGCCCATTATGGCTTCCTGGCCCCCGGGGTCCCTGCCCCCCCCCTCCCCTCCCTGCACATACCTGACATTCCAGCTCGCTTTTGTATGTGACACCTCCGAGAGCTGACAAGGGGGGGGGGGGCTAACCACTTTTCCCTTCCCCCACCTCCGCCATCAACTGTCACCCAATCCCCCCCCCCCCCTTTCTACCTCCCCCCCCCACTGCATACACTACACACAGCCTTCCTGCTGGACCCCACAGGACCGAGCCTACCTAATATCCAGGAACACTAACAAAAAGGAGCTTGCACTCTAATGCCCCCCCCTTCCCCCTGGCAGAGGGGCCCTACATTTCCTGGGTCCGGTTTTGGATACATAAATGTATTTTATTGGGATTTTATGTGATAGACCAACACAGAGTGGAAGGACAATGATAAATGATTTTCAATTTTTTGTTAAATAAATATATGTAAAGTGTTTGGGGGGGGGGGCATTTGTATCCAGCCCCCTTTACTCCGATACCCCCAACTAAAATCTAGTGGAACCAGAAGTCACCTAATTAATAGAGTCCACCTGTGTGTCATGTAATCTCAGTATAAATACAGCTGTTCTGTGAAGCCCTCAGAGGTTTGTTGGAGAACCTTAGTGAACAAAACAGCATCATGAAGGCCGAGGAACACACCAGACAGGTCAGGGATAAAGGGCCAGATTCCCGTACGATTGCGGCCGTGTAACGTAACCCGTTTACATTACACAGCCGCAAGTTTACAGTGTTAGTGCCCGATCCACAAAGCACTTACCTGTAAACTTGAGGCGGTGTATCGTAAACACGTCCGGCGCAAGCCCGCCCAATTCAAATGGGGCGGGTACCATTTAAATTAGGCGCGCTCCCGCGCCGGACGTACTGCGCATGCTCAGTTCGCAATTTTCCCGACAAGCTTTGCGCGAAATACGGCGGCGCCACGTGTTTGAGAATTGCGACGTGCGTAACGTACTTACGCCGGGAAAAACAAAAAATTCAAAAGCGACGCGGGAACGACGGGCATATTTTTACATGGTGGAGTCATTTTACACCATGTTAATAGCAGCCCTAAATTTGCAACGTGAAACTAAGAATTGCGCCGACGTAACGACGGGAAAAACCTTCGTAGATCGGCGTAACTGCTAATTTGCATACCCGACGCTGGAATACGACGCAAACTCCACCCAGCGGCGGCCGAGGTACTGCATCCTAAGATCCGACGGTGTAAGTCCATTACACCTGTCGGATCTAAGGGATATCTATGCGGAAATGATTCTATGAATCAGCCGCATAGATAGAACAAGAGATACGACGACGTATCAGAGAAACGCCGTCGTATCTCTTTTGTGAATCTGGGCCATAGTTGTGGAGAAGTATAAAGCAGGGTTAGGTTATAATAAAATCTCCCAAGCTTTGATCATCTCACGGAGCTTCTGTTCAATCCATCATCAGAAAATGTAAAGAGTATGGCACAACTGCAAACCTACCAAGACATGGCCGTCCACCTAAACTGACCGTGCAGGGCAAGGAGAGCATTCATCAGAGAAGCAGCCAAGAGGCCCATGGTAACTCTGGAGGAGCTGCAGAGATCCACAGCTCAGGGGGGAGAATCTGTCCACAGGACAACTATTAGTCGTCTCTCCACAAATCTGACCTTTATGGAAGAGTGACAAGAAGAAAGACATTAGTGAAAGAAAGTCATAAGAAGTCCTGTTTGCAGTTTGTAAGAAGCCATGTGGGGGAGGGGACACAGCAAACATGTGGAAGAAGGTGCTCTGGTCACATGACACCAAAATGTAACTTTTTGGCCGCTACGTGTGGGGGGAAACTAACACTGCACATCAGCCTGAACACACCATCCCCACTGTGAAACATGGTGGTGGCAGCATCATGTGGTGGGGATGCTTTTCTTCAGCAGGGACAGGGATGCTGGTCAGAGTTGATGGGAAGATGGATGGAGCCAAATACAGGACAATCTTAGAAGAAAACCTACAAATGACTTGAGACCGGGGGGGGGGGGGGGTTCACCTTCCAGCAGGACAACGACCCCAAACATACAGCCAGAGCTACAATGGAATGTTTTAGATCAAAGCATATTCATGTGTTAGAATGGCCCAGTCACAGTCCAGACCTAAATCCCATTGAGAATCTGTGGCAAGACTTGAAAATTGCTGATCACAGACGCTCTCCATCCAATCTGACAGAGCTTGAGATATTTTACAAAGAAGAATGGGCAGAAATGTCCCTCTCTAGATGTGCAAAGCTGGTAGAGACATCCCCAAAAAGACTTGTAGAGAAAGGGGGTTCTACAAAGTATTGACTCCGGGGGGCGCCATACAACACATGACATCTCACCGCCAACTATGACCACACTGACTCCGATCACATGACATCTCACCGCCAACTATGACCACACTGACCCCAATCACATGACTTCCCACTGCCAACTATGACCACACTGACCCTGATCACATGACTTCCCACCGCCAACTATGACCACACTGACCCCGATCACATGACTTCCCACTGCCAACTATGACCACACTGACCCCGATCACATGACATCTCACCACCAACTATGACCACACTGACCCCAATCACATGACATCTCACTGCCAACTATGACCACACTGACCTGGATCATATGACTTCTCACTGCCAACTATAATCACACTGACCCCAAGCACATGACATCACACTACCAACTATGACCACACTGACTCCGATCACATGACTTCCCACTGCCAACTATAACCACACTGATCACATGACATCACACTGCCAACTATAACCACACTGACCATGATCACATGACTTCCCAGTGCCAACTATGACCACACTGACCCCGATCACATGACATCTCACCGCCAACTATGACCACACTGACCCCGATCACATGACTTTCAACTGCCAACTATGACCACACTGATCACATGACATCACACTGCCAACTATAACAACACTGACCCCGATCACATGACTTTCCACTGCCAACTATGACCACACTGACTCCGATCACATGACTTTCCACTGCCAACTATGACCACACTGACTCCGATCACATGACTTCCAACTGCCAACTATGACCACACTGATCACATGACATCACACTGCCAACTATAACCACACTGACCATGATCACATGACTTGCCACTGCCAACTATGACCACACTGTCCCCGATCACATGACATCACACTACCAACTATTACCACACTGACCCCGATCACATGAATTTCCACTGCCAACTATGACCACACTGTCCCCGATCACATGAATTTCCACTGCCAACTATGACCACACTGACCCCAATCACATGACTTCCAACTGCCAACTATGACCACACTGACCCTGATCACATGACATCTCACCGCCAACTTAGACCACACTGACCCCGATCACATGACATCTCACCGCCAACTATGACCACACTGACCCCGATCACATGACTTCCCACTGCCAACTATGACCACACTGACCCTGATCACATGACATCTCACCGCCAACTTAGACCACACTGACCCCGATCACATGACATCTCACCGCCAACTATGACCACACTGACCCCGATCACATGAATTTCCACTGCCAACTATGACCACACTGACTCTGATCACATGACTTTCCACACTGCCAGCTTTCACTATATTGGCTCAGTTGATCACATGACCTCACCTTACTGCAAGCTTTCTTTACATTGGCTTTGAGTGATCACATGATATATCAATGACAGTTTTCATTACATTGGGTCTGAGTGATGACAAGATATCCAACTGCCAGCTTTCACTATGTTGGCTTTGGTCACATGACCTCATCTCACTGTTAGCTTTCACTACACAGGCATAGAGATCACATGACCTCAACTTACTGCCAACTTCAACTACATTGGTTCTGAGTCATCACATGACATTATTATACCGTTAGCTTTTACTACATAATTGCAGTGATCACATGACATGAGCACACTGCCAACTTCCATTACATGGACCTCCTTCAGACATCCCCGTATCTGGACCTGGACCCCAAGAAAAAAAAAAGACCCCCCCCCCCTTTCTCAGTGTGGCACATACGTATCTGCATCACAAAAATTCCTACCTGTGCATTTGGTGCGGCCATCTTTCTCTTCCCTCCCGGCGGTGCAGACACACTCTCCCGCCGCCGGTTTCGCCCACTCGCCGTCCTCCTTGCAGTACATGGTAGGTCGTCTCCCAAGCGACCCCTCCGCTCCTTCCACACAGCTGCCCTCTGCAGATACCACCAACCCATCCGGGACAGTCTCCGGGAAGGTGGCCAGGGAAGCCACCACGGCAGGGCACAAGCGGTAGTAGACTCGGACAGCCAGTACCGCCATGCATGCCCCCTGATCCTGGAAGGCCAAATAAAATCCAGCCGACTTCAAAGGGCCCAGGCGCAGAGTCTTGACATTGGACCGCATAGAACCTGCACTGCCGCGGGCACTTGGTCTGGCCAAGGTGTCAGCTGCCACGGTGTCCACCTTCACCCAGGGGTTCTCCATCCAGGGAGGAAAGTGCTCGTTGGCCAGGTCGGAGTTGGCCTGATAGTAGTAGAGGTTGAAGGTCTCTTTGCAGGTGCGGCCGGCCCGGGAGATGGAGGCGCACTCCATCATGGTGAATGTTATCTCCACGTAGGCAAGGTGGGCCGGCCCGCGCCGGATGTAGTTGGTGCGCAGCCAGTTGTTCTGACCCGCAAGATGAGCGTTGCAGATTTCGTAAGTGCGGACCGGCGTCTGCTCCTCGTCCAAGCCCGACGTCTCATCCCACTGAAGAAGAGAAGGAGCCGAAATTAGATGGACACATTGCAGAGAGAGCGAGAGAGCGCGAGAGATAAGAGAGTGAAAGAGATAGATGAGAAAAAGAGAGATAAGAGAAGGAAGGAAAGATGTACAAGGTGAGAGGATGAAGGAAAAAGAGAGATAGAGACCCTTCACACACAAATATATCATGGGAATAATATTCTATAGAAATAAAAAGAATGAATATGATGGAGGGAGTAGGGGGAGTGATGAAGAGAGACGGAAGAGTAATGAAGACAGACGGAAGAGTGATGAAGAGAGAAGCGGGAGTGATAAAGAGAGAAGGAAGAGCGATGAAGATAGAAGGAAGAGCGATGAAGAGAGAAGCGGGAGTGATAAAGAGAGAAGGAAGAGCGATGAAGAGAGAAGCGGGAGTGATAAAGAGAGAAGGAAGAGCGATGAAGAGAGAAGCGGGAGTGATAAAGAGAGAAGGAAGAGCGATGAAGAGAGAAGCGGGAGTGATAAAGAGAGAAGGAAGAGCGATGAAGAGAGAAGCGGGAGTGATAAAGAGAGAAGGAAGAGCGATGAAGAGAGAAGGACGAGCGATGAAGAGAGAAGCGGGAGTGATAAAGAGAGAAGGAAGAGCGATGAAGAGAGAAGGAAGAGCGATGAAGAGAGAAGCGGGAGTGATAAAGAGAGAAGGAAGAGCGATGAAGAGAGAAGGAAGAGCGATGAAGAGAGAAGCGGGAGTGATAAAGAGAGAAGGAAGAGCGATGAAGATAGAAGGAAGAGCGATGAAGAGAGAAGCGGGAGTGATAAAGAGAGAAGGAAGAGCGATGAAGAGAGAAGCGGGAGTGATAAAGAGAGAAGGAAGAGCGATGAAGAGAGAAGGAAGAGCGATGAAGAGAGAAGCGGGAGTGATAAAGAGAGAAGGAAGAGCGATGAAGATAGAAGGAAGAGCGATGAAGAGAGAAGCGGGAGTGATAAAGAGAGAAGGAAGAGCGATGAAGATAGAAGGAAGAGCGATGAAGAGAGAAGGAAGAGCGATGAAGAGAGTAGGAAGAGCGATGAAGAGAGAAGCGGGAGTGATAAAGAGAGTAGAAAAAAGGCAGATAGATGAAGAGAGAAAGACGAAGAGGATGCGATAGAGAGAGGAGAGAGAAGGGGAATGATGAAGAGAGAAGGAAGAGGGATGAAGAAAGGAGAGAGAAGGGGAAGTGATGTAGAGAGAAGGAAGGGGGATGAAGAAAGGAGAGAGTAGGGGGAGCAATGAAGAGAGAAGGAAGAGTGATGAAGAGAGAAGGAAGAGTGATGAAGAGATGAGAGATGAGAGAAGGGGGAACGATGAAGAGAGGGGAAAGGTGAAGAGAAGTAAGTGATGAAGAGAGAAGGGGAAGCGATGGAGAGAGAAAGAGGAGTGATAGAGAGAAGGGGGAGTGATGGAGGGAAAAGGGGGAGTGATGAAGGGAGAGGAGGGATGGAGAGAGAAGGGGGGTGATAAAGAGAGAAGGGGGAGGAGCGATGGAGAGAGAAGGGGGAGGAGCGACAGAGAGAGAAGGAGGAGCGATGGAGAGAGAAGGGGGGGGGGCGATGGAGAGAAAAGGGGGGTGATGGAGAGAGAAAGAAGGTGATGGAGAGAGAAAGAGGAGCGATGGAGAGAGAAAGAGGAGCGATGGAGAGAGAGAGAGGAGCGATGGAGAGAGAAGGGGAAGCGATGGAGAGAGAAGGGGGAGGAGTGATGGAGAGAGAAGGGGGAGGAGTGATGGAGAGAGGAGGGGGAGAGATGTAGAGAGGAGGAGGAGCGATGGAGAGAGAAGGGGGAGTGATGGAGGGAGAAGGAGGAGCGATGGAGAGAGGAGGAGGAGTGAAGGAGGAGCGATGGAGAGAGAAGGAGGAGCGATGGAGAGAGGAGGAGGAGTGATAGAGAGAGGAGGAGGAGTGATGGAAAGAGAAGGGGGAGCGATGGAGAGAGAAGGGAGAGCGATGGAGAGAGAAGGAGGAGCGATGGAGAGAGAAGGAGGAGCGATGGAGAGAGGAGGAGGAGTGATAGAGAGAGGAGGAGGAGCGATGGAGAGAGGAGGAGTGATAGAGAGAGGAGGAGGAGTGATGGAGAGAGGAGGAGGAGGAGGAGCGATGGAGAGAGGAGGAGTGATGGAGAGAGGAGGAGGAGTGATGGAGAGAGGAGGAGGAGGGATGGAGAGAGGAGGAGGAGTGATGGAGAGAGAAGGGGGAGTGATGGAGAGAGGAGGAGGAGGAGTGATAGAGAGAGGAGAAGGGGGAGTGATGGAGAGAGGAGGAGGAGTGATGGAGAGAGAAGGGGGAGTGATGGAGAGAGGAGGAGGAGTGATGGAAAGAGAAGGGGGAGTGATGGAGAGAGAAGAGGGAGTGATGGAGAGAGAAGAGGGAGTGATGGAGAGAGGAGGAGGAGCGATGGAGAGAGGAGGAGGAGTGATAGAGAGAGGAGGAGGAGCGATGGAGAGAGGAGGAGTGATAGAGAGAGGAGGAGGAGTGATGGAGAGAGAAGGAGGAGCGATGGAGAGAGAAGGAGGAGCGATGGAGAGAGGAGGAGGAGTGATAGAGAGAGGAGGAGGAGCGATGGAGAGAGGAGGAGTGATAGAGAGAGGAGGAGGAGTGATGGAGAGAGGAGGAGGAGGAGGAGCGATGGAGAGAGGAGGAGTGATGGAGAGAGGAGGAGGAGTGATGGAGAGAGGAGGAGGAGGGATGGAGAGAGGAGGAGGAGTGATGGAGAGAGAAGGGGGAGTGATGGAGAGAGGAGGAGGAGGAGTGATAGAGAGAGGAGAAGGGGGAGTGATGGAGAGAGGAGGAGGAGTGATGGAGAGAGAAGGGGGAGTGATGGAGAGAGGAGGAGGAGTGATGGAAAGAGAAGGGGGAGTGATGGAGAGAGAAGAGGGAGTGATGGAGAGAGAAGAGGGAGTGATGGAGAGAGGAGGAGGAGTGATGGAGAGAGGAGGAGGAGTGATGGAGAGAGAAGGGGGAGGAGCGATGGAGAGAGAAGGGGGAGTGATGGAGAGAGGAGGAGGAGTGATGGAAAGAGAAGGGGGAGTGATGGAGAGAGAAGAGGGAGTGATGGAGAGAGGAGGAGGAGGAGTGATAGAGAGAGGAGGAGGAGGAGTGATGGAGAGAGGAGGAGGAGTGATGGAGAGAGGAGAAGGAGTGATGGAGAGAGGAGGAGGAGTGATAGAGGGAGGAGGAGGAGGAGTGATGGAGAGAGGAGGAGGAGGAGTGATGGAGAGAAGAGGAGGAGTGATGGAGAGAGGAGGAGGAGTGATGGAGAGAGGAGGAGGAGTGATAGAGGGAGGAGGAGGAGGAGTGATGGAGAGAAGAGGAGGAGTGATGGAGAGAGGAGGAGGAGTGATGGAGAGAGGAGGAGGAGTGATAGAGGGAGGAGGAGGAGGAGTGATAGAGAGAGGAGAAGGGGGAGTGATGGAGAGAGGAGGAGGAGTGATGGAGAGAGAAGGGGGAGTGATGGAGAGAGAAGAGGGAGTGATGGAGAGAGGAGGAGGAGTGATGGAGAGAGGAGGAGGAGTGATGGAGTGACAGAACACGCCCATTACCTGCCCGTCCACATTGGGGAAGGTCGTCCATCGCAGGTCGGAGGTCTCTAGTTTGGTGTTCATGAGTGTGACTGCGGAGACACAAAGACAGAGCGTCACTCAGAGCCCAGAAATCCCCCCAATACTTCCCTCCATTGTATAATATAATAATACAACACAACACACGTTACAAAGCGAGGGAGTCTCCCTCCTCCAGCTGCACAGCCAACAATCATTCAGTTGTTTTTTTTTTTTTTACCGGATGTACAATCCATTCCAGGCTTTGCTTGGAACTCTATTATTTTTCTTCTTATAGCTCCTCATATATCAAAGTGCTAATGGCCCCACCCCTTTAATATGGCCCCGCCCCTTTAATATCCTCCATACATTACTTACTGGAAATGACCCGTCTATGAATCACGCGGAGAGCGAGGAGTGGGGAGCAGGGAGCGAGGAGCGAGGAGTGGGGAGCGAGGAGTGGAGGGCGAGGAGCGAGGAGTGGGGGGCGAGGAGCGGGGAGCGAGGATCGGGGATGTATGTAATCAGTAGCGGAGTCCTGTAATGTCAGTCATGGATCAATGAGGAACATCTGGAGTCCTACTGATACCCCATTACTGGCCGACTTCAAAGCTGAAGCTTAATCTGCTTATATTTTGACCCCCCCCCCCTCCCCCCCGCCAAATCAACATGATAATGAGATTCATAAATAAAACCTTTCAGTTCTCATTACATGTCTTATTTTACTTTTATAATATTTGTCATCATTGGGTCTCCGGGCTTCTCTATGCAGTGCAGGCAGACCGTGGCTGGTGGGAGGAGCTTCCTGAAAACATCACAGCCCTCCTCTCAGGAGCCCTCTGTCCTGAAACAAGCAGTGGGCTGTCTCTTGGGAGGAGTTATGCAAATATCAAAATGCCCTGATAGGTGGATGTCAGGCTGGAGGAGTGGGCATTTCTGGGCCAGTTGATTCCTGGGGCCCTAAACCATTTTCCTCCAATTCCTGGGGCCCTAAACCATTTTCATAGATTTTCTGGGGACCTAAACAGTTTCCTTCAGTTCCTGGGGCTCTAAACCATTTTCCTCCTATTCCCGGGGCCCTGGACCATTTTCCTCCTTATCATGGGGCCCCAGGTATTGGAGAAAAATGGTTTAGGGCCCCAGGAACTGAAGGACATGATTTAGGGGCCTAGGAATAGAAGGAAACAGTTTAGGGATCCATGAATTGGAGGAAACGGTTTAGGTATAAACCGTTTCCTCCAATTCATGGGGCCCTAAGCCATTTCCTCAAATTCCTGGGGGCCCCTAAACAATTTTTCATCCAATTCTTGGGACCCTAAACTGTTTTTCTCCAATTCCTCTTGGGACCCTGTCCTCCAATCCTTGGGGCCCTAAACCATTCCCTGGGCCCTAAATCACCTCCTCCAATTCCTGGGGCCCTAAACCGTTTTCCTCCAATTCCTGGAACCCTAAACAATTTTCATCCATTTTGTGGGGCCCTAAACAGTTTCCTCCAATTCATGGGGCTCTAAAACCTTTTCCTCCAATCCCTGAGGCCCTAAACCATTTCCCTTCAATCCCTGGGACCCAAACCATTTTCCTCCTTATCATGGGGCCCCAGGTATTGGAGAAAAATGGTTTAGGGCCCCAGGAACTGAAGGACATGATTTAGGGTCCTAGGAATTCAAGGAAACAGTTTAGGGATCCTTGAATTGGAGGAAACAGTTTAGGTATAAACTGTTTCCTCCAATTCATGGGGCCCTAAGCCATTTCCTCCAATTCCTGGGGACCCCTAAACAATTTTCCTCCAATTCTTGGGACCCTAAACTGTTTTTCTCCAATTCCTCCTGGGACCCTGTCCTCCAATCCCTGGGGCCCTAAACCATCCCCTGGGCCCTAAATCACCTCCTCCAATTCCTGGGGGCCCGTAAACCATTTCCTCCAATTCCTGGGGGCCCGTAAACCATTTCCACCAATTCCTGGGGCCTTGAACCATTCCCTGGGGCCCTAAATCATCTCCTCCAATTCCTGGGCCCCTAAACCATTTTTCTCCAATTACTGGGGCCCTACACTTTGTTTCCCTTTAATTCATGGGGCCCTAAACTGCTTCCCTCAATTCCTGGTGTTCTAAATAATTTCCCCTCAGGCCAATTTTGGTAAATCCCACCGGAAGTCCCGAAATTGGCACCCCCAGCACAGGAGACAACGTATTTCTAAGACTAAAATTATGCAAGCTCCTCCTTCTAGCTCTTCTAAGGACGTCACCACACTGGTACCTCCCATCCTTAGTACTCCCCGCCTCTCAGGAGCAGACGATCTCCCTACAAGCCTGATTCTATCTTTCAAGCCGGTAGGTGGCCGCCCAGCACCCGCGGCTGAGTCACCGACTGGGAGAAGAAAGGGTATCAGTGATACCTGAGTGTATTGTGTGACGTCGGGGAATCCGGCGTTTGTCCTTTGTTTTCCGTGTCGCCGGGAGCGCAATACCATGTGACAATGGAGCAGCTGCCAGGTACAGGTGGCACGGAACCCTTTGTCTATTGTCCTGGAAAGCTGGCATTGTACAGAACAGACTGCGAAGGAGGAGGGGGGCACAAAGTGGAAATTTTTTGGATGGAGCGGGGGAAGGGTTGGGGAAATATCTTCTCACATTTTGTAGCGACCCCCGAAACAGGAAGTCAGGGGGAATCTCCCCAACGGGGGTCCCAATCCCTTCCTTCCCCAATGCCATGCAAAACCAAATAAATGAACGCCAACACTGCAGACGCCAGAAGTTTGGCGCCGGTAAGGATCTGTGACTACCGAGTGGCGTTCGGTGACTTTGGCCCCGCCTCCTTCCCACCAGCCAATCAAGGAGCCTCTATAGGCAATATTAAGGTGGGACAGCATGGGGCAGACTCAAGGAAACCTGAGCAAACTACAAGGGGGATTAAATACGATCAATCTCCTCCAATTCGTGGTCCCATTGGGGGGGGATTTTCCTTTACTTCCTGTCTCAACACACAACAGGAAGTGATATTAAATCTCTCTCTTAGTTGTCACCAGAACAGGTATCCCCATTAGAAAATGTCTCATCTCTTTCTGTTCTGGTGACAACTCAGAATTGTGTATTTCTCATAATTTTTTAGGGCCCGTTCGCGTCACGTCAAAAAAAATAAAAATAATAATAATAAAATGTAATAAATAAATACTAAAAAAAGTAATAAATAAATAATAAAAAAAAATATTAAATAAATAATAAAAAAAATGTAATAAATAAATTATAATAATAAAAAATATGTAATAAATAAATACTAAAAAAAGTAATAAATAATAAAAAAAATTATTAAATAAATAATAAAAAAAATGTAATAAATAAATTATAATAATAAAAAATATGTAATAAATAAATACTAAAAAAAGTAATAAATAATAAAAAAAATTATTAAATAAATAATAAAAAAATGTAATAAATAAATTATAATAATAAAAAATATGTAATAAATAAATACTAAAAAAGTAATAAATAAATAATAAAAAAAAGTATTAAATAAATAATAAAAAAAATGTAATAAATAAATAATAAAAATTGTAATAAATAAAATAAAAATTATTAAATAAATACACTTCAGCCTTTGACACACACTATGAATTTTTTCCCATGTGATGTCATGTCCTGGCATTGTGCAATCATTGTTGAATGTTTTTTTTTTTTATATACAACATTTATTTGTAATAAATATTTTTTATAAACAATATTTTTAAATTAAATTACCTTAAAAAAAATCCAAATAACGAGGTTAATACTGTAACTTTTAATAATTAAAGCTTTTTTTTTTTGTGTTTGCTTTGTTCGTAAATATTTTTTTACACTTTTAAAATATATTTACCCGTTTTACATTGAAATAAAGTGCAAAATGTAAAAAAAAGAAATAAAAAAAATGGTTTTATTCACTTCTATTCTATAAACTATTAAAAATTAAAGCTTTTTTTGTGTTGGCTTTGTTAATATTTTTTACACTTTAACATATATTTACCCGTTTTACATAAAAAAATATATAATAATAATTTATTTAATTTGTAAATAACTTTTTAATGCTGAACCGTTTTAACTATCTACGCATAGTGCTTTATGGCAGAACAGCATGTTGAAGGGTAATACCACTTCAACCTTTGATACACAGGGGAGATCCACGTACCTTTGCGCCGGGCGCAGCGTATCTAAGATACACTACGCCGCCGTAACTTATTTATTTTATTCCGAATCCTCAAAGAATTTGCGCCGTAAGTTACGGCGGCGTAGTGTATCTCTGGCGGCGTAAGGGCGTGGAATTCAAATGGATGTAATGGGGGCGTGTTTTATGTAAATAAGTCGTGACCCGACGTAAACAGCGTTTTTTTTTAACTGCGCATGCGCCGTCCGTGGGGGTATCCCAGTGCGCATGCTCGAAATTAAACCGGAACCAGCCAATGCTCACGACGGTGACGTCATTCTACGCAAATTCCTATTCGCGAACGACTTACGCAAACGACGTAAAAAATTCAAAATTGGACGCGGGAACGACGGCCATACTTAACATTGAGTACGCCTCATAACAGCAGCTTTAACTATACGCCGGAAAAAGCCGAACGCAAACAACGTAAAAACAATGAGCCGGCCGGACGTCCGTTTGTGGATCGCCGTAAATAGCTAATTTGCATACTCGACGCGGAATTCGACGGGAACGCCACCTAGCGGCCGCTGAAAAATTGCAGCTTAGATCCCACGGCGTGCTAAGACGTACGCCTGTCGGATCTAGACGAGATGCCGTCGTATCTTGTTTTGTGGAAACAAAACAAAGATACGACGCGGGAAATTTGAAATTACGCCGGCGTATCAAGAGATACGCCGGCGTAATTTCTTTGTGGATCTGCCCCACACTATTCATTTTTTCAATGTAATGTAATAAACAATATATTTTAATTAAATTACCTTTAAAAATCCAAATAACGAGGTTAATACTGTTACTTTTAATGATTAAAGCTTTTTTTTGTGTTTGCTTTGTTAATATTTTTTAAACTTTTAACATATATTTACACGTTTTACATTGAAAAAAAGGGGCAAAATGTAAAAAAATAAAAAATATTTTTTTCACTTCTATTCTAAAAACGATTAATATTTAAACCTTTTTTGCGTTTGCTTTGTCCATTAATATTTTTACACTTTTAACATATATTTACTCGTTTTAACACTTCTAAAAAAAAACACAAAATGTAAAAAATAAATAAAAAAAATGTATTTCCTTTGTAAATAACTTTTTAATGCTGAATAACCATCTACGCCTAGTAAATTATGGTGGAACAGCAAGTAGCTGGGGAATACACCTTCAACCTTTGCTACACACTATGAATTTATTCAATGTAATGTCATATCCTGGCATTGTGCAATCATTGTTGAATGCATTGTTTATTTTAAAATATAAAACAGTTTCCTGATTTATTAATAAATCATTTTTATAACAATATTTTTGAATTAAATTGCCTTAAATTCCAATAACGAGATTAATAATGTTGCTATTAAATAATTAAAGTTTTTTTTTTTGTGTTTGCTTTGTTAGTTGATTTTTTTAATTTTTACACACATATATTTACCCGTTTTACAAAAAAAAACATAAAATGTAAAAAAAAATTTTATTATTAAATTGCCTTAAAAAAATCTCAATAACGAGATTAATACTGTTACTATTAATAATTAAAAAAAATGTGTTTACTTTGTTAGTTTATTTTTAAACTTTTACACATATATTTACCCGTTTTACATTAAAAAAAAAACACAAAAATTAAAAAAAAAAAAATTAAATTGCCTTAAAAAATCCCAATAACCAGGTTAATATTGTTACTATTAATAATTAATATTTTTACACTTTTAACATATATTTACACGTTTTACATAAAATAAAATAAAAAAACACAAAAAAAAAAAAAAAATCTATTAAAATTAAAAAAAATATATATATTAAATAAAATGTATTTCCTTTGTAAATCATTTTTCAATGCTTTGCACCATTGCTGACAGCTGAAGTGTAAACCATGCCGTTACGGTAGGTATCGGTAATGGCGAGTATTGTTGGCTTATGGTAAATGGAATGTGGCCGTCCTCTTCTACATAGAGAATGACTATACACAGGAACAATGCCCAATATACACACAGATAAGATTACCTATATATAAAGCTGACGTCTTTCATGTGTATATCTAAGAAAAACACAGACCCAGGTTCCTCTTAACCACTTAGGATCAGACCGGAGATGAAGGGTCCTTTAAACACAGCGGGTGCTGAGGCCGATATGTCATTGACAACCAGCACCGTGCTGTATGAGGCTGGCACTGAGAAAACGAGGATGGGTGGCACTGGGGTTTGGTAAGTAGATGGATTACAGGTCTAGTAGGGTAGGGAGATGGATTATGGGTCTAGGAAGGTATGGAGATGGGTTATGGGTATAGTAGGGTACAGCTATGGATGCAGCAAGGTATGGATATGGATCATGGGTCTAGTAAGGTACAGAGATGCAATATGGGTCTAGTAGGGTACGGAGATGGATTATGGATCTATGGAGGTACAGAAATGGGTTATGGGTCTAGTAGGGTATGGAGGTGGATTATAGGTTCAGTAGGATACAAAGATAGATCATGGGTCTAGTAGGGTATGGAGATGGAGATGGATTATATAGGTACAGAGATCATAGGTCTAGTAGGGTATAGATGGATTATGGGTCTAGGAGGGTACAGAGATGAATCGTGGCTCTAGTAGGGTACGGAGATGGATTATGGGTCTAGTAGGGATGGACTATGGGTCTAGGAGGGTATGGAGATGGATTATGAGTCTAGGAAGGTAAGGAGATGTATTATAGGTCAGGTAAGGTGTAGATATGGACTATGGGTCTAGGAAGGTATGGAGATGGATTATGGGTCTAGGAGGGTAAGGAGATGGATTATGGGTCTGGTAAGGTGTGGAGATGGATTAGGTCTAGAAGGGTACGTTTGGAGATGGATTATGGGTCTAGTAGGGAATGGAGATGGATTATGGGTCTAGGAAGGTACGGAGATGAATCGTGGGTCAAGGAAGGTACGGAGATGGATTATGGGTCTGGTAAGGTATGGAGATCGATTATGGGTCTAGAAGGGTACGTAGATGGATTATGGGTCTAGGAAGGTACAGAGATGGATTATGGGTCTGGTAAGGTATGGAGATGGATTATGGGTCTAGTAGGGTATGGAGATGGATTATGGGTCTAGGAAGGTATGGAGATGGACTGTGGGTCTAGAAGGGTACGTATATGGATTATGGGTCTAGAAGGGTACGTAGATGGATTATGGGTCTAGGAAGGTATGGAGATAGATTATGGGTCTGGTAAGGTATGGAGATTGATTATGGGTCTAGTAGGGTATGGAGATGGATTATGGGTCTAGTAGGGTATGGAGATGGATTATGGGTCTAGGTACGTAGATGGATTATGGGTCTAGTAGGGTAAGGAGATGGATTATGGGTCTAGGAAGGTACGTAGATGGATTATGGGTCTATGAAGGTACGTAGATGGATTATGGGTCTAGGAAGGTACGTAGATGGATTATGGGTCTAGTAAGGTACGTAGATGGATTATTGGTCTAGTAAGGTACGTAGATGGATTATTGGTCTAGGAAGGTACGTAGATGGATTATGGGTCTAGGAAGGTGCGTAAATGGATTATGGGTCTAGGAAGGTACGGAGATGGATTATGGGTCTAGGAAGGTACGGAGATGGATTATGGGTCTAGGAAGGTACGGAGATGGATTATGGGTCTAGAAGGGTACGTAGATGGATTATGGGTCTAGGAAGGAACGGAGATGGATTATGGGTCTAGGAAGGTGCGTAAATGGATTATGGGTCTAGGAAGGTACGTAGATGGATTATGGGTCTAGGAAGGTACGGAGATGGATTATGGGTCTAGGAAGGTACGGAGATGGATTATGGGTCTAGGAAGGTACGGAGATGGATTATGAGTCTAGTAGGGTATGGAGATGGATTATGGGTCTAGTAGGGTATGGAGATGGATTATTGGTCTAGGAAGGTACGGAGATGGATTATGAGTCTAGTAGGGTATGGAGATGGATTATTGGTCTAGGAAGGTACGGAGATGGATTATGGGTCTAGTAGGGTAAGGAGATGGATTATGAGTCTAGTAGGGTAAGGAGATGGATTATGGGTCTAGGAAGGTACGGAGATGGATTATGGGTCTAGGAAGGTACGGAGATGGATATGGGTCTAGTAGGGTAAGGAGATGGATTATGGGTCTAGGAAGGTACGGAGATGGATTATGGGTCTAGTAGGGTAAGGAGATGGATTATGAGTCTAGTAGGGTACGGAGATGGATTATGGGTCTAGTAGGGTACAAAGCCGGATTATGGGTGCAGCAGGATATAAGCAGCTAACAGACTTTGTTCGGTGTCAGTGGAAAATAAGTACCTAGGCGAATTGCGCAGTGACCCCCGTGCCTGTTTACAAGAACCAATAATGGCACGGCGCCCAATGTGGTGAACACACACCATTGTGGTTTAGCGCAGTCTGTGAGAAGACAACAGCTGGCACTGATCTCGGCTGGTACAAGGGTGATCTTGGCACGGACGGTGACATCCAGCAGTAAGTGACTGTTTGGCAGAGGCCGCGGCGCGGCAGATTGGGAGATGTGTGTATACAAGGTGATAAGGAGAGAGGGAAAAGATCAGACATTCTGGGAAGAGTCAATATTGACTCTCTAACGCCAGTGTGTCGGGGCAGAGACAAGGGCACGGGGGACGCCGGCGAGGAGGTGACACAGGCGGCGTTATCTCCCCGGAAACATAAAAAAAAAACGCGGCAGATGTGGGAGAGAAAGTGATTTTCACGTGGCAGCCCTATCGGATGGGCGCTCCGCCAATATAGGTGCGCGGCTTGGCACGGAGGGGGTTAACCGGGCGACTGGGAGAGCCGAGATTGATTTTGCGCACGGCGGTGTTTCCGGGGCTCGCGTTACAGGTGTCTTCGGGGCGACGGTCACACGTTTTGAATAGGCAGGGAAATGAATGAACCGTCTCGAGTTTCAGGCAGACGGGCCGGTTAGGTCGGGTGTGTCTGGATGAGGTTTCCTTCACTGCAAAAAAAAACTTTATAATAATGAGCGCAAGAGTGGGCGGAGCTTCCTGCACGCACAAAATGCGGGTCACCGGGCGCCTTTCCAAAAAAAAATAATAGGGCTACTACACAGGGAAAGGTATAAACATGCATGTAAAGTCTAAAGAGAACCTGTCTACGGATTATGGAAGAGTTACATCATTGTTACTTTGTATCTTTATTTTATAGGATTTCATCCCTTCCTCCCGTACAACGCCCACGTGGCTGAGCAATCCTCACATTCCTGCCAGGAGACGCCTATTCACCAACATTACACACTTATACCAACACAACCCTACCAACACAACACAACACAACTATACCAACACAACTCTACCAACACGTCCTTCCCCAACACGACACAACTATACCAACATGTCAGCTTTAAGAAAACTTGTTTTTATAAGCAATCCACAAACTGTAACCAAACTGAAAACACAAAATGTTCTACTTTGTTCAGTGATAGTTTTAAAAAAAAAATATATATATTGTTACATTAGATTAAAAAGAATCTCCTGTCTGGACACAGGGGTAGATTTAGATAGGTTACGCGGATCTAAAGATCCACTAACCTATCTGATTTACGATACGCCGCCGCAAGTTTTTGAGGCAAGTGCTTTATTTAGAAAGCACTTGCCTGTAAACTTGTGGCGGCGTATCGTAAATCCCCCGGCGGAATTCAAATTCCGCGGCTAGGGGGCGTGTACAATTTAAATCAGGTGCGTCCCCGCACCGAACGCATGCGCCATCCCTAAAATTTCCCAACGTGCATTGCTCTAAATGACGTCGCAAGGACGTCATTGGTTTCGACATGAACGTAAATTACGTCCATCCGTATTCGCGAACGACTTACGCAAAAAATTCAAATTTAGTCGCGGGAACGACGGCCATACTTAACATTGGCTGCGTCTCATAGACCCAGGGTTAACTATACGCCAGAAAAAGCCGAACGCAAATTACGTAAAAAAAAAAGCGCCGGGCGGTCGTTCGTTTCTGAATCGGCGGTTCTCCTCATTTGCATATTCCTAGCGTATACAAACGGAAGCGCCACCTAGCGGCCAGCGTGAGATTGCAGCCTAAGATCCGACGGTGTAAGTCACTTACACCTGTCGGATTTTAGGGATATCTATGCGTAACCTGATTCTATGAATCAGTCGCATAGATACGACGGCCGGACTCAGAGATACGACGGCGTATCAGGAGATACGCCTTCATATCTCTTTTCTAAATCCGGGCCAAGGTTTATAAACAATGTTACTTTCCATCTCTTGTCTGGGCAATGTTTATAAACAGTGTTAGTTTGTATTTCTCTATCTCCCGTCTGATCAATGTTACGTTGTATCTATCATCTGAGCAATGTTTATAAACAATGTTACTTTGTATCTCTCTTCTCTCTGGATTGAAGGTGAATGTTGAAGCAAAAACGCTTTTTGTTATTATTCTCTTTAAACAGGCTGGTCATTTTTATCTTTTTAATGTCGGAGTTCTATTTTAAGTCTCCATCATGTCTGATATACAGGAATCAGGTTTTTTAGCACAGCGCTGGGTTCTGCATATATGAAGATCTCCTCCTATCCTTGGTATTGGCACCGGTTGCCTACAATCACACACACAATCACACACACACACACACAATCACACACACACACACACACATTCACACACATTCACACACACAGAATCACACACATTTACACAATCACGCACATTCACACAATGACGCACATTCACACAATGACGCACATTCACACAATCACACACATTCACACAATGACGCACATTCACACAATCACACACATTCACACACACACACAAAATCACACACACAATATCACACAATCACACAGACAATACACAGGATCACACAGAATCCCACACACACACAAAATCCCATAATCCCACACAATCACACACACAATCACACAATCCCACACACACACACAATATCACACACACATTCACACACACACAGAATCACACACACACACAGAATCATACACACACACACACACACACAATACACAGAATCACACACACACAATACACAGAATCACACACACACACACAGAATCACACACACACACACAATACACAGAATCACACACACAATACACAGAATCACACACACACACACAATACACAGAATCACACACACACACACAGTATCACACACACACACAGAATCACACACACACACACACACACAATACACAGAATCACACACACAGAATCACACACACAATACACAGAATCACACACACAATACACAGAATCACACATACACACAGAATCACACACACACTACACAGACTCACACACACAATACACAGAATCACACACAGTCTTACACAATATCACACACACAATCACACACACATTCCCACACAATCACACACACACAATATACAGAATGACACACACAATCACACAGAGAATCACGCACACACACACAATCCCACACACACAATACACAGAATCACACACACACAATACACAGAATCACACACACACACACACACACACACAATACACACAATCACACACACACACACACACACAATACACACAATCACACACACACACACACACACACACAATACACACAATCACACACACACACACAATACACACAATCACACACACACACAATACACACAATAACAGAACCACACACAATATCACACAATCACACAATCAATCACACAATGACACACACACACACAATCACACAGCGTGTTGCAATCGCAGATTCTTTCCACCATCACAGATACTTCTCTCGCCTCCATGAAAACATTCCTGACTTGTCTCAGCGGCCCGAGATCTTTTATCATCAAAACCCATTAAGTGCCAATCCACTGATTTTTTTTCCTAGGCTGTCATCAGTCTGCTGCAGGCAGGAAGGAGCATTTCCTCCGTCTCCCCCCCCCCCCCCCAGTGATTAAACAACATTGTAACTTTGTAGAAAGTGACAAGGCGAGGGGCTGCAGCAGCGGCTGATCTGTGTCAGGCAATTTGTGAGCCAAGAACTGCACAGGCACCAGGACTTACGTGATTGTGTCACCTCCAGGATTGTAGATGGCAATCCTAAATGATACCCGATTAACCGTGGCGCTGTCCTTCTGGAGAGGTAACCACAGATGCACTTATGTAGATGACAGGTCCAGTTTAACAGTCCGACTCATCAAATGTCACAAGTCTGAGAGAGGCTGCCCTCTTACCCGCCTGTTACAGTGTCACCCGGCTCCTGAGTGCCCAGGCGGGACGTTTGTTGGATGTCATAGGGTGACCTCCCGGAACGCTCAATGCGGGTGCCATCTGTCACCGGCGGTGTTTATTACAGATCGCTGTACCAGCCCGCTGCCAGTACCATGTGATCACTGTGGCCAATCACGGCAGATCACATGACACTTGTAAACAATGGGTGGCTTCCTTTCATGCTATCCATTGCCTACATGGGGTGCTCTAGAGCCCTCGTTGTTCACCAAGGGGCGGGGTCACAGCGGCGGCCCGTCCATTATGGGCACACAGGCTCCCCCCCCCTATCCATGCATCTGGCCCCCTTATCTACATGCAGGGCGCCGGACGCATGGATTCCAATGGCGGAGGTGTGGTTTTTTAAAGCAAGTGATTAGAACCAGAGGTTCTAATAGGCTTCAAAAAAGAGTGGGCTCGGGGCGAAGAGCACTGCGCCCCAAGCCCACCCAGTTGTGTGACAATAGCTATCGCCACACTGATCCCCCTCCTGGCCAATCAAGAAGCGGGTCTTGAGACCCGTCAACCGACTGGCTGAAAGGATCCTATTGGACGCCTAGGAGGAGAAGGGAGGAGCTGCCGTGATGCAGAAGAGGAGGAGAGGACACAGGAGCCTGCCGCCCGTAGGATCCCGCAACCTGCCCACTGCGCGTAGGATCCCACAACCCGCTCGGCTGCCCACCGCCTGTTGGGATCCGCAACCCGCCCACTGCTCGTCACCAGTAGGAGCCCGCTGCCCATAGGAGTCCGCTGCACTCCACCTGTAGGAGCTTGCAACCTGCCCGCTGCTCACCGCCTGTAGGAGTCCACAACCCGCTTGCTGCCCGCCAACCATAGGAGTCCGCAACCTGCCAGCTGCCCCCTGCCCGTAGGAGCTTGCAAACTGCCCGCTACCCGTAGAAGCCCACAACCTGCCCGTCCGCTGCCCACCGCCCGTAGGACCCCGCAACCCTCCAGCTGCCTGCAGAAGCCAGCAACCTGCTCACTGCCCATAGGAGTCCGCAACCCACCCACTGTCCACCGCCCGTTGGAGCCCGCAACCCACAGGAGCCCGCAACCCGCCCGCTGCCGGTAAGAGCCCCCAACCCGCACGCTGGCGGCCACCCGTAGGAGCCCACAACCCGCCCACTAGCCATAGGAGTCCGCAACCCGCCTGCTGCCCGCCACCCATAGGATCCTGCAACACCCCCCGGCTGCCCAACGCCTGTAGGAGCCCACAACCCGCACACTAGCCATAGGAGTCCGCAACCCGCCTGCTGCCTGCCACCCGTAGGATCCTGCAACCCGCCCCCAGCTTCCCACCGCCTGTAGGAGCCCGCAACCCGCCTGCCTCCCACTGCTCGCCACCCATAGGAGCCCACTGCCCATAGGAGCTTGCAACCCACCTGCAGGAGCCCACAAACCGCCCGCCAACCCTAGGAGTCCGCAACCCGTCTTCTGTCCCCTGCCCTAGGAGCTTGCAACCTGCCCGCTGCCCGCCACCCGTAGAAGCTCGCCACCCGCCTGCTGTCCGCAGGAGCCTGCAACCTGCTCACTGCCCATAGGAGTCCGCAATCCGCCCACTGCCCCCTGCCCGTAAGAGCCCCCAACCCGCATGTTGGCCGGCCACCCGCAAGAGGCCACAACCCGCCCGCTAGCCCAAGGAGTCCGCAACCCGCCCGCTGCCCGTAGGAGCCCACAACCTGCCTGCTGCTGATGAAGCAGCTCTAACATCTGACTCTTATAAAAGAGTGAAGTTTCGCTTTGAAAAAACACAAAAATAAAACCAATAAAAAATATATAATATAGAAATAAATGTAAAGAACAGATTCAGAGCCACAGAAGGACTTTCCGTAAGTCCTGAAGGAAGGAATTCAAAACTTAATTTATAAAACGTGCAAAACAAAAGACAAAGGTTGACCTGAACCTTCACAGTTCACCTTCTAGAAGAGGAAGAAATGCGGAGAGGAGAGCGCGCCGCCTCGGGTCACGCTCTGCGCGACGTTTACACAAAAACAAAATCCTTCTACTTTCTAATTATAAAAAGCTTTACAGGACAACTTCAGGCAACAAATAATGTCAGTCAGTGAACTGGAAACAATCTCCGGCAAAGAGAGCCGAAACCCGCTCCGCTTCCTCAGGCCGGAGATCCTTCCACCGTAACGCTGGCAAATTCAGCAGGATTTCCACAGTGCATGTGGGTGGAAAAAAAAAGAAAAAGCAGCTTCCTGTCACATGATTCCATTGGGTCAATGTGAAATGGACCTCCAGACTTTCATTTTATAAATGTGCACCGCACACAGTAAGGCCCCATTCTCACCTCAGGCGTTTTCTAGCCTGAAGCTCTAAAATGGCGGAGGAGAAAAAATAAAAATCAATGATTCTCTATGGCAGGGATCCTCAAACTACGGCCCTCCAGCTGTTGTAGAACTACACATCCCATGAGGCATTGTAAATCTCTGACATTCACAGACATGACTAGGCATGATGGGAATTGTAGTTCCTGAACAACTGGAGGGCCGTAGTTTGAAGACCCATGCCCTATGGAGACGGTTCCCATCTCCACTACAAGGCGCCTGAAGGGCCAAAAAGTTCAGGAAGATTTTTTGTGAAGCTCAAAAATCAGGCAAATTGGTGCGTTTTTGGTGCGTTTTTGAAGCGTTTTTTCGTTCCATAGAAAGTCATGGAAGCGCTTGATTTGGGCGGCTGATTGAATTGGGAGGACTATTGGGGGTTTTCCATCTCTTGGAGTTTCAGGAGCCTTTCATGGGGGGAGATTTCAGAGTGAGGAGAGGAGAGGTGAGGTGAGGTGAGGAGAGGAGAGGAGAGGAGAGGCAAGGAGAGGAGAGGAGAGAAGATGAGAGGAGAGGAGAGGTGAGATGAGGCAAGGAGAAGAGAGGAGAGGCAAGGCTAAGAGAGATGAGGCAAGGAGAAGAGAGGAGAGGCAAGGAGAAGAGAGGAGAGGAGAGGAGGAGAGGAGAGGAGAGGAGAGGTGAGGCGAGGAGAGGTGAGGCGAGGCGAAGAGAGGAGAGGAGAAGAGAGGAGAGGAGGAGAGGTGAGGAGAGGAGGAGAGGAGAGGAGAGGAGAGGTGAGGCGAGGAGAGGTGAGGCGAGGCGAAGAGAGGAGAGGAGAAGAGAGGAGAGGAGGAGAGGTGAGGAGAGGAGGAGAGGTGAGGAGAGGAGAGGCGAGGCGAGGAGAGGCGAGGAGAGGCGAGGAGAAGAGAGGCGAGGAGAAGAGAGGCGAGGAGAGGAGAGGCGAGGAGAGGAGAGGCGAGGAGAAGAGAGGCGAGGAGAGGAGAGGCAAGGAGAAGAGAGGAGAGGCAAGGAGAAGAGAGGCGAGGAGAGGAGAGGCAAGGAGAGGAGAGGCAAGGAGAGGCGAGGAAAGGAGAAGAGAGGAGAGGCAAGGAGAGGCAAGGAGAGGAGAGGCAAGGAGAGGAGAGGCAAGGAGAGGAGAGGCGAGGAGAAGAGAGGAGAGGCGAGGAGAAGAGAGGAGAGGAGAGGCGAGGAGAGGAGAGGCGAGGCGAGGAGAGGCGAGGCGAGGCGAGGAGAGGAGAGGAGAGGCGAGGAGAGGCGAGGAGAGGCAAGGAGAGGAGAGGCAAGGAGAGGAGAGGCGAGGAGAGGAGAGGAGAGGAGAGGCGAGGAGAGGCGAGGAGAGGAGAGGAGAGGCGAGGAGAGGCGAGGAAAGGAGAGGAGAGGAAAGGAGAGGTGAGGAGAGGTGAGGAGAAGAGAGGAGAGGCGAGGAGAGGCAAGGAGAGGCAAGGAGAGGAGAGGCAAGGAGAGGAGAAGAGAGGCGAGGAGAGGAGAGGCAAGGAGAGGTGAGGAGAGGAGAGGTGAGGAGAGGAGAGGTGAGGAGAGGTGAGGAGAGGAGAGGTGAGGAGAGGAGAGGAGAGGCGAGGAGAGGCAAGGAGAGGCAAGGAGAGGAGAGGCAAGGAGAGGAGAAGAGAGGCGAGGAGAGGAGAGGCAAGGAGAGGTGAGGAGAGGAGAGGTGAGGAGAGGAGAGGTGAGGAGAGGTGAGGAGAGGAGAGGTGAGGAGAGGCGAGGAGAGGTGAGGAGAGGAGAGGCGAGGAGAGGTGAGGAGAGGAGAGGTGAGGAGAGGAAAGGAGAGGAGAGGCGAGGAGAGGCGAGGAAAGGAGAGGAGAGGCTCAGGACGGGTAATGAGTCCTCCTCAGGTCGCGGCACGATCGTCGCTCAGACAGAGCGAAACACGACTTGTGTTCTTTAATGTGGAGCCGCCAGGGGCCCCGGACAGGGCCCAACACGCCGGAGCCGCCACCTCTTCATCCACCGAGACTTTCATCTCCACACCTGATCCTTGTCCTCTCTCCAGTATGTGTGAGCGCCATTCCATCAACGCCAATCCATTCATTGATGTTCATCTTGTAAAGACAAAACTTTTGTTTTAAGGGTTAAAGAAGAACTCCAGACTTCTCCCCACTAACCGGTATATAGACTGACCAATCCGCAGCCGTATACTCTACATCCTCTGTGACTACTACACTGGCCTGACTGCTCCCTGAACTCTGTGTTCTGTTCTGTCATCCACAATCATCATCATCACCCTCCTCACCATCCCCCTCCTCACCATCATCATCATCACCCTCCTCGCCATCCTCCTCCTCCTCACCATCATCATCAAGAAGAAACCCCAATGATAGAAGATGAGACAGGACCTGACACCCAGAACTTCACTAGAACATGAGGTGTCAGGGTCCCAGGGAGGGTGTCAGTGAAAGTGTCAGGGTGTCAGTGAGAGTGTCAGTGAGAGTCCCAGTGAAGGTGTCAGTGTGTCAGTGAGGGTCCCAGGGAGTGTGCCAGGGTGTGTGGTGTCAGGGAGGGTGTCAGTGAGGGTGTCAGTGAGGGTCCCAGGGAGGGAGGGTCAGCAAGGGTCCCAGTGAGGGTGTCATTGTGTCAGTGAGGGTCCCAGTGAAGATGTCAGGGTGTCAGTAAGGGTCCCAGTGAGGGTGTCATGGTGTCAGTAAGGGTGTCAGTGAGGGTCACTGTGAAGGTGTCAGGGTGTCAGTGAGGGTGTCAGGGTGTGTGGTGTCAGGGAGGGTGTCCCAGGGAGGGTGTCAGGGTGTCAGTGAGGGTCCCAGTAAAGGTGTCAGTGAGGGTCCCAGTGAAGGTGTCAGGGTGTCAGTGAGGGTCCCAGGGAGTGTGTCAGTGAGGGTCCCAGGGAGTGTGTCAGTGAGGGTCCCAGTGAGGGTGTCAGTGAGGGTGTCAGTGAGGGTGTCAGGGTGTGTGGTGTCAGGGAGGGTGTCTGTCAGGGTGTCAGTGAGGGTCCCAGGGAGGGAGGGTCCCAGTAAGGGTGTCATGGTGTCAGTGAGGGTGTCAGTGAGGGTGTCAGGGTGTGTGGTGTCAGGGAGGGTGTCTGTCAGGGTGTCAGTGAGGGTCCCAGGGAGGGAGGGTCCCAGTAAGGGTGTCATGGTGTCAGTGAGGGTGTCAGTGATGGTCCCAAGGAGGGAGTGAGGGTGTCAGTGAGGGTCCCAAGGAGGGAGTGAGGGTGTCAGTGAGGGTCCCAAGGAGGGAGTGAGGGTGTCAGTGATGGTCCCAAGGAGGGAGTGAGGGTGTCAGTGATGGTCCCAAGGAGGGAGTGAGGGTGTCAGTGAGGGTCCCAGTGAAGATGTCAGGGTGTCAGTGAGGGTGTCATGGCGTCAGTGAGGGTGTCAGTGAGGGTGTCATGGCGTCAGTGAGGGTGTCATGGCGTCAGTGAGGGTGTCATGGCGTCAGTGAGGGTGTCAGTGAGGGTCCCAGGGAGGGTGTCAGGATGTCAGTGAGGGTGTCAGGGAGGGTCCCAGGGAGGGTGTCAGGGAGGGTCCCAGGGAGGGTGTCAGTGAGGGTCCCAGGGAGTGTGCCAGGGTGTGTGGTGTCAGGGAGGGTGTCAGTGAGGGTGTCAGTGAGGGTCCCAGGGAGGGAGGGTCAGCAAGGGTCCCAGTGAGGGTGTCATTGTGTCAGTGAGGGTCCCAGTGAAGATGTCAGGGTGTCAGTAAGGGTCCCAGTGAGGGTGTCATGGTGTCAGTAAGGGTGTCAGTGAGGGTCACTGTGAAGGTGTCAGGGTGTCAGTGAGGGTGTCAGGGTGTGTGGTGTCAGGGAGGGTGTCCCAGGGAGGGTGTCAGGGTGTCAGTGAGGGTCCCAGTAAAGGTGTCAGTGAGGGTCCCAGTGAAGGTGTCAGGGTGTCAGTGAGGGTCCCAGGGAGTGTGTCAGTGAGGGTCCCAGGGAGTGTGTCAGTGAGGGTCCCAGTGAGGGTGTCAGTGAGGGTGTCAGTGAGGGTGTCAGGGTGTGTGGTGTCAGGGAGGGTGTCTGTCAGGGTGTCAGTGAGGGTCCCAGGGAGGGAGGGTCCCAGTAAGGGTGTCATGGTGTCAGTGAGGGTGTCAGTGAGGGTGTCAGGGTGTGTGGTGTCAGGGAGGGTGTCTGTCAGGGTGTCAGTGAGGGTCCCAGGGAGGGAGGGTCCCAGTAAGGGTGTCATGGTGTCAGTGAGGGTGTCAGTGATGGTCCCAAGGAGGGAGTGAGGGTGTCAGTGAGGGTCCCAAGGAGGGAGTGAGGGTGTCAGTGAGGGTCCCAAGGAGGGAGTGAGGGTGTCAGTGAGGGTCCCAAGGAGGGAGTGAGGGTGTCAGTGATGGTCCCAAGGAGGGAGTGAGGGTGTCAGTGATGGTCCCAAGGAGGGAGTGAGGGTGTCAGTGAGGGTCCCAGTGAAGATGTCAGGGTGTCAGTGAGGGTGTCATGGCGTCAGTGAGGGTGTCAGTGAGGGTGTCATGGCGTCAGTGAGGGTGTCATGGCGTCAGTGAGGGTGTCATGGCGTCAGTGAGGGTGTCAGTGAGGGTCCCAGGGAGGGTGTCAGGATGTCAGTGAGGGTGTCAGGGAGGGTCCCAGGGAGGGTGTCAGGGAGGGTCCCAGGGAGGGTGTCAGGGAGGGTCACAGGGAGGGTGTCAGTGAGGGTGTCAGTGAGGGTCCCAGTAAAGGTGTCAGTGAGGGTCCCAGGGAGGGTGTCAGGGTGTCAGTGAGGGTGTCAGTGAGGGTCCCAGTAAAGGTGTCAGTGAGGGTCCCAGGGAGGGTGTCAGGGTGTCAGTGAGGGTCCCAGTAAAGGTGTCAGTGAGGGTCCCAGGGAGGGTGTCAGGGTGTCAGTGAGGGTCCCAGGGAGGGTGTCAGGGAGGGTCCCAGGGAGGGTGTCAGGGTGTCAGTGAGGGTCCCAGGGAGGGTGTCAGTGAGGGTGTCAGGGTGTCAGTGAGGGTCCCAGGGAGGGTGTCAGGGAGGGTCCCAGGGAGGGTGTCAGGGTGTCAGGGAAGGTGTGTCAGGGGGGCGTCAGCGTTTTATCAGAGAGAATAAACCACTAAAGTCAATATAAACTTCAGAACTAAATCTTCCCATCTATAGAGAAAGTGATAAGATTTTGCAAATAAGTCATTTTTTCCTTCACTGATGTGCGCTGATGATTGGCGGCACTAATGGGCACTGACAAGCAGCACTGAAGTGGCAATGATGGACACTGGCAGGTGGCATTGATGGGCAGCACTGAGATGGCACTGATGGGCGGCACTGACAGGTGGCACTCCCCATCAAGCCCGCAACCCTCACCCCAGCTGTCAAAATGGGACGATGATGTCGGAGGTGGGCGGGCAGTGAGAGCAAAAGCCGCGCTCATCACAGCACCGCCCCCACCAGAGGAGGGCGCTGCTTCAAAGGATCGTGTATCCCCCTCCAGAAGGCTGCAAAGCCTCGTCACAGGTATCCAGAAGCCCTGGTGCCAGGACGCAATTTCCAGTCGCCATTGCGACCTGGCGCCTGGGTTTTGTTGAGCCCTGAACTGAATTATTAATGTATCTTAAATAGAAAAGTATCTTTTTTTTTTTTACTACAAAAGCATTTTATTAAAATAAAATTTGATAAAAAAAAAACTCATTTGATTTCCCCCTCACTTCCTGTTTCGGTGACAACAGTCTGACCAGACAGGAAGTGAGGGGGAAAATCTACAAAACATAGAAATAACGCCCGTCTACCCCACGGGGCCGATCCTCTCTAATAGTGGGAAACCCCCACAATGCCTCTGGCAGGTCACGTGACGAAGGCCGCCTAGGAGGAGGCTGGTATTTGGTCCTGGCAGGTCACGTGACGAAGGCCGCCTAGGATGGGGCTGGTATTTGGTCCTGGCAGGTCACGTGACGAAGGCCGCCTAGGATGAGGCTGGTATTTGGTCCTGGCAGGTCACGTGACGAAGGCCGCCTAGGATGAGGCTGGTATTTGGTCCTGGCAGGTCACGTGACGAAAGGCCGCCTAGGAGGAGGCTGGTATTTGGTCCTGGCAGGTCACGTGACGAAGGTGATAAAAGCTCAGGAGTCATTTTTTGGTATTGGGTCCTGGCGTAGCTCAGTAGCGGCGCCCCTGGCCGTGGCGTTGTACAGAGAGACGGCAGAGTCTGGATGGGGAGATGACACAGGCTGGGTGTGTCCGGGTGCCCGGGGAAGAGTGAGGGGGAGGGGTAATTACAGGCTTGGCAGGCGGTGAGAGTGATGCCCCCGGGGTGGGGAACATGTTGCAGAGCCGTGACTGTACCACAGCCAGACACGCAACTTTCTCTGCAGGACGAGGTGCCAGGACCGACGCACGCCATACCGCCTTCCCTATTGGCTGCTCATCCTCTGGGGCTCCCCGTGGGCATCAAAGTGCGGACATTAATCCCCCCACACCCGGCTTAACCAACCGGCAGCAGCTGGTCAGTTTAGTTGGTTAAGCCGATCGCTCGCCAAACCGGTCATCACTAATCCGAAGAGATAATAGAGAGTGCGGGGATTAGAGGACGGGACGGCCAATCACGGCTAATTATACCCCTTCCCAGGGGCCACAGCCTTTGTCCGGGGGTCTTAAAGGGGATCTACATTTTTTTTAGGATATACAATGTATATAAAAGGGATCAGCTTAAAGTGAACCTGTCATCAGATAACGGTCGCGTAAAGCCAGTTCTTGGGGGTGTTCACAAATGCTTGACACAGATCAGCCCCCCCCCCCCAAATGTATCCTCTCACCTCGTGACTTGCTACAAAGTTACAATGTTACACTCTGATCACTGGGGGGGGGGCAGGATACAATGTTACACTCTGATCACTGGGGGGGGGGGCAGGATACAATGTTACACTCTGATCACTGGGGGGGACAAGATACAATGTTACACTCTGATCACTGGGGGGGACAAGATACAATATTACACTCTGATCACTGGGGGGGGGGAGATACAATGTTACACTCTGATCACTGGGGGGGACAAGATACAATGTTACACTCTGATCACTGGGGGGGGGGAGATACAATGTTACACTCTGATCACTGGGGGGGGACAAGATACAATGTTACACTCTGATTACTGGGGGGGGGGGACAAGATACAATGTTACACTCTGATCACTGGGGGGGGGACAAGATACAATGTTACACTCTGATCACTGGGGGGGGGGGGGGACAAGATACAATGTTACACTCTGATCACTGGGGGGGGGACAAGATACAATGTTACGCTCTGATCACTGGGGGGGACAAGATACAATGTTACACTCTGATCACTGGGGGGGGGGGAGATACAATGTTACACTCTGATCACTGGGGGGGGGACAAGATACAATGTTACACTCTGATTACTGGGGGGGGGGACAAGATACAATGTTACACTCTGATCACTGGGGGGGGGGACAAGATACAATGTTACACTCTGATCACTGGGGGGGGGGGGACAAGATACAATGTTACACTCTGATCACTGGGGGGGGGACAAGATACAATGTTACGCTCTGATGACTGGGGGGGACAAGATACAATGTTACACTCTGATCACTGGGGGGGGGGGGGGGGATACAATGTTACACTCTGATCACTGGGGGGACAAGATACAATGTTACACTCTGATTACTGGGGGGGGGGACAAGATACAATGTTACACTCTGATTACTGGGGGGGGGGGACAAGATACAATGTTACACTCTGATTACTGGGGGGGGGGACAAGATACAATGTTACACTCTGATTACTGGGGGGGGGACAAGATACAATGTTACACTCTGATTACTGGGGGGGGGGACAAGATACAATGTTACACTCTGATTACTGGGGGGGGGACAAGATACAATGTTACACTCTGATCACTGGGGGGGGGGGGGACAAGATACAATGTTACACTCTGATCACTGGGGGGGGGACAAGATACAATGTTACGCTCTGATGACTGGGGGGGACAAGATACAATGTTACACTCTGATCACTGGGGGGGGGGGAGATACAATGTTACACTCTGATCACTGGGGGGACAAGATACAATGTTACACTCTGATTACTGGGGGGGGGGGGACAAGATACAATGTTACACTCTGATTACTGGGGGGGGGGGACAAGAAAAACGATTACGATAATCTCGCCTCTCGCACATATTTTCCTCTAAGAATTACCAGAAAACTATTTCACCCGAACAGACTCGTCCTTTGTGTTCTGTGGCCCTTCCTCTAACCTGAATTATTTTCCTCTGTGGCCCCCTTACCCCCCCGGGGGCCCCGATGACAGTCATGTCTCCTGGGGCCCATGTCTGTCCTCTGTGGCCCCTTACCTCCCTCCCCCGGGGGCCCCCGATGACAGTCGTGTCTCCCGGGGCCCATGTCTGTCCTCTGTGGCCCGCGGTACTCGTCACCTGGTGACAACATTCCTATGACTTCCTCTTACCTGTCTGCCGCCCCGGGGGCCCCCTGCCTTCCAGCTCACCTGTCTGCTGACTCACAGCGCTCCCCTGGGAACCGGAACGGCCGTAATCTTTGGAATTTTTTTTTAAACATGAATTCCATCTCTGAAAGCTAACCTGTCACGTAGAAGCCATTTAACACCACATGGGGACAACACATATGGTGCAAGGGGGGGGGGGGGGCTGAAAAATAGAAAAACCCCACACCCAGGAAGCAGAGGCAGGCCCAACTGTTATCGTATTCGGGGACTACAGATATGGACAGCAACAACAACCAGCAATGGTCTACAACACTACATGAAGGGGACAATCATTGCCTTAAAAATTTTACCAAAATTTTCAGGTCGGGAAATTTGTCTCAAGACAGGTTCTCTTGAGGACTTGCTTGCGCGTGAAGTAAAACCCCACCAATGAGCTGCATTTTACTGCCCTCTAACTGCCACCTCCTTTAGCCCCAGAATTATACCCCCCCCCCTCCTGGTGCTTTCGGCGGGCAACACATACGGTGCAAGTGTTGGGGGGGGGCTGAAAAAATGAAAAACCCACACCCGGGCAGTAGGCCCAACTGTTTTATAATCGTATTCGGGGACTACAGCAACAACAACCAGCAATAGTCTACAACACTACATGAAGGGGACAATCATTGCATCAAAAATTTTACCAAAATTTTCGGGAGGTCGGGAAATTTGTCTTAAGACAGTTTCTCTTTAGGGCCTGCTTGTGCGTGAAGTAAGACCCCACCAATGAGCTGCGTTTTACTGCCCCCCCCCCCCAACTGCCACCCCCTTTAGCCCCAGATTTATACGCCCCCCTCCTGGTGCTTTCGGCAGGCAACACATACGGTGCAAGTGTTGGGGGGGGCTGAAAAATAGAAAAACCCACACCCAGGCAGCAGAGGCAGGCCCAACTGTTATCGTATTCGGGGACTACAGATGTGGACAGCAACAACAACCAGCAATGGTCTACAATACTACATGAAGGGGACAATCATTGCATCAAAAATTTTACCCAAATTTTCAGGTGGTCAGCAAAAAAAGCTAGGAAATTTGTCTCAGGACAGGTTCTCTTTAGGGCCTACTTGCGCGTGAAGTAAAACCCCCACAATGAGCTGAGTTTTACTGCCCCCTAACAGCCACCCCCTTTAGACCCAGAATTATAACACCCTCCCCCCCCCCTCCTGGTGCTTTCAGCGGGCAACACATACGGTGCAAGTGTTGGGGGGGCAGAAAAATAGACAAACCAACACCCAGGCAGCAGAGGCAGGCCCAACTGTTATCGTATTCGGGGAATACAGATATGGACAGCAACAACAACCAGCAATGGTCTACAATACTACATGAAGGGGACAATCATTGCATCAAAAATTTTACCCAAATTTTCAGGTGGTCAGCAAAAAAGCTAGGAAATTTGTCTCAGGACAGGTTCTCTTTAGGGCCTACTTGTGCGTGAAGTAAAACCCCACCAATGAGCTGCGTTTTACTGCCCCCTAACTGCCACCCCCTTTAGCCCCAGAATTATACGCCCCCCTCCTGGTGCTTTCGGCGGGCAACACATACGGTGCAAGTGTTGTGGGGGGGCTGAAAAATAGAAAAACCCACACCCAGGCAGCAGAGGCAGGACCAACTGTTATCGTATTCGGGGACTACAGATATAGACAGCAACAACAACCAGCAATGGTCTACAAAACTACATGAAGGGGACAATCATTGCATCCAAAATTTTACCCAAATTTTCAGGTGGTCAGCAAAAAAAGCTGTGAAATTTGTCTCAGGACAGGTTCTCTTTAGGGCCTACTTGCGCGTGAAGTAAAACCCCACCAATGAGCTGCGTTTTACTGCCCGCTAACTGCCACCCCCTTTAGCCCCAGAATTATAAACCCCCCCCCTCCTGGTGCTTTCAGCGGGCAACACATACGGTGTGCAAGTTAAATTGTATCTATCGGAATCTCACAGATTTTTTTTTTTAATCAATTATTTATTTCCATAAATGAATAACGTGATCGGAAGATCCCGCAGGTTTTAGTTCAGTCGATACCGACTGAGGAATTGCCCGAAGCCTCAACACACACGGCAGACGCCGATGCCGGGATCGATACGTTCCTGCGAAGAAATAAAAGTTGGGCTCCATGCCCCGGCGGTGGATCTATTTTCCGGCTGGATCCAGGACGTCATTTTATCGTACACCACGAGCGCGCCCTGGAGGGAGGGGGAGGGGGAGCCGCCATTGTGGACTTCCCAAACTCCATCCCTGGTGAGGACAGTCGGGAAGAATATGGAACTTTGTTTGTATAAAAAGTACACAAAGCCGGATAGGAAGTGGCGCTCTCCTGGAGAGAATGGGCCCATTGTTCGGCCATCTTCCTCGGGCCCCGAGGCGTTGCTGCGATGGCGCTCGCCAGGAAGGAGGCATCTTAAAGGAGAAATACCCAACATAAACTACCAGCACGCTGATCGCTCGTGTCCCCTTCACCGATCAGAAGTCACAGGGAAGGTCCAGCTGTCAATGGATTTCCATAAGCCTCCTCAACCAACTTCTGGTGGAATGGTCCCCAAACACGGGGGATGGGACTGACCGGGAACATGATGAAAAGAAATTAGGAGAGGGGTCAGTGGAGGTCAGGGAAGGGGGAGGGAAGGTGACCACATGACAGTGAGGTGTGATGGTACAGATGGGAAGGTGTCACTTCCTGTTTGTGGTTGGAGGAGCTTTGTGAGGACCAGAAGACATGAGAAGGTGTCTGACCAGGGAAGGTGTCCGACCAGGGAATAACACACACAGGGCCCCTCGGGAATATCACACACCGGGCCCCCCAGGAATATCACACACCGGGCCCCCCTGTAATATCACACACAGGGCCCCTCGGGAATATCACACACCGGGCCCCCCAGGAATATCACACACCGGGCCCCCCAGGAATATCACACACCGGGCCCCCCGGGAATATCACACACCGGCCCCCCCAGGAATATTACACACCGGGCACCCCAGGAATATCACACACTGGGCTCCCCAGGAATATCACACACCGGGCCCCCCAGGAATATCACACACTGGGCCCCCCAGAAATATCACGCACCGGGCTCCCCAGGAATATCACACACTGGGCCCCCCAGAAATATCACGCCCTGGGCCCCCCCCAGGAATATCACACACCGGGCCCCCCAGGAATATCACACACCAGGCCCCCTGGAATATCACACACCGGGCCCCCCAGGAATATCACACACCAGGCTCCCCAGGAATGTCACACACCGACCCCCCGTGAATATCACACACCGGGCTTCCCAGGAATATCACACACTGGGCTCCCCAGGAATATCACACACCGGGCCCCCCCCGGGAATATCACACACCGGGCCCCCCAGGAATATCACACACCGGGCCCCCCAGGAATATCACACACCGGGCTCCCCAGGAATATCACACACCGGGCCCCCCAGGAATATCACACACCGGGCTCCCCAGGAATATCACACACCAGGCCCCCCTGGAATATCACACACTGGGTTCCCCAGGAATATCACACACTGGGCCCTTCGGGAATATCACACACCAGGTTCCCCAGAAATATCACACACCGGGCCCCCCGGGAATATCACACACCGGGCCCCCCTGGAATATCACACACCGGGCCCCCCTGGAATATCACACACCGGGCCCCCCTGGAATATCACACACCGGGCTTCCCAGGAATATCACACACCGGGCTCCCCAGGAATATCACACACCGGGCCCCCCTGTAATATCAAACACAGGGCCCCTCGGGAATATCACACACCGGGCCCCCCAGGAATATCACACAATGGGCCCCCCGGGAATATCACACACCGGGCTCCCCAGGAATATCACACACCAGGCTCCCCAGGAATATCACACACCGGGCCCCCCGGGAATATCACACACCGGGCTCCCGAGGAATATCACACACCGGGCCCCCCTGGAATATCACACACCGGGCTCCCCAGGAATATCACACACCAGGCTCCCCAGGAATATCACACACCGGGCCCCCCGGGAATATCACACACCGGGCTCCCCAGGAATATTACACACCGGGCTCCCCAGGAATATCACACACCGGGCCCCCCAGGAATATCACACATCGGGCCCCCCAGGAATATCACACACCGGGCTCCCCAGGAATATCACACACCGGGCCCCCCGGGAATATCACACACCGGGCCCCCCAGGAATATCACACACCGGGCTCCCCAGGAATATCACACACCGGGCTCCCCGGGAATATCACACACCGGCCCCCCCTGGAATATCACACACCGGGCCCCCCTGGAATATCACACACCGGGCTCCCCGGGAATATCACACACCGGGCCCCCCAGGAATATCACACACCGGGCCCCCCGGGAATATTACACACCGGGCTCCCCGGGAATATCACACACCGGCCCCCCCAGGAATATCACACACCGGCCCCCCCTGGAATATCACACACCGGGCCCCCCTGGAATATCACACACTCAGCCCCCCTGGAATATCACACACCGGGCTCCCCCCCAGAACTGAGATCTCCATTCCTCTCTTGGGGTCCCCAGTGGCCCTTGCACAGCCCTTGACACAGCAAGATGACACAACCTCCCCCCCCCTCCAGTGTAAACAAAGAATGAGGGAGCCCAGCTGTGACACCATCCCCATGGTCCTGGGGGAGGGGGAGGGGCAGAGACACAGACTGCTGTCAGGAAACATCTCCTCCAGGATCTTCTCCAATCCCCCCCCCCCCCCCATAACTGAAAATCCCATTATGGATGGACACAGTCACATGACCTAAGGATTGTATCCCTTCCCGTAGATACACATTGATACAATGTACTAACACGACACAATCCTGAATCTGATCCCTAGGGGAGAGGAGGAGACTGAGTAAATGCTTCCTCCTGCCTGCAGCAGACTGACGACACCATCTCAGCTGAGGCAAAGCCTGAAAGCAAAGGATGGATTTCTGATCGGCCATGGATTTATTAGTGACAGGTCCTCTTTAGGTCCTCTCTCTCTCTCCGCCTTGTGCGAGTCCTTCAGATCGGCCAATGACATGCGAGCGCCGGGCACACAATATTATCTCAACAGGAGCCACAACACTGTTTAATCGTTTCCGCCGCCCTCTGATCTGCGCCCTCTGTAAATATCCACCATTAATATGCTAATCTGACAACCCGCTCGCCACCCCCCCCTTCTTCCATCTTCACACCCCGCCTGATGAGTGCCACCCTAGAGCCCGGCTCAATGGAAGGAGGTCAGACACAGGAAAGGGGACAAAGCCGGGATTAGTCCTCAGAAATACGAGATCCCCTCCACCCCCCGCAGAGGTCATGTGACCAGGAGACGCATTTATTCACTATACTGGCGAAATTCCACCTAAAACGACATCAGAAGCCACATCCAACCGGAGAAATTCCTCATAATGGGCACAGCGGGTGTACAGACCCAGGAACTCAGCACAGGGATGGTGGGAACTCCTCATAATGGGCACAGCAGGGCTACATACCCGGGAACTCAGCACAGGGATGGTGGGAACCCCTCATAATGGGCACAGCGGGTGTACAGACCCAGGAACTCAGCACAGGGATGGTGGGAACCCCTCATAATGGGCACAGCGGGTGTACAGACCCAGGAACTCAGCACAGGGATGGTGGGAACCCCTCATAATGGGCACAGCAGGTGCACAGACCCAGGAACTCAGCACAGGGATGGTGGGAACCCCTCATAATGGGCACAGCAGGTGCCCATTATGAGGGGTTCCCAAGACCAAAGAACTCAGCACAGGGATGGTGGGAACCCCTCATAATGGGCACAGCAGGTGGACAGACCAAAGAACTCAGCACAGGGATGGTGGGAACCCCTCATAATGGGCACAGCAGGTAGTATTGAGGGGAAGGAGGAGGGGTGGAGTGCCTAGGCACGTGGCCCGTCTCTCTGTATCAGACCGGCATCCAGTTAGAGATGGTGGAAGTAGAAGTGATGTCTCTTCTGGTGAAGATCTGATAGGAGATGTTATCTGACAGAGTAACAAGTACCATGTGTACATAACAACAACAAGGACACACACAGCGGAGGAGGGGCCCGCCACACATCACAGGGGCCCATGTGCTACGATGGATCACCCAGTCCTCCCTCCCTCCACACAGAGAACACAACTTAGAATGACGCTCCTGACATGTTCTCTGATGTTTTTATTCCACGTTGTTTATAAATAAGGAAGAGAAACATTCAAATGGCTACAATTATTGTGAGAAAAAGATACAAAAAAAAACAAAAAGCAACAAAAAAAAAAACTAAACAAAAATGAATTCCAGCAATTAGAAACCCGGAAAGTTTCTGGTTTATAAATAAGGAGAAGAAACATTCAAATGTCTACAAATATTGTGAGAAAAAAGATACAAATACAAAACAAAAAAAAACAAATAAAATAAAAAATAAAATAAAAAATGAATTCAAGCAATTAGAAACCGGAAAGTTTCTGGTTCATAAAAAAAGGAAAAGAAACAAACGGCTACAAATATTGTGAGAAAAAGATACAAAAACAACAATAAGCACCCAAAATAAAATAAAAAATGAATTCCAGCAATATTAGAAACCCGGAAAGTTTCTGGTTTATAAATAAGAAGAAACATTCAAATGTCTACAAATATTGTGAGAAAAAAGATACAAAAACAAAACAAAAAGCAACAAAAACAAATAAAAATAATAATAATAATAAAAAAAATTGCAGCAATTAGAAACCGGAAAGTTTCTGGTTCATATAAAAGGAAAAGAAACATTACAACGGCTACAAATATTGTGAGAAAAAAGATACAAAAACAACAAAAAGCACCCAAAATAAAATAAAAAATGAATTCAAGCAATTAGAAACCCGGAAAATGTTTCTGGTTTATAAATAAGGAGAAGAAACATTCAAACAGCTACAAATATTGTAAGAAAAAGATACAAAAAAAACGAAAAAAATAATAATAATAAAAAAATAATAATTCCAGCAATACGATACCCAGAAAGTTTCTGTTTATAAATAAGAAAAAAAACACACTACAAACGGCTACAAATATCGTGAGAAAAGATACAAAAAAAAAATGAATTCTAGCAATTAGAAACCGGAAAGTTTCTGGTTTATAAATAAGGAGAAGAAACATTCAAACAGCTACTAATATTGTGAGAAAAAGATACAAAAAAGACCCCCAAAAAGCAACAAAAACAAATATTAATAATAATAAAAAAATAAAATAAAACTAAAAAAAAAATGAAAAAAAAAATAATAAAAAAAAATTAATTCCAGCAATACGATACCCGAAAGTTTCTGGTTTATAAATAAGAAAGAAAAAAAACACTACAAACGGCTACAAATATTGTGAGAAAAAGATACAAAAAATAAAAAAAAACAACAAAAAAATAAATGAATTCCAGCAATTAGAAACCGGAAAGTTTCTGGTTTATAAACAAGGGGAAAAAACATTCAAAAAGCTACAAATATTGTGAGAAAAAGATACAAAAAAAGCCCAAAAAACAACAAAAAAAAATAATAATAATAAAAAAAATAAAATGAATCCCAGCAATTAGAAACCCGGAAAGTTTCTGGTTTATAAACAAGGGGAAAAAACATTCAAAAAGCTACAAATATTGTGAGAAAAAGATACAAAAACAAACCAAAAAATAAATAAAAAAAAATAAAATTAATGGATTCGGCAATTTAGAACTGGAAATTTCCTCCCCAATTTCCCAGCATTTATGGAAATAGAACCTGTAGGGATTTCCCTGTAATCTGAAGCTTTTTTCTTGAAACATTTTATTTTTTTACTTTTTTATAATTTCTTTTTTTTTTATTTTAACAAAAACATTTCACCACTTTGAGGGCCCATTCACCCCAGCATGGTCCTGGGAGGTGCGTTGTGTCAAATCCAAATCTTGCCTTGGGGGGGGGGGGGGGGGAACTACGTTCATTTAAACAAGCTGCGCCCTTGCAGAGCTCAGACTCGGAGAAGCAGCACAAGGAGCCAATCACTGTAGTGCAAGAAGCACGCTGATAGCAGGAGAGAGCAGAGTGACAGAGAGATGAGCTCATCGGCCTATCATCAGCCAATCCCAGGATTTGGGGGGGGGACAAGACCTGTAAGTGATAGTGAAACTGCAGACATGGGAAAAAAATCAGGTCTACTTCCATACCAGATGGAGGGGGGGGGGGGTGCGTGATGTAACGCCGATCACATTATTGCGTTGCGTTGCATTTTTTTTCTTATTTATTTTACTTTATCTTATTTATTTTTAAACTGTTTCTTTTTTTATTTGGATCACTTTTATTCCTATTACAAGGAATGTTAACGTCCCTTGTAATAGAAAAAAACATGACAGGTCCTCTTATATATGAGATCTGGGGGTCAAAAAGACGTCACATCTCATATTTACACTAAAATGCAATAAAAAAAAAAAGTTGTCATTTGAAAAAAATGTAAAAAAAAATGTCCGGAAGTGACGTTTTGACGTCATTATACTGCGGCAGGTTAGGCACGACTGTGCGAAATCGCCGTCGGCCGCTTTAAGAGCTATAGGGGGCGCACACACCCACGGGCACGACACCGGAGCAGAAGCGCATGGCCGGCGGCCGCGATGTCCGCCGGCGACCCCGCGAACACTTCTTTAGAGAGCCAGGACGGCGATCTGTCAATGTAAACAGACAGATCCCCATTCTGTCCGGGAAGTAGTGAGAGATTGTCTGTTCCTAGTGATCAGGAACAACGATCTGTCTCCTCCTCCAGTCAGCATATTTATTATAGCAAAAAGTAAAAAAATAAATGGTTTTTGTTTTTCATAATTGTCGCTCTTTTTTTGTTTATAGCGCAAACATTTTTAAAACCGTTTGGCCTAAAATGAGGAAGATCGGAGGTGATGAAATACCACCAAAAGAAAGCTCCAATTATGGGGGGAAAAAAAGTAAATTTTGTTTGTGTACTACGTCGCACAACCATGCAATTGACCATGCAGTTCAAGCGAGGCAAAAATGGCCTGGTCATTAAGGGGGGGTAAATCCTTCCGGGGCTGAAGTGGTTAAAGAAGGGTGCCATTTAGGCCCCATATTGGAGAGTATTGTAATCGTGAGCAGAATCTGCACGAATCTGCTTGCAATTCCAGAATTGGGGGGCGAATCGTGTGACGCGCTTCCGGTGCCGTTATTTCTGAATGCCCCCCCCCCCAAACGTGGTCCGTTGTTTATAATATTTATTTATTCATTATTTTATTTATTAATTTGTTATTTATTTATTCATTTTTTATTTTATTTATTTATTATTTATTTATTCATTTTTTTATTTATTCATTTTTTTTTTGTTTTATTTGGCACCATGCCACAATATTCCAGAGTTTTCGTCATGCAGCAAAAAAAACAAAACAAAATGAATAAAAAAAAATGAATAAAAAAAATAAATAAAAAATAAATAAATAAAAAAATATAAAGAATGAATAAATTAATAAAATAAAAAATGAATAAATTAAATAAAATAATAAAATGGATATGAAATGAATAAAAAATGAATAAATAAAAAATAATAATAAATAAAAAAAAATAAAAAATGAATAAATAATGAATAAATAAAAAAAAAATGAATAAATGAAATAAAATAATAAAAATGGATATGAAATGAATAAAAAAAATGAATAAATAAAATAATAATAAAAAAAAATAATAATAAAAAAAAATGAATAAAAAATAAATAAAAATAATAATAATAAAAACGCACCACGTTTGGGGGGGAGCCATTCAGAAATACCGGCAGCGGAAGCACGTCACACGCTTTGCCCCCCCCGATTCTGGAACTGTGAGCAGAATCATGCGGATTTTGCTCACGATTCCAATACGCTCCAATATGGGGCCTAAATGGCACCCCGTGAACACATTGGACGCGGGTTGCCTCTAATAGGTACTGCAGTGCAGTAAGGCAACACATTAGCGCAAAACACGCCGGCGTTGTGGGCGCAACGCAGTGCAAAGGGTTAAAAAAACGCAGATTTTTAACACAAATGCGTTGAGTGATTTCGATAACCCGCAGAACGTTTATATATTTTTCTTATTTCGAAACAAATCCAAATAAAGAAATGAGAGTCGATGACACGAAGGGAAGGAATAAAAATGGTATGGTGGACGGCGGCGGGGGATCGGCGGCCTCATTCTCCAGGCGGGGTCACCGGCGGCGGATGAGGACATCTCGGAGCTCCCAGATATGATTTATGAGGGAAATAAAATGGAAAAGACAACAAAAAACTCTTTTTTTTTTTTTTCTTCTCGGGGTGGAGCTCCACATAGAAGCCAGAGGAGCGCCGACTATTCTCACCGGCGGAATTGAATTTCCTCTCGTCTCGTCTTACAACTGAAAAACGTGCGCACGCCCGGCTCAGGTTCACCGTGTGAAGAGAGGGGGGGGGATGGGGGGGGGGGTTTGTTAAGGTTGATCTGTAGCTTAAACATTTCCCAGATAGAACGTGGGAGAGGGTTTTACCACTGAGAGTTCCCCTCACTTCCCGTCCTGGTGACAACTTTATCACCAGGACAGGATGATGTTGTCACCGCTGTGGACAGGATAGGAAATGGGGGGGGGGTTGGTTTACGCCCCCTCCCTTTCTGTATCATCTGATAAGACAAAGGGGAATTATACAATCAGATTGCATAGTGTATGGTCAATTTTAGTTCTCGGCAATCCAAGACTAAACGACTGGTCAGATCTGAATCTAGGCGACCCAAGACCGGTCAGATCTCAATCCAGGCAACCCAGGACTGGTCAGACACCGATCTAGGCAACCCAAGACTGGTCAGATCTCGATCCAGGCAACCCAGGACTGGTCAGACACCGATCTAGGCAACCCAAGACTGGTCAGATCTTGATCCAATAAACCCAAGACCGGTCAGATCTCGATCTAGGCAAACCAAGACTGGTCAGATCTCAATCTAGGCAACCCAAGACTGGTCAGGTCTCAATCTAGGCAACCCAAAACCGGTCAGGTCTCAATCCAGGCAACCCAAGACCGGTCAGATCTCAATCCAGGCAACCCAACACCGGTCAGATCTCGATCTAGGCAACCCAACACCGGTCAGATCTCGATCTAGGCAATCTACAACTGGTCAAATCTCGATCTAGGCAACCCAAGACCGGTCTGATCTCAATCCAGGCAACCCAACACCGGTCAGATCTCGATCTAGGTAACCCAAGACTAGTCAGATCTTGATCTAGGCAATCCACGACTGGTCAGATCTCGATCTAGGCAACCCAAGACTGGTCAGATCTCGATCCAGGCAACCCAAGACCGGTCAGATCTCGATCTAAGCTATCTACAACTGGTTAGATCTCGATCTAGGCAATCTACAACTGGTCCGATCTCGATCTAGGCAATCTACGACTGGTCAGATCTCAATCCAGGCAACCCAAGACCGGTCAGATCTCGATCTAGGCAACCCAACACCGGTCAGATCTCGATCTAGGCAATCTACAACTGGTCAAACCTCGATCTAGGTAACCCAAGACCGGTCAGATCTCGATCTAGGCAATCTACAACTGGTCAAACCTCGATCTAGGTAACCCAAGACCGGTCAGATCTCGATCTAGGCAATCTACGACTGGTCAGATCTCGATCTAGGCAATCTACGACTGGTCAGATCTCAATCTAGGCAACCCAAGACTGGTCCAATCTCGATCTAGATAACCCAAGACTGGTCAAATCTTGATCTAGATAACCCAAGACTAGTCAGATCTTGATCTAGGCAATCCACGACTGGTCAGATCTCAATCTAGGCAATCTATGAATTGTCAAACATCAATCAACTCAATCTCTAATTGATGGAATATCAATTTATTTAATCTCTAATTGGTTAGTTAATGCTATCTACTTAACCAGACTCAGTCATCTGGATGATCTGATTGGCTCACCATTCACAATGATCGGTGTGACCCGTACTGAATTCCAGAGTCGGTCTTGCAGCGCCGGAGAGCCGGGCTCAGGGTCAGCAGGTGTCACAGAAGGGTTTGAAGATGAAGAGGACAGATACGGGGGAGGGGGGAATCTTCTGATCTCTCATTAATCCCTTATGAATGGAGTGTACCATTAGGAGGATTGGGGGGGTGTTAACGCTCCCAGGGGGGCAAATTGAGGGGGAGGAGAAGACTTTGCACCACATGCTGATGTAAAGATCATTTATTGCAACACGGCCGGCCCTTCAGATCTAATAAACTGGGACAACATTTACTGCGTCACCCCCCCCCCCCCATGCCAAAACCCCCACCGGGCCCTCAGCGCTCAGCTTTAGGGGCCCCAATTTCTCCTTTGTAGCGAGTTGGTTGATGCGTGTTGTCATGAGTAACGGCAGTCAACTTATCATATTAAACCTCATTCATTCCACATGGTGCCTCCCGTACTGAAGATGTATAAAATGGAGGAAATTGATGGTGTAAAATGTAGCAAAACAAAAAGTAACAAGTTTTTGTACAAACAAAAAAAAAAAAAAAAGAAGAGAAGCCGACGGTTAGGAAAGACGAAGCCGCGTTTGGCAGACGAGGGGACGGCAGCTGTGCCAGACGGGGCAGCGTCAGGTGTCTGGCTGTAATTAACTACCTGGATAGAGAGGTTAGGGGCCCCAGGAGGATAAATAAGGCAGGCTAGGGGCCCTAGGAAGAAAAATAAGGCAGGCTAGGGGCCCCATGAGGATAAATAAGGCAGGCTAGGATAGGTTAAACGGGTAAGAGGCTCCAGGAGTATAAGCAAGACAAGTTAGAGGTCCCAGGTGGATTGGTAAGACTGATTAGGGGCCCCTGGAGGACAAATAAGAAGCCAGGGGTCCCTGGAGGATAAACAGAGGTTGGAAGACCTTGAGGTTTAAACGGGAGAGCTTGGGGACCCTGAAAGATAGATTAGAGTTAAGCGGCTCCAAGATGTTATTTAAATGAGATTAGTGGCTCCTTGAAGATCAACGAGGAAGGTTAGGGGCCACTGGAAGATAGATGAGAGGTTAGGGGCTTCTAGGGGATAGGAAGGAGAGGTTAGGGGCGCCTAGGGGATAGGAAGGAGAGGTTGGGGCCACTGGAAGATAGATGAGAGGTTAGGGGCTCCTAGGGGATAGGAAAAAGAGGTTAGGGGCTCCTAGGGGATAGGAAGGAGAGTTTAGGGGCTCCTAGGGGCAAGGAAGGAGAGGTTAGGGCCACTGGAAGATAGATGAGAGGTTAGGGGCTCCTAGGGGATAGGAAAAAGAGGTTAGGGGCTCCTAGGAGATAGGAAGGAGAGTTTAGGGGCAAGGAAGGAGAGGTTAGGGCTCCTAGGGGATAGGAAGGAGAGGTTAGGGGACTTGTAGAGAAGAGGTATTAGAGTTCAGGGGCCCCAGGTGGATAGAGAAGAGAGGTTAGGGGCCTCTGGATGTCAGATGAGAGAGGTTAGGGGCTCCTGGTGAAGAGGGAAGAGAGGTTGAGGCTTCTGGACTATAGAAACGTTAAGTGGATCCTGGAGCAGAGAGCTAGCGATTACTCTATTTAAATTTTGGAGATATATGGGAACGTGGGGTGTTGTAGGACAGAAGTGGGGTGCTTGGGCTCTGTGCAGAGGAGAAGTTCGGGAGGTTGTCCTACAGAAGTGGGGTGCTCAGGATCTGTGTTTGGAAGCAGAGAAGTTGAGGGGTTGTGGGACAGAAGTGGGGTGCTCAGGATCTGTGTGGAGATGCAGAGAAGTTGGGGTGTTGTAGGACAGAAGAGGGGTCCTCAGGAACTGTGCAGAGATGCGAAAAATAAGCTAGGGGGTTGTGGGACTGAAGTGGCGTGCTCAGGATCTGTGCATGGAACCAGAGAAGTTGGGGGGCTGTAGAATAGAAGCGGGGTGCTCAGGATCCGTGCTTGGAACCAGAGAAGTTGGGGGGCTGTAGGACAGAAGTGGGGTGCTCAGGATCCTTGCTTGGAAGAAGAGAAGTTGGGGGGGCTGTAGGATAGAAGTGGGGTGCTCAGGATCTGTGCTTGCAAGCACAGAAGTTGGGGGGGCTGAAGGATAGAAGTGGGGTGCTCGGCATATGTGCAGAGATGTAGAGAAGTTGGAGTGTCGTAGGAGAGAAGTGGGGTGCTCAGGATCTGTGCTTGGAACCAGAGAAGTTGGGGGGTTGTAGAATAGAAGCGGGGTGCTCAGGATCCGTGCTTGGAACCAGAGAAGTTGGGGGCTGTAGGACAGAAGCGGGGTGCTCAGGATCCGTGCTTGGAAGCAGAGAAGTTGGGGGGGCTGTAGGATAGAAGTGGGGTGCTCAGGATCCATGCTTGGAGGCAGAGAAGTTGGGGGGTTGTAGGATAGAAGTGGGGTGCTCAGGATCCGTGCTTGGAAGCAGAGAAGTTGGGGGGCTGTAGGATAGAAGTGGGGTGCTCAGGATCCGTGCTTGGAAGCAGAGAAGTTGGGGGTTGTAGGATAGAAGTGGAGTGCTCAAGATCTGTGTTTGGAAGCAGAGAAGTTGGGGGGCTGTAGGATAAAAGTGGGGTGCTCAGGATCTGTGCCTGGAAGCAGAGAAGTTGGGGGACTGTAGGATAGAAGTGGGGTGCTCAGGATCCGTGCTTGGAAGCAGAGAAGTTGGGGGTTGTAGGATAGAAGTGGGGTGCTCAGGATCCGTGCTTGGAAGCAGAGAAGTTGGGGGGCTGTAGGATAGAAGTGGGGTGCTCAGGATCCGTGCTTGGAAGCAGAGAAATTGGGGGTTGTAGAATAGAAGCGGGGTGCTCAGGATCTCTGTTTGGAAGCAGAAGAGTAGTTGGGGGGCTGTAGGATAGAAGTGGGGTGTTCAGGATCTGTGCTTGGAAGCAGAGAAGTTGGGGGGCTGTAGGATAGAAGTGGGGTGCTCAAGATCTGTGTTTGGAAGTAGAAGAGAAGTTGGGGGACTGTAGGATAGAAGTGGGGTGCTCAGGATCCGTGCTTGGAAGCAGAGAAGTTGGGGGTTGTAGGATAGAAGTGGGGTGCTCAGGATCCGTGCTTGGAAGCAGAGAAGTTGGGGGGCTGTAGGATAGAAGTGGGGTGCTCAGGATCCGTGCTTGGAAGCAGAGAAGTTGGGGGTTGTAGAATAGAAGCGGGGTGCTCAGGATCTCTGTTTGGAAGCAGAAGAGTAGTTGGGGGGCTGTAGGATAGAAGTGGGGTGTTCAGGATCTGTGCTTGGAAGCAGAGAAGTTGGGGGGCTGTAGGATAGAAGTGGGGTGCTCAAGATCTGTGTTTGGAAGTAGAAGAGAAGTTGGGGGGCTGTAGGATAGAAGTGGGGTGCTCAGGATCTGTGCTTGGAAGAAGAGAAGTTGGGGGTTGTAGGATAGAAGTGGGGTGCTCAGGATCCGTGCTTGGAAGCAGAGAAGTTGGGGGGCTGTAGAATAGAAGTGGGTTGCTCAGGATCCGTGCTTGGAAGCAGAGAAGTTGGGGGGCTGTAGGATAGAAGTGGGGTGTTTAGGATCCGTGCTTGGAAGCAGAGAAGTTGGGGGGCTGTAGGATAGAAGTGGGGTGCTCAGGATCCGTGCTTGGAAGCAGAAGAGTAGTTGGGGGGCTGTAGGATAGAAGCGGTGGTGCTCAGGATCCATGCTTGGAAGCAGAGAAGTTGGGGGGGCTGTAGGATAGAAGTGGGGTGCTCAGGATCCGTGCTTGGAAGCAGAGAAGTTGGGGGGCTGTAGGATAGAAGTGGGGTGCTCAGGATCTGTGCTTGGAAGCAGAGAAGTTGGGGGGCTGTAGGATAGAAGCGGGGTGCTCAGGATCCGTGCTTGGAAGCAGAGAAGTTGGGGGGCTATAGGATAGAAGCGGGGTGCTCAGGATCCGTGCTTGGAAGCAGAGAAGTTGGGGGGCTGTAGGATAGAAGCGGGGTGCTCGGGATCTGTGTTTGGAAGCAGAAGAGAAGTTGGACAGATTTTTTTGGAAGGGGGAGGAGAAAGTGAAAGGAGAGAGGAACATGAAAGCGAGGAAAAGGGGGGGGGTGGGGATTCCGGGAGAGGAAAGGGGGGGGGAGGAAGGGAGGGGGAGTCAGGAAGGGGGAGGGGCCCACAGACCTTCATTGTTTCTAAACAATCCTGAAAGGCAGCCGCTTGGCTGAGGGGTTTTTAGCACGGGGAGATATTAATAGCCCCATACAAAGGAGGGCTGGGCAACAGAGCTGACACTTCACCCGCTTTTCCGAAAGGAAGACGTCGGCTCAATGCTGGAAAATGCTGACGGCTCACATCGGAGGGGGGAGGGGGGGATCGCACAGATTTTTATGAGACAAATAAAAGATTTATAAGTCAGAAGAAAAAAAAAGAACAAAGGAAAATCTGAGCCAACAAAACCAGAAAACAAAAAGTTGAATCAAAAGAGTTTAAATAAAAGAAAAACAAACTTTATAAAAAAGGAATAACGAGAGGGATCAGTGTGAGGTGGGGGTATAAATAGGGGGGCAGAGGTGAGAAATGGTGATGGTGGGGGGGCAGAGGTGAGAAATGGCGATGGTGGGGGGGGGGCAGAGGTGAGAAATGGCGATGGAGGGGGGGGCAGAGGTGAGAAATGGCGATGGAGGGGGGGCAGAGGTGAGAAATGGCGATGGGGGGCAGAGGTGAGAAATGGCGATGGGGGGGCAGAGGTGAGAAATGGCAATGGAGGGGGGTCAGAGGTGAGAAACAGCGATGGGGGAGCAGGGGGGGGGAGGTTACAGGATGAACAGGTAATATTTTGGATATTTGGCTGAAGAAGATTTCATAAATTCGGAGGACCGGACATCATACCAGCCGGGGACAATCTGACCGACACAAAGAGGATGAGAAATTCAGAGGGAGACAAAGTGACTGCAAAATGTTGGGGATCCCAGACTGAAAAGGATGAAGGATTTGGGGGTGACATTGAGGGGTGATTATATATATATATATATAAGAATGGCATTTAGGGGGATCAGATGGATAAAGAAATCTTAGAAATTTAGGGGATCGTCAAGTCACCATCTAATGAAGGACTGGATGTCATTAAGGGGGGGGGGGGAGGATTTGAGGGTGACACTGAGGGGTGACTATTTGGAAATCATATACAAGAATTAAACATTTAGAGGGTCATAAAAATATAAAGGGATGAAGGATTTGGAGGGGACATAAAGGGATGACGGATCTGGGGGTGACATAAAGGGATGACGGATCTGGGGGTGACATAAAGGGATGACGGATCTGGGGGTGACAACAAGGGATGAAGGATTTGGAGGTGACATAAATGGATTAAGAATATTGGGGTGACATAAAGGGATAAAGGATTTGGAGGGGACATAAAGGGATCTGGGGGTGACATAAAGGGATGAAGGATATGGGGGTGACATAAAGGGATGAAGCATATGGGGGTGACATAAAGGGATGAAGGATCTGGGGGTGACATAAAGGGATAAAGGATCTGGGGGTGACATAAAGGGATAAAGGATCTGGGGGTGACATAAAGGGATGAAGGATTTGGAGGGGACATAAAGGGATACATGATCTGGGGGTGACAATAAGGGATAAAGGATCTGGAGGGGACATAAAGGGATGGAGGATTTTGGGGGGGGGGGCGATGACATAAATGGATGAAGGATCTTTGGGGGGGAGTGATGTAAAGGAATGAAGGTTCTGAAGGTAACACACAGGGATGAAGGATCTTTGGGGGGGGGGACGATTACATAAAGTGATGAAGGATCTTTGGGGGGGTGACAATAAGGGATGAAGGATCTTTGGTGGGGGGGGGGGGGGTGACAATAAGGGATGAAGGATCTTTATGGGGGGGGGGGGGGGGACATGAAGGATATGGAGATAAAGGATTTGGAGGGGATATAAGACTTGGGGAGACATAAAAGCTATGAAGGACTTGGGGTGGCATAAAGGATTGGAAGGGGAGTAACAAAGGGATGAAGGACTTGGGGGTGACATGAAGGATCTGGGGAAGACATAAAGGGATGAAGGACTTGGGGGTGACATGAAGGATCTGGAGGTGACATAAAGGGATGAAGGATTGTGTGGGTGACATAAAGAAATGAAGGATTTGGGGGTGACATAAAGAAATGAAGGATTTGGGGGTGACATAAAGGGATGAAGGATTTGGAGGGGACATAAAGGGATGAAGGATCTGGGGGTGACAACAAGGGATGAAGGATCTGGGGGTGACATAAAGGGATAAAGGGATGAAGGATCTGGGGGTGACAACAAGGGATGAAGGATCTGGGGGTGACAACAAGGGATGAAGGATCTGGGGGTGACAACAAGGGATGAAGGATCTGGGGGTGACATAAAGGGATGAAGGATCTGGGGGTGACATAAAGGGATGAAGAAATTGGAGGTGACATAAATGGATTAGGATTTTGGGGTGACAAAGGGATAAAGGACTTGGAAGGGACATAAAGGGATACATGATCTGGGGGTGACAATAAGGGAAGAAGGATTTGGAGGTGACAATAAGGGATGACGGATCTGGGGGTGACAATAAGGGATAAAGTATTTGGAGGTGACATAAATGGATTAGGATTTTGGGGTAATATAAAGGGATAAAGGACTTGGAAGGGACATAAAGGGATACATGATCTGGGGGTGACAATAAGGGAAGAAGGATTTGGAGGGACGACGATGACATAAAGGGATATAGGATCTGGATGTAACACACAGGGATGAAGGATCTTGGGGGGGGGGGGTGACATGAAGGATCTGGAGATAAAGGATTTGGAGGGGATATAAGACTTGGGGTGTCATAAAAGGTATGAAGGACTTGGGGGTTACATAAAGGATTGGAAGGGGAGTAACAAAGGGATGAAGGACTTGGGGGTGACATAGAGGATCTGGGGGTGACATGAAGGATCTGGGGGTGACTTAGAGGATCTGGGGGTGACATGAGGGGATGAAGAATGTTGTTGTGATATAGGGGGACAAAAGACTTGGGGGGGGATAACATAAAGGGGTGACTTGAGATGACTAAAAAGATGGATGACATAAAGGGATTTGGGGGCAACAAAAGATGAAGGACTTTAGGGCATGATATAAGACTTGGGGTGACATAATGGCCTATAGGATTGGGGGGGGGGGTGAAGTATGTGGGAATTCTATAAAGGGGTGACAGATTTAGGGGGGTGACATGTGAAGGGACACAGGAATAGAGGTAACAGACACTGGGGTTGATTTACTAATGGCAAATAGAATGTACACTTTGCAAAGAACACCCAATCACATGGAAGGAAAAATTTAAAAAGCGCATTGTTTGGTTGCATATGATTGGATGATGGAAGTCCGCAGAGCTCCTCCCTCATTTACTAAGCTCTGGAGCAACTGTGTGTGAGATGTAATTGGGAAGCGTGTACAGAAAATAATGTAGATGGAAGGGGATGAAAGATTGGGGGTGATTATATAATGGGGGGCAGACTTGTAGGAGATCGGAGGACGGCCCGGGACACACATAGATATGAATGATCTGCTGAGAGGAGGATTTGGTGGAGAGGATTGGATACATGGCAGGTATTCAGGGGTTATTCATTTTGACACAGACTGTGAAGGTGGGTGGTGGGGAGGGGGAGTGTATGATGGGGTTCAGAAGAGGGGGGTGAAATTGGGAATTCGGGTGCTCCAATCTGACAGAACAAAGGGATATGAAGAGGGGGGGGTATGGAGGACACAGGCTGCAAAATCAATTTAATGAACACCAGACCTGATCCTATATATATATATATATATATATATATATATATATATATATATATTAATAATAATAATAATAATAATGTGCATACAGACTGGATCATGTGTGTAATATAATGTACACACATATCCATATAGGATACATTATATATTTAATGTGCATCTAGTTGTACAAAAAACACATGGAGTACCCAGCCTGATCATACATATATATAAATCTGTGTACTGTGTGTGACTGTATACATCATTTCATTTATATATAAACAATTATATATATATATATATATATATATATATATATATATATATATAGATAGATATATATATCTATCTCACTCTCGCTCTCTCTCTCTCTCTCTATATATATATATATATATATATATATATATATATATATATATATATATATATATATATATATATATATATATAAATAAAATGATAGCTCTCTCTGTAAAGTAAATAAACTGATTATATATATATATATATATATATATATATAAATAAGATGCTCTCTCGCGCTCTCTCTCTTATATATATATATATATATATATATATATATATATATATATATATATATATATATATATATATATATATTTTTTTTTTTTTTTTATATATACAATAAATAAATAAAATGAGATATATATAAATAAATATAAATACAATTATCTCTCTCTCTATATATATATATATATATATATAAATAAATAAAATGATATCTCTCTCTATAAAATAAATAAAATGATTATATATAAATAAGATGTTCTCTATATATATATATTTTTTTTTTGTTATATACAATAAATAAAATAAAATGAGATATATATAAATAAATATAAATAAGATGTTATCTCTCTTTATATATATATAAAATGATGTATAGAGTCGCACACAGTACACAGAGCTCATTGTTGCTCCGGGTCGCTCGGCTCACACAAGTTTCTCTCTACAAATGTTATAAAGTTTCAACCCCAAAACCGAGAAATCTCAGAGATACAATCGAGATCTGATCTGCGTCCGGAGGGCTGAAAACCGATATTCACATCCAACGCCGGGGACATCGTCCAATCACACAGAGGAGGCACGGGGGGGGGGGGGGGGGGAGATATATATTCATTTTTGTAAACTGTTGGCACTATATAAATCCTGAATAATATTAATAAAATAATAATATATGTATGTATGTATGTATGTATGTATGTATATCACTATATCACCCTGCTATATAATATTTAGAGATATGCTGCATCCTGCTATGTATTACAGATATATTACACCCTGCTATATGTAATACACAGATACACTACACCCTATTATATAATACATGTATATGGGACTCAGCTATATATTACACATATACTACACCCCATTATATAATATAAAGATAGGAAAGTATAATAATCACATAAATAAAGTTTTCTTATATATATATGTGTGTGTGTGTAAAATATAGAGATGAGAATATATACACAGATATATAGATAGAAATATATTGCACCCCACTATACAGACAATTGATATATAATATACAGAGAGACGTGCGTTACACAGACATATATGAATATACCACAGACAGCGAAGGTATTAGAGATATACAGCTATATACTCCACTATTCAATACAGACCGCAATATACAGCGCCCACACACCATATATATATATATATATACTGAGCGACCAATAGAATCCCACTAAGATCTACTGCGCACGCCATATACACTTTATACAGCGTCCTGATCATATATATATATATATATATTATACAGAGACTGGAGTGTATAGAAGAACAATGACATCCTATAGATCACTCTTCACTGTGTATATACTACACCCTCCTGTATACTACACCCTCCTATATACTACATGTATATACTACACCCTCCTATATACTACACCCTCCTATATACTACACCCTCCTATATACTACATGTATATACTACACCCTCCTATATACTACATGTATATACTACACCCTCCTATATACTACATGTATATACTACACCCTCCTATATACTACATGTATATACTACACCCTCCTATATACTACACCCTCCTATATACTACATGTATATACTACACCCTCCTGTATACTACACCCTCCTGTATACTACACCCTCCTATATACTACATGTATATACTACACCCTCCTGTATACTACATGTATATATATATTACACCCTCCTGTATACTACATGTATATATATATTACACCCTCCTGTATACTACATGTATATATATATTACACCCTCCTGTATACTACATGTATATATATATTACACCCTCCTGTATACTACATGTATATATATATTACACCCTCCTGTATACTACATGTATATATATTACACCCTCCTGTATACTACATGTATATATATTACACCCTCCTGTATACTACATGTATATATATTACACCCTCCTGTATACTACATGTATATATATATTACACCCTCATGTATACTACATGTATATATATTACACCCTCCTGTATACTACATGTATATATATTACACCCTCCTGTATACTACATGTATATATATTACACCCTCCTGTATACTACATGTATATATATTACACCCTCATGTATATATACTACGTGTGCATACACTACACATTGGTATATACTATGTGTGTATACATCATACAGATTCGATTGTATACTACACTGCAACCAGCCATACACTACACACCACATACATATACACAGGAATGAATGCAATCCTAATATACTATACATATACACACAGTCCCCGGATGGAGATATATATGATATACGATGTATATAGAATAATCGGTGTAGATGTGATCACCGTGTATATCCTATCCATAGGAGGAGAACACATTGTATATACATCATATGATAATAATAATAATAAAAATAATAATAATACTACAATGTATCTATAGAAGAAGAAGGATACATTGTATATACATCATATGATAATAATAATAATAATAATACAATGTATCTATAGGAGAAGAACACATTGTATGTACATCATATAATAATAATACAATGTATCTATAGGAGAAGAAGAAGGATACATTGTACATACAATGATATGATGATAATAATGTATCTCCTCTGTAGGTATGTGATGGATGGAGGAGGTCGGAGGACACAATACACACAATGATGGGGGGGGGATGGGGGGGGTCTCTCACCTTCCAGGCCCCGGGCCGGGGGGCCCCAGCACAGGAGGGCGGCCAGCAGGAGCTGCAGCAGCCGCGGGAGATCCATAGATCCGAGGAGGTAATATAATCCACACACACGTACACGGGGGGCCCCTGGTGTCAGTTGGGGCCCCGTCTCTCCGGAGTCTCCAGCAGGGATCGGACGGTCGGGGGGCCCCGGAGATCCCGGAGGAGAAACTTTACTGGATCCGACCAACTCCGAGAGAGCAGGAGAAACTCCGGGACCCCGCCCACCCGGCTCTGATTGGAGGAGGAGGAGACCCGGGGGGCGGGGATACCACACTCTGCTCTCACTACACAGAGATCATCCCCCCGACCAATCACTGCCTTCCAATCTGATATTATCTCTATATACTACACACAGCATGCTATATACTCACCTACATATCTATATATCTATATACTACACACAGCATGCTATATACTCACCTACATATCTATATATCTATACTACACACAGCATGCTATATACTCACCTACATATATATATATACTACACACAGCATGCTATATACTCACCTACATATATATATATATATACTACACACAGCATGCTATATACTCACCTACATATCTATATATCTATATACTACACACAGCATGCTATATACTCACCTACATATATATATATATATACTACACACAGCATGCTATATACTCACCTACATATCTATATATCTATATACTACACACAGCATGCTATATACTCACCTACACATATATATATATACTACACACAGCATGCTATATACTCACCTACATATATATATATATATACTACACACAGCATGCTATATACTCACCTACACACATATATATATACTACACACAGCATGCTATATACTCACCTACATATCTATATATCTATATACTACACACAGCATGCTATATACTCACCTACACATATATATATATACTACACACAGCATGCTATATACTCACCTACATATATATATATCTATATACTACACACAGCATGCTATATACTCACCTACATATCTATATATCTATATACTACACACAGCATGCTATATACTCACCTACACACATATATATATACTACACACAGCATGCTATATACTCACCTACATATCTATATATCTATATACTACACACAGCATGCTATATACTCACCTACACACATATATATATACTACACACAGCATGCTATATACTCACCTACATATCTATATATCTATATACTACACACAGCATGCTATATACTCACCTACACATATATATATATACTACACACAGCATGCTATATACTCACCTACATATATATATATCTATATACTACACACAGCATGCTATATACTCACCTACATATCTATATATCTATATACTACACACAGCATGCTATATACTCACCTACACACATATATATATACTACACACAGCATGCTATATACTCACCTACATATCTATATATCTATATACTACACACAGCATGCTATATACTCACCTACACACATATATATATCTATATATACTACACACAGCATGCTATATACTCACCTACATACATATATATATATACTACACACAGCATGCTATATACTCACCTACACACATATATATATACTACACACAGCATGCTATATACTCACCTACATATATATATATCTATATACTACACACAGCATGCTATATACTCACCTACACATATATATATATACTACACACAGCATGCTATATACTCACCTACATATATATATATACTACACACAGCATGCTATATACTCACCTACATATATATATATATATACTACACACAGCATGCTATATACTCACCTACACACATATATATATACTACACACAGCATGCTATATACTCACCTACATATCTATATATCTATATACTACACACAGCATGCTATATACTCACCTACACATATATATATATACTACACACAGCATGCTATATACTCACCTACACACACATCTATATCTATATACTACACACAGCATGCTATATACTCACCTACATATCTATATATCTATATACTACACACAGCATGCTATATACTCACCTACACACATATATATATACTACACACAGCATGCTATATACTCACCTACATATCTATATATCTATATACTACACACAGCATGCTATATACTCACCTACATATATATATATATACTACACACAGCATGCTATATACTCACCTACACATATATATATATACTACACACAGCATGCTATATACTCACCTACACACATATATATATACTACACACAGCATGCTATATACTCACTTACATTATTATTATTATTATGCAGGATTTATATAGCGCCAACAGTTTACGCAGCGCTTTACAACATCAGGGAAGACATTATAGTTACAATACAATTTAATACAGGAATGATCAGAGGGCCCTGCTCGTTAGAGCTCACAATCTACATATATATATATATATATACTACACACAGCATGCTATATACTCACCTACATATATATATATATACTACACACAGCATGCTATATACTCACCTACATATATATATATATACTACACACAGCATGCTATATACTCACCTACACACATATATATATACTACACACAGCATGCTATATACTCACCTACATATATATCTATATACTACACACAGCATGCTATATACTCACCTACACACATATATATATATATACTGCACCCTGTATATTATATATTACACCCGATATATTATATACTGCACACTATACTACAAGCATACCCCACTTTATGTACACAATGGGGTTTATTTACTATCGCTGGAAAGCGCAAAATCAGGCTCACTTCTGCATAGAGACCAATGAGCTTCTAACCCCAGCCTGTTCAATTAAGCCTGGTAATAAAACCTGGAAGCTCATTGGTTTCTGTGCAGAAGTGAGCCTTATTTTGCGCTTTCCAGCGATAGTAAATAAACCCCATTGTGTACATAAAGTGGGGTATGCACCCTATACACTATATATTGCATTCTACATATTATATATTGCACCCTATGGGCTAGATTCAGAAAGAAGATATGCTGGCGTATCTATTGATACGCCGCGTAACTTCTGGGATGCTCCGGCGTATCTTGCTTTCTGTATTCAGAAAGCAAGATACGCCGGAATTTGGCTAAGATCCGACTGGCGTAAGTCTCTTACACCGTTGTATCTTAGTTGCATATTTACGCTGGCCGCTAGGTGGAGCTTCCGTAGATTTACGCGAGGAATATGCAAATTAGGTAGTTACGCCGATAGTCTTTTTCTTTTTGATTACGTCGTTTGCGTAAATCGTTCGCAAATAGGGCTTAGCGTAATTTACGTTCACATCGAGCTATTTGAATCTACATCTATACATTGCACCCTATATACTATACATTGCACCCTATATACTATACATTGCACCCTATGTACTATACATTGCACCCTATGTACTATATATTGCACCCTATGTACTATATATTGCACCCTATGTACTATATATTGCACCCTATATACTATACATTGCACCATATGTACTATATATTGCACCCTATATACTATAGACTGCACCCTATATACTATATATTGCACCCTATATACTATACATTGCACCCTATATACTATACATTGCACCCAATATACTATATAGTGCACCCTATATACTATATACTGCACCCTATATACTATATATTGCACCCTATGTACTATATATTGCACCCTATATACTATACATTGCACCCTATGTACTATATATTGCACCCTATATACTATACATTGCACCCTATGTACTATATATTGCACCCTATATACTATATATTGCACCCTATGTACTATACATTGCACCCAATATACTATATAGTGCACCCTATATACTATATACTGCACCCTATATACTATATATTGCACCCTATATACTATACATTGCACCCTATGTACTATATATTGCACCCTATATACTATATACTGCACCCTATATACTATATATTGCACCCTATATACTATACCATACATACTATATATTGCACCCTATATACTGCACCCTATATACTATATATTGCACCCTATATACTATACCATACATACTATATATTGCACCCTATATACTGCACCCTATATACTATATATTGCACCCTATATACTATATATTGTACCCTATATACTATACCATACATACTATATATTACACCCTATATATTATATATTGCACCCTACATACCATACATTGCACCCAATATACTATATATTGCACCCTATATACTATAACATACATACTATATATTGCACCCTATATACTGCACCCTATATACTATATACTGCACCCTATATACTATATATTGCACCCTATATACTATAACATACATACTATATATTGCACCCTATATACTATATATTGCACCCTATATACTATATATTGCACCCTATATACTATACCATACATACTATATTTTGCACCCTATATACTATATGTTGCACCCTACATACCATACATTGCACCAAATATACTATATATTGCACCCTATATACTATACCATACATACTATATATTGCACCCTATATACTATATATTGCACCCTATATACTATACCATACATACTATATTTTGCACCCTTTATACTATATGTTGCACCCTACATACCATACATTGCACCCAATATACTATATATTGCACCCTATATACTATACCATACATACTATATATTGCACCCTAGATACTATATATTGCACCCTATATACTATATATTGCACACAAAATACTATATATTGCACCTTATATACTATATACTGCACCCTATATACTATATATTGTACCCTACATACCATACATTGCACCCTATATACTATATATTGCACCCTATACACTATACCATACATACTATATATTGCACCCTATATACTATATATTGCACCCTACATACTATACCCTACATACCATACATTGCACCCTATATACTATATATTGCACCCTACATACTATACGCTACATACTATATATTGCACCCTATATTCTACACCCTATATACTATACACAGCATTCTATATACTGCACTCTATATGCTGCTCCCAATATACTATACACTGCATCCTGTTTACTATATTCTGTACCCTATATTCTATTTACTGCAATCTATATCCGGCACCCTACATATTATATATTGCACCCTACATACTATACCTACTCTTCATATTATATACTACACTACATATTATACATTGCACCCTACATACTGTACACTACACCTGATATACTATAGACTGCGTCCTACATATACAGTATATTATATAAACCACACCCAATACTCTGCCCCACCTATATACTGATCTCTATATACAGCACACTTCCAGTTGTCACCAGTAGAGGAAGTGAGGATGAATGTTGCAGTGGGGGGACACCTGACATTGGAGAGATTTCCTCTCACTTCCTGTTGTGTCTCTGGGACAGGAAGTGAGGAGAGTCCCCCTCCCCCTCCCCCGATGGGGTGTAAAGATCAGTAAACACCCGGCAGAGACTCCAACCCTCCTCTCTAATATCCAACACCAGAAGCTCCGGGACACGCGGATCCTTGTGATTGGTGGCGCCCCCCTCAGATGAGACGGTGGATCCCCCCGGGGTCCCTACAATCCCTATTCTTCCCCATTCATCTCTTCCCATTCTTCACACAAGGGACCTCTCCTCTAATCCCGTTTGGTAAATCCGCCGTGACGGGACGCCATCCTCCCCTCCCCCCTGGAGTGTTCCCAGAGATGAGATGTGGAAGGGGCTCTGAATGTTGGAGAACTACAAGTCCCAGCATCTTCTCACTTCCCCTACGGTGGGCGCAGGGCTGTCTTAATGAGAGGGCACACCTGGGCACTGCCCAGGGGCCCCCGGTGTCTGTGTGTCACGTGGGCTGGAAACGTCCTCCGACAGAAGTCAGGGTGACAACACAAGGAAACGGCAGCACAGAGCGTTGTCACCCCGTAACAGGAAGTGCCTGAACCTGGCAGGATCACCAGAGAGGAAGTCATTGAGGTCTGCAGAGTCACATCTACTGACAATGAAGTGATAAGATGAATGTGCAAGAGAAGGGGAGTGCACGTCTTCCCATCCCCCCCCCCCATCGGCAGCGTGCATGCGTTGGGGTGCCATTTAGGATGAGTAAGAGCCTCGGTGACCACCTATGGGGATTTTCTCTCACTTCCTGTTGTGTCACCAGGCCAGGAAGTGAGGGGAAATCGTCCATTGGTGACAACAGTCTTGGTGACAATCTATGGGGATTTTCTCTCACTTCCTATTGTGTCACAAGAGCAGGAAGAGATGGGAAATCGTCCATTGGTGACAACCTATTCAGATTTCTCTCACTTCCTGTTGTGTCATCGAGGCAGGAAGTGAGGGAAAATCGTCCCTTAGTGACAAGAGTCTTGGTAAAACCTATTTGGATTTTCTCTCACTTCCTGTTGTGTCACCAGGGCAGAAAGTGAGGGGAAATCGTTCATTGGTGACAACGGTCTTGGTGACAACCTATTGGCAAAAAAGCTCTGCCCCCAAGTTTCTTAATGGATTCTGTCGAGGAAAACGATCCTGGTGACAACCTATTTGGATTTTCTCTCACTTCCTGTTGTGTCACAAGAGCAGGAAGAGATGGGAAATCGTCCATTGGTGACAACCTATTCGAATTTTCTCTCACTTCCTGGTGTGTCATCGGGGCAGGAAGTGATGGGAAATCGTCCATTGGTGTCAACGGTCTTGGTGATAACCTATGGGGATTCTCTTATTTTTTCTGTTGTGTCACCGGGGCAGGAAGTGAAAACAGTAACAGTACCCAAAGATCCTCCCTATGCGTTTAAAAAAAAAATACTGTTTTCACCTGTACAGGAAGTGATGAGAAATCATCCATTAGTGACAGTCTTGGTGACAACCTATGGGGATTTTCTCTCACTTCCTGTTGTATCATCGGGGCAGAAAGTAAGAGGGAAGTCGTCTATTGGTGACAACGGTCTTGGAGACAACCTATGGGGATTTTCTCTCACTTCCTGTGGTGTCACCAGAGCAGGAAGTGAAAACAGTAACAGTACCCAAAGCTCCTCCCTATGCGTTTCATTAAAAAAAATACTGTTTTCACCTGTACAGGAAGTGATGAGAAATCATCCATTAGTGACAGTCTTGGTGACAACCTATGGTGGATTCTCTCATTTTTCCTGTGGTGTCACCAGGGCAGGAAGCGATAGGAAATCGTCCATTGGTAACAACCTATTCAGATTTTCTCTCACTTCCTGTGGTGTCACCAAGGCAGGAAGTGAGAGGGTAATCGTCCATTGGTGACAACGGTCTCGGTGACAACCTATGGGGATTTTCTCTCACTTCCTGTGGTGTCACCAGGGCAGGAAGTGAGGGGAAATTGTCCATTGGTGACAACGGTATTGGTGGAAACGTATGGGGGGCATTTTCAAATGTTTCCTGTTTTGTGTCACCGGGGCAGGAAGTGAAAAGAGTAACAGTACCCAACAACAACAAAAAAAGAGTCCTTGGGGGGGGTCATGAGTACCGACTTACCCAGAGGTCATATATATTCATATATATATATATATACAGAGGGAACTGACCACTCCTACAAGGGCGTGTACCATTCCCCTTAGTCCCTCCCACACAGGATATTAATTACAATGTGCTATATTACCCATAGTGTTGTCACCTGTATAGGAGATGAGGGGAAATCCTCCAATCGTGACACCAACCAAGAAGAGATTCCCTCTCACTTCCTGTTGTGTAACCGGGACAGGAAGTGGAATAAGAGACAGTACCCAAAGCTCCTCCCTCCGCGTTTCGTCTGGGGAAAAAAAGACGTCCTTGTGGGGGGCAATGAGTATTGACTTACACCCAAGCCACATGGAGGGATCTGACCACTCCCACAAGGACATGTACCACTGTTCTTAGTCCCTCCCATAGTGGGTATCAATTACAACGTGCTATTACACTACCGTTGTCACCTGTACAGGAAGTGAGGGAAAATCGTCCAATGGGGACACCTGTGACAACTACAGCTCGGCCCATACTAGTACGACTGCAAAGATTAGCGATTTTGTGCCAGATTCAGGTAGAATTCCGGCGGCGTAACGTATCGCATTTACGTTACACCGCCGCAAGTTTTACGGGCAAGTGCTTGATTCACAAAGCACTTGCCTGTAAACCTGCGGCGGCGTAGCGCAAATCCGTCCGGCGCAAGCCCGCCTAATTCTAATGGGACGTGGATCATTTAAATTAGGCGCGTTCCCGCGCCGAACCGACTGCGCATGCTCCGTTTTGAAATTTCCCGACGTGCTTTGCGCGAAATTACGTCGCACCGACGTGATTTTTTGAACGGCGACGTGCGTTACGTCCTTTCCTATTCACGGACGACTTACGCAAAAAAAAAAATTTGAAATTCGCCGCGGGAACGACGGCCATACTTTAACATGGCTGGTCTATATATAAGCCAAGAAATAGCAGTCGTGGCCTGGATTCAAGAAGCAATTGCGCCTGTGTAACCATAGGTTACGCAGCGCAATTGCTTACTTGCGCCGGCGTAAAGAATGCTCCTGATTCAGGAACCTCGTTACGGCCTAAGACTGCAGCCTAAGATATGCGCGGCATAAGGCTCTTATGCCCTCATATCTTAGGCTGCATTCTTGCGATGGCCGCTAGGTGGCGTTCCCGTAGTTGTCAGCGCATAGTATGCAAATTGCATACTAACGCAGATTCACAACATTACACGAACCCTGCGTACGCAGTTTACGTCGTTTCCGTATGGCGGTTTTTGCGTAAGGCTGCCCCTGCTATTAGCAGGGGCAGCCAATGTTACGTATAGCCGTCGTTCCCGCGTCGCGAAATTTCAAATTTACGTAGTTTGCGTAAGTGATTCGTGAATGCCGCTGGACGCCATTCACGTTCACTTTGAAGCAAACGACGTCCTTGCGACGTCATTTGCCGCAATGCACGTCGGGAAAGTTTCCCGACGGAGCATGCGCTCTACGATCGGCGCGGGAACGCGCCTGATTTAAATGATTCCCGCCCCCTACGGGATAATTTAAATTGCGCGCGCTTACGCCGGGCATTTTGCCTGAGCGCCCACGCAATTTACGGAGCTACTGCTCCGTGAATCAAGGGCAGCGCAGTAAATCTGCGGGGGCGCAGGGCAAAAACGTTGCCCTGCGCCTCGGTAAAAAATGCGCAAATCTACCTGAATCCGGGCCCGTAACTATACGCCGGGAAAAGCCAACTAGCGACGACGTAAGAGAATGCGACGGCCGCGCGTACCTTCGTGGATCGCCGTAAACAGCTAATTAGCATACCCGACGCGGAAAACGACGCAAACTCCACCCAGCGGGCGCCGAAGTATTACACCTACGATCCGAAGGCGTACGAAGCCGTACGCCTGTCGGGTCGAAGCCAGAAGCCGGCGTATCTTGGTTTGAGAATTCAAACTAAAGATACGAAGCGGCAAATTTGAAAATACGCCGGAGTATCAGTAGATACGACGGCGTATTTCTTCTGTGAATCTGCCCCTCTGAGTGCAACTTTCATGCAAGACTTAGAGGAGATTTCCTCTCACTTCCTGTTGTGTCACCGGGACAGGAAGTAAAAAAAAAATTCCCTCCCCGAGACACACACAGCAATATAAACCAGAAAAAAAAAACACTTTTGAAAAGGGCTTAATATAAAAAAATAAAAAAATAAGCAGCACGCGCCCCAAAAAAACGGAGGACGCCACACTGGCGCGGCGTCGCCCTGGAACGCCAGGTCAGGACGCAGGCGGTCGATGAGCAGCGAGGAGAATACGGCGGCGGCGGCGCTCTGCACAGGGAAGGGGTTAATGGCGATTCGTCATGCCCCGCCGCCCCGTGTTTTTTTTTCGCTGAGATTCCCCGCATTCCACCCGCCGCTGATCATACAGCTGAGCGGCAACAAGCAGATATCCGATTACCCGGCTGCGCTGCTGCTATGGCCACCTCAGCGAGCCGCGACACGACCAAACTCACTTCACACAGCGACGCAAATTACAGTCCATGATGTAGAGACGTTTATGGGGGGGGTAAAAAAAAATGAGAAAAATGCCACCTGGCCGATGTGCACGCCGCGGCGGCTCAGTTTACACGCTTGTTGAAGGTACCGCGTTCTGCGTCACGCCACGCCGATCTGTCAGCGTGAAAAATATCCAGGAGGGTTTAGAATGACGGCACCACGTCTCTGTGTTCCCCTGTGTCTCCACCACGTCTCTGTGCGCCCCTGTGTCTCCACCACACCTCTGTGCGCCCCTGTGTCTCCACCACGCCTCTGTGCTCCCCTGTGTCTCCACCACACCTCTGTGCTCCCCTGTGTCTCCACCATGCCTCTGTGCTCCCTTGTGTCTCCACCACGCCTCTGAGCTCCCCTGTGTCTCCACCACACCTCTGTGCTCCCCTGTGTCTCCACCACGTCTCTGTGCGCCCCTGTGTCTCCACCACGCCTCTGTGCATCCCTGTGTCTCCACCACGTCTCTGTGCTCCCCTGTGTCTCCATCACACCTCTGTGCACCTCTGTGTCTCCACCGCATATCTGTGCACCCCTGAGTCTCCACCACACCTCTGAGCTCCCCTGTGTCTCCACCACGCCTCTGTGCTCCCCTGTGTCTCCACCACGTCTCTGTGCACCCCTGTGTCTCCACCACGCCTCTGTGCACCCCTGTGTCTACACCACGCCTCTGTGCACCCCTCTGTCTCCACCACTCCTTTGTGCACTCCTTTGTCTCCACTGCATATCTGTGCACCCCTGTGTCTCCACCCACGTCTCTTTGCTCCTCTGTGTCTCCACACATCTCTGTGCACCCCTATGTCTCCACCACACACCATTGTGTCTCCACCACACCCTTATGTCTCCACCACACCTCTGTGCACCCCTATGTTTCCATCACACCTCTGTGCACCCCTGTGTCTCCACCACACCTCTGTGTTCCCCTGTGTCTCCACCACACCTCTTTGTTTCTCTGAGTCTCCACCACGCCTCTGTGTTCCCTTGTGTCTCCACCACGCCTCTGTGCACCCCTGTGTCTCCACCACACCTCTGTGTTCCCCTGTGTCTCCACCACGCCTCTGTGTTCCCCTGTGTCTCCACCACGCCTCTGTGCTCCCCTGTGTCTCCACCACGCCTCTGTGCACCCCTGTGTCTCCATCACACCTCTGTGTTCCCCTGTGTCTCCACCACGCCTCTGTGTTCCCCTGTGTCTCCATCACACCTCTGTGTTCCCCTGTGTCTCCACCACGCCTCTGTGTTCCCCTGTGTCTCCACCACGCCTCTGTGCACCCCTGTGTCTTCACCACACCTCTGTGTTCCCCTGTGTCTCCACCACGCCTCTGTGTTCCCCTGTGTCTCCATCACACCTCTGTGTTCCCTTGTGTCTCCACCACGCCTCTGTGTTCCCCTGTGTCTCCACCACGCCTCTGTGTTCCCCTGTGTCTCCACCACGCCACTGTGTTCCCCTGTGTCTCCATCACACCTCTGTGTTCCCCTGTGTCTCCACCACGCCTCTGTGTTCCCCTGTGTCTCCATCACACCTCTGTGCTCCCCTGTGTCTCCACCACGTCTCTGTGCTCCCCTGTGTCTCCATCACACCTCTGTGTTCCCCTGTGTCTCCACCACACCTCTGTGCTCCCCTGTGTCTCCATCACACCTCTGTGCACCTCGGTGTCTCCACCGCATATCTGTGCACCCCTGTGTCTACACCACGCCTCTGTGCACCCCTGTGTCTCCACCACACGCCCCTGTGTCTCCACCACTCCTTTGTGCACTCCTTTGTCTCCACTGCATATCTGTGCTCCCCTGTGTCTCAACACGTCTCTGTGCACCCCTATGTCTCCACCACACACCATTGTGTCTCCACTACACCCTTATGTCTCCACCACACCTCTGTGCACCCCAATGTTTCCACCACACCTCTGTGCACCCCTGTGTCTCCATCACGTCTCTGTGCTCCCCTGTGTCTCCACCTCGTCTCTGTACTCCCCTGTGTCTCCACCACGCCTCTGTGCACCCCTGTGCCTCCACCACACGCCCCTGTGTGTCCACCTCGTCTCTGTGCTCCCCTGTGTCTCCACCACACCTCTGTGCTCCCCTGTGTCTCCACCTCGTCTCTGTGCTCCCCTGTGTCTCCACTACACCTCTGCGGACCCCTGTGTCTCCACCATGCCTCTGTGCACCCCTGTGCCTCCACCACACCTCTGTGTCTCCACCACACCTCTGTGCACCCCTATTTCTCCATCACGCCTCTGTGCTCCCTTGTGTCTCCACCTCGTCTCTGTGCTCCCCTGTGTCTCCACCACACCTCTGTGCACCCCTGTGTCTCCACCATGCCTCTGTGCACCCCTGTGCCTCCACCACACGCCCCTGTGTCTCCACAACTCCTCTGTGCACCCCTGTGCCTCCACCACACGCCCCTGTGTCTCCACCACTCCTCTGTGCACCCCTGTGCCTCCACCACACCTCTATGTGCCCCATGTCATCTAGTAACTCCATGAGTGACCCATGTTTTTTGGTGCATCCCATGTTAGCTAGTGACTCCAAGTACACCCCATGTCGAACATTGCATCTAATGCGCCAGTGCGCCCTCTGTGCCTCCAGTGCGCCCTCTGTGCCTCCAGTGTGCCCTCTGTGCCTCCAGTGCACCCTTTGTGCCTCTCTCGATGACTACAGACCACTGTCCATGACAAACCACAAAATGAAAAAAAATGTACATTTATAAAATTGCACTGAAGGAAGTCGAGGGGTACAACGTTTTACGAAAGACTGATGATTGGCGAGGACGCACGCCGCTCTTCACACCACAGTGGCTCCGTTTACACGCTCCTTAGAAAGCACACATCTCAAGGGGTTCAGGATGATGGCCGATGCCTCATTTTATCCACCTGGCTAGATGTAACTTTCGGGGATCCCAGCGGCGACGTCGAATCCTCTTAGAAAGATTCTTACGAAAGATTGGCGGTTGGCGGGTACGTTCCGGCTCTGTGATCGGAACGCCCTCCAGGGGAACATTTGGCCATATAAAGGAGTTTATTGAACCTTAGAAATGTTGTGTGTCCGGAGGGCCTGGGAACGTCTCGGTGAGACGCCCTCCACCCCGCACACTCACCAATTCTTCGGGTTTTTGTAGAATATTTGTTTTATCTCAGTTTTCTGCTCATACAGCGGGAATGTTGGCGCCCCCCGCGGGGGAACTGTCACTCCTTCTGACAGCTCTCACTTTTCCATGATACTGGAGAGGTGTTTTTACTATGAGTGTCGGCGGGGGGTCCTGACGGGCAGCGGGGAGAGGGCACAGGAGAACATAGCCGAGGGCTCCATGCTTGTTACATGGTGAGCCAGGTGCGCCATTAATACGTCAGCCCGCGTTTACGGGGGTCGGGCTAATTGATTTTAAACGCTGCATGCTCTAGTTTTTACGACAGGTCATGCCGGGCTTCAGAGTCAACTGCTGGTCAACGCGGAGTCTGCCGAGAAAACATATCACTAGCAACTGTTATCAGGGCCGCCATCAGGAATTTCGGGGCCCCTTACACTGCTTCAGGCACGGGCCCCCGAGGGGGGGGGGCGCCCACGAATTGAGAAGCGGGGAGGGGTGCTGACGAACAAAAAAAAAAGAAAAGGGGATTGCCATCTGGGCACCTGGGGACCTCCGGGCCCCTTACAGGTATACTGACGGAATTTTTTTTTCTTGTTCCATTTAAAAAAAAACATGGGCCCCTTACAGATATATTGACAAAAAGAAAGAAAAAAAGAAAAACAATAAAAAAAAGGGGTTGCCATCCGGGCACCTGGGGACCTCTGGGCCCCTTACAGGTATACTGACGAAATAAAAAAAACAAAAAAAATAAAAAAATAAAAAAACAAGGGGTTGCCATCCGAGCACCTGGGGACCTCCGGGCCCCTTACAGATATACTGCCTGTACCCGCCTGATGGCGGCCCTGAATGTTATTGGTTTCAAAGGACCATCCCAGACTCGTCCCTAATAAGCCTGGAATCATCTCCGGGTTCAACTGCTATTGGATTTTCCAATTTTTCTGGAGTTTTTGTCCGATTCTGAATCTCCCATCGACTACCAGTACCCTTACCAGTACCAGTACCATTACCAGTACCAGTATCAGTACCATTACCATTACCAGTACCAGTACCATTACCATTACCAGTACCATTACCAGTACCATTACCAGTACCATTACCATTACCAGTACCATTACCATTACCAGTACCATTACCAGTACCAGTACCATTACCAGTACCAGTACCATTACCAGTACCATTACCAGTACCATTACCAGTACCATTACCATTACCAGTACCATTACCATTACCATTACCAGTACCAGTACCATTACCATTACCAGTACCATTACCAGTACCATTACCAGTACCATTACCATTACCATTACCAGTACCATTACCAGTACCATTACCATTACCAGTACCATTACCAGTACCAGTACCATTACCAGTACCAGTACCATTACCAGTACCAGTACCAGTACCATTACCAGTACCATTACCAGTACCAGTAAAATTACCAGTACCATTAGCAGTACCATTACCATTACCAGTACCATTACCAGTACCATTACCATTACCATTACTAGTACCAGTACCAGTACCATTACCATTACCAGTACCATTACCATTACCATTACCAGTACCATTACCAGTACCATTACCATTACCATTACCAGTACCAGTACCATTACCAGTACCATTACCAGTACCATTACCATTACCATTACCAGTACCATTACCAGTACCAGTACCATTACCAGTACCAGTACCATTACCAGTACCATTACCAGTACCATTACCATTACCAGTACCATTACCAGTACCAGTACCATTACCAGTACCATTACCATTACCATTACCAGTACCATTACCAGTACCAGTACCATTACCAGTACCATTACCAGTACCATTACCATTACCAGTACCATTACCAGTACCAGTACCATTACCATTACCATTACCATTACCATTACCATTACCATTACCATAACCAGTACCATTACCAGTACCATTACCAGTACCAGTACCATTACCAGTACCATTACCATTACCAGTACCATTACCAGTACCAGTACCATTACCAGTACCAGTACCATTACCATTACCAGTACCATTACCATTACCAGTACCAGTACCATTACCAGTACCATTACCAGTACCATTATCATTACCAGTACCAGTACCAGTACCATTACCATTACCAGTACCAGTACCATTACCATTACCAGTACCATTACCAGTACCAGTACCATTACCAGTACCAGTACCATTACCATTACCAGTACCAGTACCATTACCAGTACCATTACCATTACCAGTACCAGTACCATTACCAGTACCATTACCAGTACCATTATCATTACCAGTACCAGTACCATTACCAGTACCAGTACCATTACCATTACCAGTCTCCCACTCCCATATTAAAAAAGTATTTTTCCCAACCCTCACTCAGCAGCAGCAGAAGAAAACCTCTGATTGGTCCACAAAACACCAATCACGTGTCCCGTTGTAATGAAATTTGGATTGGAAAATCCTCAACGAAGTTTCGTATACAATTCGGAAAGCACAGCAATTCGGATTCCGGATGCTCCCGAATGTACAAATTTGGGGAAAATTGGTAGGAATTTTCGATTCGTACGAAACGAACCTCACATGTCTACTCAGGTGACTTTATGAGAAGAAGTGTGATCAGCGCCCGGGCTGGAGGACCACTGAGAAAAAGCCACGGGGAATGCGTTGATTTCCATCACCGCTGCAAGGCGGGAGCAGCAAAAAACGATCACCGAGCGGCACCACCAAGAAAGAAGGCGGAGCTTGTGTACGGACCAAGAAAGCTTGTCTGTGCCCACATAGTCATATATACTGTAACTACACACTGCGTATAGAGACACTGGACGCAATGAGAGACACTGGGAACACACTGGCCACACTTGAAGACACTGGGGTAGATTCAGCTAGGGGCGCGCACTGATACGGCGGCGCAGCGTACCGTTTTTACGCTACGCCTCCGTAAATTACTGGAGCTACGCTTCATTCACAAAGCATTTGCTCCGTAATTTGCGGCGGCGTTTCGTAAAAGGGGCCGGCGTAAGCGCGCATAATTTAAATGATCCCGTAGGGGGCGTGGATCATTTAAATTAGGCGTGTTCCCACGCCGAACCTAATGCGCATGCGCCGTCCCTAAAATTTCCCGACGTGCTTTGCGCTAAATGACGTCGCAAGGACGGCATTGGTTTCGACGTGAACGTAAATGGCGTCCAAGCCCCATTCACGGACGACTTACGCAAACAACGTAAATTTCGAAAATCGCGACGCGGGAACGACGTGTATACTTACCATTGGCCGGCGCCTCCTAATAGCAGGAGCAGCCTTACGACAAAAGCGACGGACGCAAACGACGTAAAACACGACCGCCGGGCGCGCGTACGTTTGTGAATCGGCGTAAGTATGCAATTTGCATACTCTACGCTGACCACTACAGGTGCGCCACCTAGCGGCCAGCGTCAGAATGCAGCCTAAGATACGACGGCATAAGAGACTTATGCCAGTCGTATCTTAGGCTACAGTCGGCGTATCGAGCTTTCTGAATACAGAAAAGTCGATACGCCGGCGCTACTTAGCAATTACGCTGCGTATCTATGGATACGCAGGCGTAATTGCTACCTGAATCTACCCCACTGGCCACACACTGGTGGTACTTAGAGACACTGGCTTCACTTGGAGACACTGGCTGCACACTGGTTGCACTTTGAGACACTGGCCGAACTTCTAGCCATCTGGTCACACTTGGAGACACTGGCCACACACTAGCCACACTTAGAGACAGTGGCTGCACTTGGAGACACTGGCCTCACTTGGAGACACTGGCCGCAATTAGAGACACTGGCCACAATTAGAGACACTGGCCACAATTAGAGACACTGGAAACACACTGGTTGCACTTTGAGACACTGGCCGCACTTCGAGCCATCCCGGAGACACTGGCCACACTTGGAGATACTGGCCGCACTTGGAGACACTGGCCACAATTAGAGACACTGGCCACAATTAGAGACACTGGCCACACACTGGTGGTACTTGGAGACACTGGAAACACACTGGCCCAGATTCAAGTAGAATCGCGCAATATTTGCGTGGGCAAAGAGCAAATTTTTTTTCTCTGCGCCCACGCAAATATTGTGCTTTGCCCGCGATTCACGGAGCAGTTGCTCCGTAAATTGCGCGGGCAATATGCTAAGCAGCCGGGCGCAAGGCTGCCTAATGTAAATGATCCCGCCGGGGGCGGGAATCATTTAAATTAGGCGCGCTCCAGCGCCGAGCGAACAGCGCATGCTCCGTCGGGAAACTTTCCCGACGTGCATTGCGGCAAATGACGTCGCAAGGACGTCATTTGCTTGTAAGTGAACGTGAATGGCGTCCAGCGCCATTCACGGTTCACTTACGTAAACGACGTGAAATTTGAACGTCGCGAGCGGGAGGCGCAGCTATACTTTAGCATTGGTTGCGCCTGCTATTAGCAGGAGCAACCTTATGCTAAAGGCGCCGTACGGAAACTCCGTACCTTGCGTACGCAGGGCCCGCGCAACTTTTGTGAATCGGTGGTAGTATGCAATTTGCATACTATACGCCGATCACAATGGCCGCGCCCCCTAGCGGCCAACGCAAGAATGCAGCCTGGGATGTGAAGGCATAAGGAGGCTTATGTCTGTCAGATCCTAGGCTGCAGTCGGTGTAACGAGGTTCCTGAATCAGGAGCACTCGTTACACCGGAGCAAGTAAGCACTTGCGCCGCGCAACTATGGTTGCGCGGGCGCAAGTGCTTCTTGAATCTGGGCCACTGGTTGCACTTTGAGACACTGGCCGCACTTCGAGCCATCCCGGAGACACTGGCCACACTTGGAGATACTGGCCGCACTTGGAGATACTGGCCGCACTTGGAGACACTGGCCACAATTAGAGACACTGGCCACAATTAGAGACACTGGCCACACACTGGTTGCACTTTGAGACACTGGCCGCACTTCGAGCCATCCCGGAGACACTGGCCACACATTAGCCACACTTAGAGACAGTGGGGTAGATTCAGGTAGCAATTACGCCTGCGTATCCATAGATACGCAGCGTAATTGCTTAGTTGCGCCGGCATATCGACTTTTCTGTATTCAGAAAGCTCTATACGCCGACTGTAGCCTAAGACATGCGTGGCATAAGGCTCTTATGCCGTCGTATCGTAGGCCGCATTCTTACGCTGGCCGCTAGGTGGCATTCCCGTGGTGGTCAGCGTAGAGTATGCAAATTGCATACTCACGCCGATTCACAACCGTACGCGCGCCCGGCGTTCACATTTTATGTCGTTTGCGTTCGTCGGTTTCTGCGCAAGGCTGTTCCTGCTATTAGCAGGAGCAGCCATTGCTAAGTATACCCGCGTCGCGATTTTTGAAAATGACTTCGTTTGCGTAAGTGAATCGTAAATGGCACTGGACGCCATTTACGTTCACTTTGAAGCAAATGACGTCCTTGCGACGTCATTTACCGCAATGCACGTCGGGAAAGTTTCCCGACGTAGCATGCGCACTACGTTCGGCGCAGGAAAGCGCGTAATTTAAATGATCCACGCCCCCTACGGGATCATTTGAATTAGGCGGGCTTACGCCGGCCATTTTTACGGAGCGCCTCCGCAAATTACGGAGCTACTGCTTCCTGAATCAAGCGTAGCGCAGGTAATTTACGGAGGCGTAGCGAACAAAACGTAACGCTGCGCCTCCGTAAGAAGTGCGCAGCAGTACCTGAATCCACCCCCTTGAGTCCAATTAAATAGGAAAACTCTCGGTGTGAGTGGAGAACACAAACCCAATACGGTATTATTACGGATTGGAAGTTGTGGTGACGCTGACCCTGCAACCTCCAATAATAATCCCAGACCAGGAGATCGGACTCTTCTGATTGGCCAGCACTGAAATTAACTCCCCGTATGCCGCCTTCCTCAAGCTGTATAATAAGTGTGTCTCCCGGCTTTGTATTGGGCGATGGAGGATTGTGAGCCGACCTCTCCTGTCCTCCTCTCCTCTCTCTTGTCTCTCAGTGAATAAGCAGGAAGTGTCAGGGTGGTGTGATAGGAAATCCCGGGATTTGGAATGTCACAGTCCGGACACTGGGAGGGAAGAGAGCAGAGCGCAGGCTTCCTGGGGTCACACAGTGTCACTGACAGCACAATATTGTCCCCTTCTGTCCCTTATTGTCACCATCACACTCTGACTGCTCAACATCTCCGACCCTCAGAGGGACCTCCGTCCAACAAGTCCTACAATGTCACACTGCCCCCCCCATACCTGTCCTTCAATGTCACACTGCCCCCCCCATACCTGTCCTTCAATGTCACACTGCCCCCCCCATACCTGTCCTTCAATGTCACACTGCCCCCCCCATACCTGTCCTAGAGATGTCACACTGACCCCCCCATACCTGTCCTACAATGTCACACTGTCCCCCCCCATACCTGTCCTACAATGTCACACTGCCCCCCCCCATACCTGTCCTACAATGTCACACTGCCCCCCCCCCCATACCTGTCCTACAATGTCACACTGCCCCCCCCATACCTGTCCTAGAGATGTCACACTGCCCCCCCCAATACCTGTCCTACAATGTCACACTGCCCCCCCCCCCCCACTCCATCCAACAAGTCCTACAATGTCACACTGCCCCCCCCCCCCCATACCTGTCCTTCAATGTCACACTGCCCCCCCTCCACACCTGTCCTTCAATGTCACACTGCCCCCCCTCCACACCTGTCCTTCAATGTCACACTCCCCCCCCCCTCCACACCTGTCCTACAATGTCACACTGCCCCCCCCCAATACCTGTCCTTCAATGTCACACTGCCCCCCCCCCTCCACACCTGTCCTAAAATGTCACACTGCCCCCCCCATACCTGTCCTACAATGTCACACTGCCCCCCCATACCTGTCCTACAATGTCACACTGCCCCCCCATACCTGTCCTACAATGTCACACTGCCCCCCCATACCTGTCCTACAATGTCACACTGCCCCCCCATACCTGTCCTACAATGTCACACTGCCCCCCCATACCTGTCCTAGAGATGTCACACTGTCCCCTCCTGTCCTAGAGATGTCACACTGCCCCCTCCTGTCCTAGAGATGTCACACTGCCCCCTCCTGTCCTAGAGATGTCACACTGTCCCCTCCTGTCCTAGAGATGTCACACTGTCCCCTCCTGTCCTAGAGATGTCACACTGTCCCCTCCTGTCCTAGAGATGTCACACTGTCCCCTCCTGTCCTAGAGATGTCACACTGCCCCCTCCTGTCCTAGAGATGTCACACTGCCCCCTCCTGTCCTAGAGATGTCACACTGTCCCCTCCTGTCCTAGAGATGTCACACTGTCCCCCCCTGTCCTAGAGATGTCACACTGTCCCCCCCTGTCCTAGAGATGTCACACTGTCCCCTCTTGTACCTGTCCTAGAGATGTCACACTGTCCCCTCCTGTCCTAGAGATGTCACACTGTCCCCTCCTGTCCTAGAGATGTCACACTGTCCCCTCCTGTCCAAGAGATGTCACACTGTCCCCTCCTGTCCAAGAGATGTCACACTGTCCCCTCCTGTCCTAGAGATGTCACACTGTCCCCTCCTGTCCTAGAGATGTCACACTGTCCCCTCCTGTCCTAGAGATGTCACACTGTCCCCTCCTGTCCAAGAGATGTCACACTGTCCCCTCCTGTCCTAGAGATGTCACACTGTCCCCTCCTGTCCTAGAGATGTCACACTGCCCCCTCCTGTCCTAGAGATGTCACACTGTCCCCTCCTGTCCTAGAAATGTCACACTGTCCCCTCCTGTCCTAGAGATGTCACACTGTCCCCTCCTGTCCTAGAAATGTCACACTGTCCCCTCCTGTCCTAGAGATGTCACACTGCCCCCTCCTGTCCTAGAGATGTCACACTGTCCCCTCCTGTCCTAGAGATGTCACACTGTCCCCTCCTGTCCTAGAGATGTCACACTGTCCCCTCCTGTCCTAGAGATGTCACACTGTCCCCCCCTGTCCTAGAGATGTCACACTGTCCCCCCCTGTCCTAGAGATGTCACACTGACCCCTCCTGTCCTAGAGATGTCACACTGCCCCCTCCTGTCCTAGAGATGTCACACTGCCCCCTCCTGTCCTAGAGATGTCACACTGTCCCCCCCTGTCCTAGAGATGTCACACTGTCCCCTCCTGTACCTGTCCTAGAGATGTCACACTGTCCCCTCCTGTCCTAAAGATGTCACACTGTCCCCCCCTGTCCTAGAGATGTCACACTGTCCCCCCCCTGTCCTAGAGATGTCACACTGTCCCCTCCTGTACCTGTCCTAGAGATGTCACACTGTCCCCTCCTGTCCTAGAGATGTCACACTGTCCCCTCCTGTCCTAGAGATGTCACACTGTCCCCTCCTGTCCTAGAAATGTCACACTGTCCCCTCCTGTCCTAGAGATGTCACACTGTCCCCTCCTGTCCTAGAGATGTCACACTGCCCCCTCCTGTCCTAGAGATGTCACACTGTCCCCTCCTGTCCTAGAGATGTCACACTGCCCCCTCCTGTCCTAGAGATGTCACACTGTCCCCTCCTGTCCTAGAGATGTCACACTGCCCCCTCCTGTACTAGAGATGTCACACTGTCCCCTCCTGTCCTAGAGATGTCACACTGCCCCCTCCTGTCCTAGAGATGTCACACTGTCCCCTCCTGTCCTAGAGATGTCAAACTGTCCCCTCCTGTCCTAGAGATGTCACACTGTCCCCTCCTGTCCTAGAGATGTCACACTGTCCCCTCCTGTCCTAGAGATGTCACACTGTCCCCTCCTGTCCTAGAGATGTCACACTGCCCCCTCCTGTACCTGTCCTAGAGATGTCACACTGCCCCCTCCTGTCCTAGAGATGTCACACTGCCCCCTCCTGTCCTAGAGATGTCACACTGTCCCCTCCTGTCCTAGAGATGTCACACTGTCCCCTCCTGTCCTAGAGATGTCACACTGCCCCCTCCTGTCCTAGAGATGTCACACTGTCCCCTCCTGTCCTAGAGATGTCACACTGTCCCCTCCTGTCCTAGAGATGTCACACTGTCCCCTCCTGTCCTAGAGATGTCACACTGTTCCCTCCTGTCCTAGAGATGTCACACTGTCCCCTCCTGTCCTAGAGATGTCACACTGTCCCCTCCTGTCCTAGAGATGTCACACTGTCCCCTCCTGTCCTAGAGATGTCACACTGTCCCCTCCTGTCCTAGAGATGTCACACTGTCCCCCCTGTCCTAGAGATGTCACACTGTCCCCCCTGTCCTAGAGATGTCACACTGTCCCCCCTGTCCTAGAGATGTCACACTGTCCTCTCCTGTCCTAGAGATGTCACACTGTCCCCTCCTGTCCTAGAGATGTCACACTGTCCCCCCTGTCCTAGAGATGTCACACTGCCCCCTCCTGTCCTGGAGATGTCACACTGTCCTCTCCTGTCCTAGAGATGTCACACTGTCCCCTCCTGTCCTAGAGATGTCACACTGTCCCCCCTGTCCTAGAGATGTCACACTGTCCCCCCTGTCCTAGAGATGTCACACTGTCCCCCCCTGTCCTAGAGATGTCACACTGTCCTCTCCTGTCCTAGAGATGTCACACTGTCCTCTCCTGTACCTGTCCTAGAGATGTCACACTGTCCCCTCCTGTCCTAGAGATATCACACTGTCCCCTCCTGTCCTAGAGATGTCACACTGTCCCCTCCTGTACCTGTCCTAGAGATGTCACACTGTCCCCCCCTGTCCTAGAGATGTCACACTGTCCCCTCCTGTCCTAGAGATGTCACACTGTCCCCTCCTGTCCTAGAGATGTCACACTGCCCCCTCCTGTCCTAGAGATGTCAAACTGTCCCCTCCTGTCCTAGAGATGTCACACTGTCCCCTCCTGTCCTAGAGATGTCACACTGTCCCCTCCTGTCCTAGAGATGTCACACTGCCCCCCCTGTCCTAGAGATGTCACACTGACCCCTCCTGTCCTAGAGATGTCACACTGCCCCCTCCTGTCCTAGAGATGTCACACTGCCCCCTCCTGTCCTAGAGATGTCACACTGTCCCCTCCTGTACCTGTCCTAGAGATGTCACACTGTCCCCTCCTGTCCTAGAGATGTCACACTGTCCCTCCTGTCCTAGAGATGTCACACTGTCCCCTCCTGTCCTAGAGATGTCACACTGTCCCCTCCTGTACCTGTCCTAGAGATGTCACACTGCCCCCTCCTGTCCTAGAGATGTCACACTGTCCCCTCCTGTACCTGTCCTAGAGATGTCACACTGTCCTCTCCTGTCCTAGAGATGTCACACTGTCCCCTCCTGTACCTGTCCTAGAGATGTCACACTGTCCCCTCCTGTCCTAGAGATGTCACACTGTCCCTCCTGTCCTAGAGATGTCACACTGCCCCCTCCTGTCCTAGAGATGTCACACTGTCCCCTCCTGTACCTGTCCTAGAGATGTCACACTGTCCCCTCCTGTCCTAGAGATGTCACACTGTCCCCTCCTGTCCTAGAGATGTCACACTGTCCCCTCCTGTACCTGTCCTAGAGATGTCACACTGCCCACTCCTGTCCTAGAGATGTCACACTGCCCCCTCCTGTCCTAGAGATGTCACACTGTCCCCTCCTGTCCTAGAGATGTCACACTGTCCCCTCCTGTCCTAGAGATGTCACACTGCCCCCTCCTGTCCTAGAGATGTCACACTGTCCCCTCCTGTCCTAGAGATGTCACACTGTCCCCTCCTGTCCTAGAGATGTCACACTGTCCCCTCCTGTCCTAGAGATGTCACACTGTCCCCTCCTGTCCTAGAGATGTCACACTGTCCCCTCCTGTCCTAGAGATGTCACACTGTCCCCTCCTGTCCTAGAGATGTCACACTGTCCCCTCCTGTCCTAGAGATGTCACACTGTCCCCTCCTGTCCTAGAGATGTCACACTGTCCCCCCTGTCCTAGAGATGTCACACTGTCCCCCCTGTCCTAGAGATGTCACACTGTCCCCCCTGTCCTAGAGATGTCACACTGTCCTCTCCTGTCCTAGAGATGTCACACTGTCCCCTCCTGTCCTAGAGATGTCACACTGTCCCCCCTGTCCTAGAGATGTCACACTGCCCCCTCCTGTCCTAGAGATGTCACACTGTCCTCTCCTGTCCTAGAGATGTCACACTGTCCCCTCCTGTCCTAGAGATGTCACACTGTCCCCCCTGTCCTAGAGATGTCACACTGTCCCCCCTGTCCTAGAGATGTCACACTGTCCTCTCCTGTCCTAGAGATGTCACACTGTCCTCTCCTGTACCTGTCCTAGAGATGTCACACTGTCCCCTCCTGTCCTAGAGATATCACACTGTCCCCTCCTGTCCTGGAGATGTCACACTGTCCCCTCCTGTCCTAGAGATGTCACACTGTCCCCTCCTGTCCTAGAGATGTCACACTGTCCCCTCCTGTACCTGTCCTAGAGATGTCACACTGTCCCCTCCTGTCCTAAAGATGTCACACTGTCCCCCCTGTCCTAGAGATATCACACTGTCCCCTCCTGTCCTAGAGATGTCACACTGTCCCCTCCTGTCCTAGAGATGTCACACTGTCCCCTCCTGTCCTAGAGATGTCACACTGTCCTCTCCTGTCCTAGAGATGTCACACTGTCCTCTCCTGTCCTAGAGATGTCACACTGTCCCCTCCTGTCCTAGAGATGTCACACTGTCCCCTCCTGTCCTAGAGATGTCACACTGTCCCCTCCTGTCCTAGAGATGTCACACTGTCCCCTCCTGTCCTAGAGATGTCACACTGTCCCCTCCTGTACCTGTCCTAGAGATGTCACACTGTCCCCTCCTGTCCTAGAGATGTCACACTGTCCTCTCCTGTCCTAGAGATGTCACACTGCCCCCTCCTGTCCTAGAGATGTCACACTGTCCCCTCCTGTACCTGTCCTAGAGATGTCACACTGTCCCCTCCTGTCCTAGAGATGTCACACTGTCCCCTCCTGTCCTAGAGCTGTCACACTGTCCCCTCCTGTCCTAGAGATGTCACACTGTCCCCTCCTGTCCTAGAGATGTCACACTGTCCCCTCCTGTCCTAGAAATGTCACACTGTCCCCTCCTGTCCTAGAGATGTCACACTGCCCCCTCCTGTCCTAGAGATGTCACACTGTCCCCCCCTGTCCTAGAGATGTCACACTGTCCCCTCCTGTCCTAGAGATGTCACACTGTCCACCCCTGTCCTAGAGATGTCACCCTGTCCCCTCCTGTCCTAGAGATGTCACACTGTCCCCTCCTGTCCTAGAGATGTCACACTGTCCCCTCCTGTCCTAGAGATGTCACACTGCCCCCTCCTGTCCTAGAGATGTCACACTGTCCCCTCCTGTCCTAGAGATGTCACACTGCCCCCTCCTGTCCTAGAGATGTCACACTGTCCCCTCCTGTCCTAGAGATGTCACACTGTCCCCCCCTGTCCTAGAGATGTCACACTGTCCCCTCCTGTCCTAGAGATGTCACACTGCCCCCTCCTGTCCTAGAGATGTCACACTGCCCCCCCTGTCCTAGAGATGTCACACTGTCCCTTCCTGTCCTAGAGATGTCACACTGTCCCCTCCTGTCCTAGAGATGTCACACTGTCCCTTCCTGTCCTAGAGATGTCACACTGTCCCCTCCTGTCCTAGAGATGTCACACTGTCCCTTCCTGTCCTAGAGATGTCACACTGTCCCCTCCTGTCCTAGAGATGTCACACTGTCCCCTCCTGTCCTGGAGATGTCACACTGCCCCCCCTGTCCTAGAGATGTCACACTGTCCCCTCCTGTCCTAGAGATGTCACCCTGTCCCCTCCTGTCCTAGAGATGTCACCCTGTCCCCTCCTGTCCTAGAGATGTCACACTGTCCCCTCCTGTCCTAGAGATGTCACACTGTCCCCTCCTGTCCTAGAGATGTCACACTGTCCCCTCCTGTCCTAGAGATGTCACACTGCCCCCTCCTGTCCTAGAGATGTCACACTGTCCCCTCCTGTCCTAGAGATGTCACACTGTCCCCTCCTGTACCTGTCCTAGAGATGTCACACTGTCCTCTCCTGTCCTAGAGATATCACACTGTCCCCTCCTGTCCTAGAGATGTCACACTGCCCCCTCCTGTCCTAGAGATGTCACACTGTCCCCTCCTGTCCTAGAGATGTCACACTGTCCCCTCCTGTCCTAGAGATGTCACATTGTCCCCTCCTGTCCTAGAGATGTCACACTGTCCCCTCCTGTCCTAGAGATGTCACACTGTCCCCTCCTGTCCTAGAGATGTCACACTGTCCCCTCCTGTCCTAGAGATGTCACACTGTCCCTTCCTGTCCTAGAGATGTCACACTGTCCCCTCCTGTCCTAGAGATGTCACACTGTCCCCTCCTGTCCTAGAGATGTCACACTGTCCCCTCCTGTCCTAGAGATGTCACACTGTCCCCTCCTGTCCTAGAGATGTCACACTGTCCCCTCCTGTCCTAGAGATGTCACCCTGTCCCCTCCTGTCCTAGAGATGTCACCCTGTCCCCTCCTGTCCTAGAGATGTCACACTGTCCCTTCCTGTCCTAGAGATGTCACACTGTCCCCTCCTGTCCTAGAGATGTCACACTGTCCCCTCCTGTCCTGGAGATGTCACACTGCCCCCCCTGTCCTAGAGATGTCACACTGTCCCCTCCTGTCCTAGAGATGTCACACTGTCCCCTCCTGTCCTAGAGATGTCACACTGCCCCCTCCTGGAGGGGTCCCTCCATGTTGTAGATCAGTGTTAGTGGAGACGGAGAAGGATTCGGGGGAAAGGGTTGGAGGAACAGGGTCATCGATGGAATCTGAGGGTTAAATGATCTCATCAGACAGAAAGTAGCGGGGGAGACGGACGCCATGGGGGGGAAATAATTACACAATGCAGGCCCTCTACACTCTTCCTACTGTACAACAATGGATCATTCCAGCACTGCCCTGTGCTTCTGATCTACTGCATGACTTGGTCCGGCTCTCTGTACAGCGCTGCGGTATATGTCAGAGCTATATAAATGTATAATAATAATAGTGTGTGATGGGGGAGGGGACATTAGAGTCATAGGCGTGCGCACAGGGTGTGCCAGGTGTGCCTGGGCACACCCTAATCACCCTGTGTGGTGCACATTGTACCGAAAAATACTACATTAAACTGGCACTAACGCACAGAAAAATACAGCATTAAACGGCACATAACACACCAAAATATACTACTTTAAACATGCAGTAATGCACAGAAATATGCTGCATTAACCAGTTCCCGACCCCCGCATGTACATATACGTCCACAATATGGCACGTACAGGCACATGGGCGTACATGTACGTCCTCGCCTATTAGCGGGTGGGGGGTCCGATCGGGACCCCCCCCCCGCTACATGCGGAGGTCGGGTCCGCTCGGGGAGCGATCCGGGACGACGGCGTGGCTATTTGTTTATAGCCGCTCCGTCGCGATCGCTCCCCGGAGCTGAAGAACGAGGAGAGCCGTGTGTAAACACGGCTTCCCCGTGCTTCACTATGGCGGCGCATCGATCGTGTCATTCCCTTTATAGGGAAGACACGATCGATGACGTCATTCCTACAGCCACACCCCCCTACAGTTGTAAACACATACTAGATGCACCCTAACTCCTACAGCGCCCCCTGTGGTTAACTCCCAAACTGCAACTGTCATTTTCACAATAAACAATGCAATTTAAATGCATTTTTTGCTGTGAAAATGACAATGGTCCCAAAAATGTGTCAAAATTGTCCGAAGTGTCCGCCATAATGTCGCAGTCACGAAAAAAATTGCTGATCGCCGCCATTAGTAGTAAAAAAAAAAAAATTGATAAAAATGCAATAAAACTATCCCCTATTTTGTAAACGCTATAAATTTTGCGCAAACCAATCGATAAACGCTTATTGCGATTTTTTTTTACTAAAAATAGGTAGAAGAATACGTATCGGCCTAAACTGAGGAAAAAAAATGTTTTTATATATGTTTTTGGGGGATATTTATTATAGCAAAAAGTAAAAAATATTGCATTTTTTTAAAAATTGTTGCTCTATTTTTGTTTATAGCGCAAAAAATAAAAACCGCAGATGTGATCAAATACCACCAAAAGAAAGCTCTATTTGTGGGGGGAAAAAGGACGCCAATTTTGTTTGGGAGCCACGTCGCACGACCGCGCAATTGTCTGTTAAAGCGACGCAGTCCCGAACTGTAAAAACACCTTGGGTCTTTAGGCTGCATATTGGTCCGGGGCTTAACTGGTTAAACGTGCAGTAACACACTGGAATATACTGCGTTAAACATGCAGTAATGCACAGAAATAGACCCCTGATATTTCACCAAAGCTCCCTAATGGGGCTCCTAAAAAAAAAAAAAACCTACTGACACTACTGGGGTAGATTCAGGTACATTTGCGCATTTTTTACGGAGGCGCAGGGCAACGTTTTTGCCCTGCGCCCCCGCAAATTTTCTGCGCTACCCGCGATTCACGGAGCAGTAGCTCCGTAAATTGCGTGGGCGCTCCGGGAAAAAGCCCGGCGTAAGCGCGCGCAATTTAAATGATCCCGTAGGGGGCGGGGATCATTTAAATTTGGCGCGTTCCCGCGCCGAACGTAGTGCGCATGCTCCGTCGGGAAACTTTCCCGACGTGCATTGCGGTAAATGACGTCGCAAGGACGTCATTTGCTTCAACGTGAACGTAAATGGCGTCCAGCGCCATTCACGATTCACTTACGCAAACTACGTAAAGTTCAAATTTTGCGACGCGGGAATGACGGGTATACGTAACATTGGCTGCCCCTTCTATTAGCAGCCTTACGCGAAAACCGCCGTACGCAAACGACGTAAACTGCGTACGTAGGGCTCGCGTAACGTTGTGAATCGGCGTTAGTATGCAATTTGCATACTATACACTGAGCACAACGAGAACGCCACCTAGCGGCCATCGCAAGAATGCAGCCTAAGATATGCGGGCATAAGAGCCTTATGCCACGCATATCTTAGGCTGCAGTCGGCGTAACGAGGTTCCTGAATCAGGAGCATTCGTTACGCCGGCGCAAGTAAGCAATTGCGCTGCGTAACTATGGTTACGCAGACGCAATTGCTTACTGAATCCACCCCAGTGTGTGATGGGGGAGGGGACATTAGAGTGTAAGCTCCTGTGGTACAGAGACTGGCTACGTCTGGAGATCTCGTTTAAACCCCCCCCCCAGTTCTCTGGTGACACAGACCATCTGTGGTGACATCATAGTGATGGATGGACAGCAGTGTATATATTGACACTAGAGGAGATAATGGTGACACTTGGTGCGGTGACATCCACACGTGACAGAGACGCCTCTGTGTCTCCCCAGTCCTGGCTGAGCTGTGATGGAATTGTTTTTGCAGGCTGATGAGAGGTCACATCCTGACCGGCGGGTCCGGGAACCCGAAACAATAAGTGTCAGCCGGCCACCAACTTGTGCTGCCCATGTTGTCTATAAGGCATCTGTGCCGATCCCACGGGCAGGAGCCAGCGATCCACAAAATGCCAATCGGCTGGACCCGTCCCACGTTCATGACAAATTCACACTTCGCTAGACAACGTTTTGTCATTGGGCGAGAAGACGAATGGCGACTTTATCGGCCAAAGGTTTGTGTGGACTCGCTCCTCTATGAGAGGTGGTCGGATATCCCATTCCAGAATCAGGGCCATTTATATGGAGTTGCCCCCCCCCCCCCGTATACCGGCCTCCAAACTTCTGAGAAGGCTTTAACAAGAATATCGAGGTCGTTTGTGGGAATGTTTGCCCATTTGTGAGGTCCGGTTAGGGCCGCCATTAGGGGGGTACAGGCAGTACACCTGTAAGGGGCCCGGAAGTCCCCAGGGGCCCAGATGGCATCCCCCGTTTTATTTTTATTTTTTTATTTTTTTGTAAGGGGCCCTGGATGGAAACCCCCCCCCCCTTTTTTTCATTTTTTTTCATATATTTTGTTATTTCTTTTTTTTTTTATTAAAGGGCCCAGAGGTAGCCAGGGCCCCGGATGGCAACCCCCCTTTTTTTTTTTTTTTTTATATATTTTTTGTTATTTCTTTTTTATTTTTTATTAAAGGGCCCAGAGGTCGTCAGGGCCCCGGATGGCAACCCCCCTTTTTTCTTTTTTTTTTATATATTTTTTGTTATTTCTTTTTTTATTATTATTAAAGGGCCCAGAGGTCGCCAGGGCCCCGGATGGCAACTCCCCCTTTTTTTTATTTTTTATAAAAAAAATTATATATTTTTTTATATATTTTTTTGTTTGTTTTTATTAAAGGGCCCAGAGGTCCCCAGGGCCCCGGATGGCTACCCCCCCTTTTCTTTTTTTTATAAAAAAAAATATATATATTTTTTATTGTTTTTATTAATGGGCCCCGGATGGCTACCCCCCCTTTTCTTTTATTTATAAAAAATATATATATTTTTTTTATTGTTTTTATTAAAGGGCCCCGGATGGCAACCCCCCTTTTTTTTATACATATTTTTGTATTTCTTTTTTCTTTTTATTAAAGGTCCCAGAGGTCCCCAGGGCCCGGCTACCCCCCCTTTTTTTATATATATATAATACATTTTTTATATATATATGTATATTTTTTATTTCTTTATTTTATTTTTTGTAAGGGGACCAGAGGTCCCCAGTGGCACCCCCCCCCCCCCCCCCGTTCACAATTTTCTCAATTAGCGGCGGCACCCCCCCTGCTTCTCAATTCGCAGCAGCCCCCCCCCCCCCCGCTTCTCAATGTAAGGGGCCCCATTATTCCTGATGGTGGCCCTGGGTCCGGTACTGAGGTTGGATAAGAAGACCTAAATCACAATTAGTGATTCAATTCATCCCTTTAAACCCAAACACATATTAATTACACAGGTTCTGAGGCTGATTAAGGTGGTAACTAAACTCACTTGGTGCCTTATCTGCATTAAATTAGCCCCAGAACCTGTGTAATGCATATGTGTTTGGGTTTAAAGGGATGAGGTGGCAACTCTACCTGAAGGTGTTCAGTAGGGTTGAGGTTGGGGCTCTGCACGGGACACTTGAGTTCCTCCACACCAAACTGGTCGAACCATGTCTTTATGAATCTTCTAGGAAGGCTTACCACAAAATTGCCGCCACTGTGCCATCAAACCCAGTTACTGTAACCATCAATTACTGCCAGTGTTCCCCATCAATTGCCGCCAGTGTGCCCCATCAATTGCCGCCAGTTTGCCCCATCAATTGCCACCAGTGTGCCCCATCAAGTGCCGCCAGTGTGCCCCATCAATTGCCGCCAGTGTGCCCCATCAATTGCCACCATTGTGCCCCATGAATTGCCGCCAGTGTGCCCCATCAATTGCCACCAGTGTGCCCCATCAATTGCCACCAGTGTGCCCCATCAATTTCCGCCAGTTTTCCCCACCAATTGCCACCAGCTTGCCCCATCAAATGCTGCCAGTGTGACTAAGTGTGTATAAGCTTGTTGGACATCTCATTCCAGAACCATGGCCATTAGAGTTGGCCCCGTGTAACGGCCTCCAGTTTTCTGGGAAGGCTTTCACAAGAATTCGGAGTGTGTCTGTAGGAATGTGTCCCATTTGTGAAGTCAGGTGTTGATGTTTGATGAGAAGACTCGCCTCACAATCAGTGATGCAACTAATTCCAAAGTGTTCAGTAGGGTTGAAGTCAGGGCTCTGTGCAGGACACTTGAGTTCTTCCACATCATGTCTTTATGGAGCCGACTCCACTCTTCTAGGAAGAAATTCCACACAATGTTGAAGTGTATCTGTGGAATGTGTTCCCATCTGTGAGGTCAAGTACTTACAGTATGTTGAATGAGAAAACCTGGCTCACAATCGGCATTCCATCCCAAAGATGGTCAGTTGGGTTCAGGTCGGGGCTCTGTGCAGGACGCTCCATCCACTATATCTTGATGGAGCTGGCTCCACTCTTCTTGGAAGGCTTCCCACAAAATTAGAGTGTGAATCTTATCATCTATATAAGCTTGTTGGATGAGAAGACCTAAATCACAGAAAGCATTCTAATTCATCTCATAGGTGTTCAGTAGGGTTGAAGTTGGGGCTCTGTGCAGGACACTTGAGTTCCTCCACAACCAACTGGTCAAACCATGTCTTTATGGAGCTGGCTCCACTCTTCTAGGAAGGCTTCCCACAAAATTAGAGTGTGAATCTTATCATCTATATAAGCTTGTTGGATGAGAAGACCTAAATCACAGTAAGCGTTCCAATTCATCTCATAGGTGTTCAGTAGGGTTGAAGTTGGGGCTCTGTGCAGGACACTTGAGTTCCTCCACAACCAACTGGTCAATGTGATGGAAATGTGTTCCCATCTGTGAGGTCAAGTACTTACAGTATGTTGAATGAGAAAACCTGGCTCACAATCGGCATTCCATCCCAAAGATGGTCAGTAGGGTTCAGGTCGGGGCTCTGTGCAGGACGCTCCATCCACTATATCTTGATGGAGCTGGCTCCACTCTTCTTGGAAGGCTGCCACACATTTGTGAACGAACGTTGTCACCCTCAGGGCCGTCTTTTAATTTTGATTGGGCCCTGGGCAAACATTTTCTTGGGGGGGGGGGGGGGGGGGGGGGCCTTCCATTTTAAGACATACAAAAAATAGCAGGTAGACTCAAAATCAGTTTACTGCAGCAGATCACGCAGAGATTGTAATTGTTTGCCAGAGGTTACAGCCTATCCTTACCACTCACTGGCTGGTTTCTAGAGGTTACAACACATAATTTCTGCTTGCCGATTGGTTGCTAGAGGCTACTGCACATTATTAGCGCTCACTGATTGGTTGCTAGGGGTTACAGCGCACCATTACCACTTACTGATTGGTTGCTAGAGATTAAAGCAGATCATTACTGTTCACTGATTGGTTGCTACAGGTTAATGCACATCATTACCACTCACTGAGCAGTGGAGAAATCTCAAATACTGCAGACATACTGTAGATTACCAGAGACTGCGGACATACTGCAGATTACCAGAGACTGCGGACATACTGCAGATTACCAGAGACTGCGGACATACTGTAGATTACCAGAGACTGCGGACATACTGTAGATTACCAGAGACTGCGGACATACTGCACAAGATTACCAGAGACTGCGGACATATTACAGATTACCAGAGACTGCGGACATACTGTAGGAGATTACCAGAGACTGCGGACATACTGCACAAGATTACCAGAGACTGCGGACATACTGTAGGAGATTACCAGAGACTGCGGACATACTGTAGGAGATTACCAGAGACTGCGGACATACTGCAGATTACCAGAGACTGCGGACATACTGCACAAGATTACCAGAGACTGCGGACATACTGCAGATTACCAGAGACTGCGGACATACTGCACAAGATTACCAGAGACTGCGGACATACTACAGATTACCAGAGACTGCGGACATACTGCACAAGATTACCAGAGACTGCGGACATACTGCAGATTACCAGAGACTGCGGACATACTGCACAAGATTGCCAGAGACTGCGGACATACTGTAGGAGATTACCAGAGACTGCGGACATACTGTAGGAGATTACCAGAGACTGCGGACATACTGCAGATTACCAGAGACTGCGGACATACTGCAGATTACCAGAGACTGCGGACATACTGCAGGAGATTACCAGAGACTGCAGACATACTGCACAAAATTACCAGAGACTGCGGACATACTGCAGATTACCAGAGACTGCGGACATACTGTAGATTACCAGAGACTGCGGACATACTGCACGAGATTACCAGAGACTGCGGACATACTGCAGATTACCAGAGACTGCGGACATACTGCAGATTACCAGAGACTGCGGACATACTGCAGGAGATTACCAGAGACTGTGGACATACTGCAGATTACCAGAGACTGCGGACATACTGCAGATTACCAGAGACTGCGGACATACTGCAGGAGATTACCAGACTGCTCCCGGCCCCACCCCGCTCCACTGACGCTTTGTTGGGGCCCACACTAACCGTGAATTGGGGCCCCCGGTGACCGGTTTGCAGAGTGCGCAGAGGACAAGGGAGGCTGTATTCCAGCGCTAGCCAGCAGAGAGGGGGCCGGGAGCTCCACTGACTCTCTGAACCCGCCCCATGCAGTGCCAGTGATCGGAGTGGGAGCGTCAGTGGAGCTCCCGCCCCCGCCCCCAGACCTCTGTATGCCAGTATAGAGGGGTCAGAGCGTCAGCGGAGCAACCGGCCCCGCCCCCTCTCTGCTGGCTAGTGCTGGAATACAGCCTCCCGTGTCCTCTGATCTACGCTACAAAGCCGTCATCAGGGGGGGCCCCCAATTCATGGGTAGCACAGGGGCCCCCAACAAAGATTGGGCCCTGGGTGACTGCCCTGGTCACCCTAGGATATGAAGTATGTCCATGGCCGTCTTTAGCACAGGGAAAAAAGGGAAGCTGCCCCGGGCTCAGTCATTGCTGTGGGGGCCCAGCTAGCCCTTGAGCCAACACTGCCTGCAAATAGTTGGGCACTGTTGTCACCCTAGGACAGGAAGTGTGTTACTGGCAGGATCATTAGGTGAAAATAAAGAGGGGGGGGACGGAAAACTGGTGTGCTAGAAGTCCATAATCCCCAGGAGGCGGGGCAGTGACACCAAAGTGAGCAGAACTGCTGTGATGTCACTATTCTTAGCTCTGGTGTATGGGGGGGCGGGGCGGGGCGGGGGGGGGTGATAACAAGAGCCCGTGGATTACTTTACAAATCCTTTGGCAGGTAGAATATTTCCTGTATCTGTGATTCAGCTCTTTGGCAGGAATGGTCATTTAATCCCCATATCCTAGGAGTCGGCTCCCGATAACAGAGAGCAATTCATAGGCCCCGAAGGTCCAGGCCCTCACATAATCCTTTGTCCCCGGGGGACCCCCGGCTGGGTTTCAGGACTGGTGTCGGTAACCTGTATTTAAACAGCTACTTTTGCTGTTCTTATACTAATCCTAAATGGTACCTTGGTGAAATAAAAAAAACGCTCTCCCTGTACACCGGACAAACCAGACCGACGGGTTCCAGAGCTCCGCCCCTCTGGAGGTCTAGAGGAACCCCCCCCCCCCCCACTACCTCCCCGCACAAAGGCCCAGATTCACAAAGCACTTACGCCGATGTATAACACGTTACGCCGACGTAAGTGCAAATGTGCGCCGGCGTATGTGTGCGCCAGACCCACAAACCAACATGCGCCTAAAAACAGGCTACACCCCGCCGACGTAGCTTGCACACGCCGGCGTAGGGTGGGCGCACATATGGGCTCGGCGCATGGTGCAGCTCCCATTGATTAACCATTTCAAACATGCAAATGAGGGAAATACGCCGATTCACGAACGTGCATTTGCCCGGCGCAGGCTACGCGAGATGCGCATAAGTTGTACGTCCGGCGTAAAGTTATTCCCCATAAAGGAGGTGCAACCCGACAACAGACATGCACAGGTCTGCACCAGGGAACACAAGCCGGCGTATTGTGCGCTGGATGTGTGTCTGGCTGGGCGTACGCGGTGATCCTGCGTAGCTTAGGCAGTTGTGCCGGCGTGGTTGTGAGCCGGCGCAGGGGGGTGCTGTGCATGCGTCCACGTCACGGCACATGCGCAGTTCGTGATACGTACCTGTCTGGCGCTCGGGCCATCATTTGCATGAGGTCATGCCTCATTTGCATGGGTTCACGCCCACTTCCACCTACGCCGGCGTTCGCCTTCGAAACCCACGCCATGCTGGCGCAGCGTTGGGAGCACTGGCTTGCTGAATGCAATGCTTGCCTCTCCGCGCTGCGTTGGCGTGGCGTACGGTGTTTGCTCTACAGCGGCGTAATGTGCGCCTTGCTTTCTGTGAATCTGGGCCCAAATCACTGAACGGAAGGTGGAATCATCTGCAGAATATGTACCGGTTATGGGGTTGGGGGTGGAGCAATGCTCTGCAGATCAATCAACAATGGAAATAACTCGCAGGGTATATCAATCAGCATCTGTTCAGGAGAGAGAATGGGAAGGTGCAACGCTCTGCAGCTCTCCGGATCGATCAATAGACACTACATTACCAAAAGTATTGGGACGCCGTGACCTTTTAACCACTTCAGCCCCCGGAAGATTTGCCGTTTTTGGGATTCGGTGCTGCGTCGCTTCAACCGACAATTGCGCGGTCGTGGCGACTTGGCTCCCAAACAAAATTGGCGTCCTTTTTCCCTCACAAATAGAGCTTTCTTTTGGTGGCATTTGATCGCCTCTGCGTTTATTTTTTTTGCGCTATAAACAAAAATTGAGCGGCGATTTTGAAAAAAAAAATAATAATATATTTTTTACTTTTTGCTATAATAACCACTTCAGCCCCCGGACCGTTTTGTTGCAAAAGGACCTGGCCCCTTTTTGCGATTAGGCACTGCGTCGCTTCAACCGACCATCGCGCGGTCGTGCGGCATGGCTCCCAAACAAAATTGGCGGCCTTTTTCCCACCACAAATAGAGCTTTCTTTTGGTGGTATTTGATCGCCTCTGCGGTTTTTATTTTTTGCGCTATAAACAAAAATAGAGCGACAATTTTGAGGAAAAAAAATAAAAATAAAATACATTTTACTTTTTGCTATAATAAATATCCCCCCAAAAAAAATATATATATATATATAAAAAACATTTTTTTTCCTCAGTTTAGGCCGATACGTATTCTTCTACATATTTTTGGTAAAAAAAAATCGCAATAAGCGTTTATCGATTGGTTTGCGCAAAAGTTATAGCGTCTACAAAATAGGGGGTAGTTTTATGGCATTTTTATTAATAGTTTTTTTTTTACTAGTAATGGCGGCGATCAGAGATTTTTATTGTGACTGCGACATTATGGCGGACACATCGGACACTTTTGATGCCATTTTGGCACCATTGGCATTTATACAGCGATCAGTGCTATAAAAATGCACTGGTTACTGTGAAAATGACACTGACAGGGAAGGGGTTAACCACTAGGGGGCGATGAAGGGGTTAAGTGTGTCCTAGGGAGTGATTCTAACTGTGAGGGGGCGTGGCTACGAGTGACACGTCACTGATCGCTGCTCCTGATGACAGGGAACAGTAGATCAGTGTCCTGTCACTAGGCAGAACAGGGAAATGCCTTGTTAACACAGGCATCTCCCTGTTCTGCCGTTCCGTGACACGATCGAGGGACACCGGCGGGCATCCAATCCGCGGGTTCCGGGGCACGGTCACGGTGCTCACGGCGGGCGCCCGCGTGCCCGCTAGGCAGCAGATTTAAAGCAACGTACCTGTACGTTGCTTTGCCTGCCCGTGCCATTCTTCCGACATATATCTACGTTAGGCAGTCGGCAAGTGGTATCCCAGTCTTAGGGCCGGATTCAGATACGAGATACGACAGCGTATCTCCGGATACGCCGTCGTAACTCTGAGTGCGCTCGGTCGTATCTATGCGCCTGATTCATAGAATCAGTTACGCATAGATTTCCCTAAGATCCAACCGGCGTAAGTGTCTTACACCGTCGTATCTTAGGCTGCATATTTACGCTGGCCGCTAGGTGGCGCTTCCGTATAGTTACACGAGGAATATGCTTATTTAGGGATTTACGCCGATTCAGAAACGTACGTCCGGCCGGCGCATTTTTTTACATCGTTTACGTTAGGCTTTTTCTGGCGTAAAGTTACCTCTGCTATATGAGGCGTAGCTAATGTTAAGTATGGACGTCGTTCCCGCGCCGAGTTTTGAAAATTTTACGTTGTTTGCGTAAGTCGTTCGCGAATAGGGCTTTGCGCAATTTACGTTCACGTCAAAACCAATGAGGCTTTGCGGCGTAATTTCGAGCATGCGCACTGGGATTCTTTCACGAACGGCACATGCGCCGTTCACAAAAAAAACTAAAATACGTGGGTCATCTTAAATTTAAATAAAACACGCCCACAACATCCCCATTTGAATTAGGCGGGCTTACGCCGCCACACATACGTTACGCCGCCGTAACTAGGGGTGCAAGTTCTTTCTGCATACGGAACTTGCGCCCAAAGTTACGGCGGCGTACCGTATCGCAGATACGTTACGCCAGCAGATAGATAGAGAAATGTATCTGAATCCGGCCCTTAGTCCGTAGGGTTCAATATTGAGTTGGCCCATAGACATGTGCAATTAGTTTCGCTCCGAATTCGTCAATTTCGGAAATATCCGAATATAACGGAAAACCCATTTAACTAATTTTTTTCCGAATATTCGTAAATTCTAAAATTCGTAAATTCTAAAATCTGAAATAATAACTAACTTATAATAACTTAACTACAGTGAAACCTCAGATTGCGAGTAACACGGTTAACGAGCGTTTCGCAATACGAGCATTTTTTTTTTTCAATCCTGGCTCGGTTTGCGAGTGTTGTTTCCCAACACGAGCAGGATTCAGGCCACAGCGGTGTGCAGTACCGCATTTGGTCAGAAGTGTGGGGGGGGGGCGCTGGAGCCGAGCGGACTTGGAAATACTCAGCCTTTCTGAGGTTTTCCGAGTTCAGCCGAGCTGTCCCCGAGCCTTTCTGAGTATTTCCGAGGCTCTACGGCCCCCACCTCTGGCCACACGCAGTATTGCATGCCATAGAAGTCAATGCGGAACTAATTATTTTTGTTTCCATTGATTTCTATGGGGAAACTCGCTTTGATATGTGAGTGCTTTGGATTACGAGCGTTCTCCTGGAACACATTATACTCGTAATCCGAGGTTCCACTGTATTACTAACTATTAAATTATAGATGTTGGAATTTCCTTTCAAATTTGGCTGTTAGTGAACGTAACGAATATAAATTTATCCGAAGTTACGAATTATCCGAAAAAGCCAATGTCATAGCAAAAGGAATAAAACGTAACAAATGAATAACAATAATAATTATAATAATAATAATAATAAAAACTTTGAATTGTTATTATTTATTATTATTATTATTATTATATATATATATTTTTTTTCCATTCGTTTAGATGCGGCATTCCTTATTTTGGATAATTTGTAACTTCGGATAAATTCATATTCGTTACGTTCACTAAAGCCCTGTACACGCGATCAGTCCATCCGATGAGAGCTGACTGATGGTCTGATGTGCCTACACACCATGGGCTAGATTCACGTAGCTGCGCCCATTCGTACGGCGGCGCAACGTATCGTATTTACGCTGCGCCGCCGTAAGTTTGAGAGGCAAGTGCTGTATTCACAAAGCACTTGCCTCCTAACTTACGGCGGCGTAGCGTAAATGGAGCCAGCGTAAGCACGCGTAATTCAAATGATGACGAGGGGGCGTGTTTTATTTAAAATAATGGTGACCCCGCAAATTTTACGTTTTTTTTACGAACGGTTCGTGAAAGAAACCCAGTGCGCATGCTCGAAATTCCGACGCAAATCGTCATTGCTTTCGACGTGAACGTAAATTACGTCCAGCCCTATTCGCGAACGACTTACACAAACGACGTAAACAATTCAAATTTCGAAGCGGGAACGACAACACCTCCGTAACGACAACACCTCCGTAACGACAACACCTCCGGGCTAACGTAACGACAAAGTGACCCTCCCTCCGTAACGACAAAGTATCGTAATGTATCGTAAAATGTATCGGTGAATCGCAAAGTATCGTAACGACAACACCTCCGGGAACGACAACACCGTCGTACTTAACACCTAATAGCAGGAGCAACCTTACGTCCAAAAAGCCTAACGTAAACAACGTAAATAAATTGCGCCGGCCGTACGTACGTTTGTGAATCGGCGTATCTAGATCATTTGCATATTCTACGCCGAAAACAACTGGAGCGCCCCTAGCGGCCAGCGTAAGATTGCACACAATTATACGCCGCCGTATTCAAGTTACGTCGGCGGAGGAAGCCTATTTTTTGAACGTATCTGCCTTGGAGAATCGGCGTAATGATACGACGGCGCAGATTTGAATTTACGGCGGCGTATCTGGTACATGAATCTACCCCCATAGGTTAAAAAAACGATCGGGTCAGAACGCGGTGACGTAAAACACAACGACGTGCTGAGAAAAACGAAGTTCATTGCTTCCAAGCATGCGTCGACTTGATTCTGAGCATGCGCGGGTTTTTAACCGATGCTTTTGCATACTAACCGTCGGTTTTGACCTATCGATTAGGCGTCCATCGGTTCAATTTTAAAGCAAGTTCTATTTTTTTGGACCGATGGCACCCACACGCGGTCGGTTTGGACCGATGAAACGGTCCTTCGGTCCGTTTTCATCGGTTTAGACTGATCGTGTGTACGCGGCCTTACAGCCAAATTTGAAAGGAAATTCCAATTCCGGTGGTTGACTTTACGAATTTTCAAATTTACGAATTGCGATTGACCTGAAAAAAAAAATGAAACATAAACTAACACATTTTTCAGCAGTGCACATGTCTATTGGCACACCATTTGCAGCTATAACAGCTTCAATTCATCTGGGAAGGCCATCCACAAGGTTTAGGAGTGTCTATGGGAATGTTTGACTATTCTTCCAGAAGATCATTTGTGGGGTCAGGCACTGATGTTGGATGAGAAGGCCTGGCTTGCAGCCTCCGCTCTAATTCAAGGTGTTCTATTAGGTTGGAGGTCAGGACTCCGTGCAGGACAGTCAAGTTCCTCCACCCCAAACTCGATCATCTGTGTCTTAATGTCAGTTTTGCTGAAGCAGCTTCTATACATGGTACAGATGTGCTACTTTACAGGCAGACTAATGGGACCCCCTAGGCACTATATTTAACCAAGCATGTTGAGGTTGTATGATGGTCATGTTGGGGTTGTATGATGGTCATGTTGGGGTTGTATTATGGTCATGTCTAGTGGTGGGTCATGTTGGGTTTGTTTAATTGTCTTGTTTAGTGGAGGGTCTCGTTGAAATTGTATTATGGTCATGTTGACGTATTACGGTCATGTTCAGTGGTGGGTCATGTTGGGGTTGTATTATGGTCATGTTGGGGTTGTATTATGGTCATGTTGGGGTTGTATTATGGTCATGTTCAGTGGTGGGTCATGTTGGGGTTGTATAATTGTCTTGTTTAGTGGAGGGTCACGTTGAAATTGTATTATAGTCATGTTGAGGTTGTATTATGGTCATGTCTAGTGGTGTGTCATCTTTGGGTTGTATTATGGTCATGCTGGGGTTGTAATATAGTCATGTCTCGTGGTGTGTCATGTTTGGGTTGTATTATGGTCATGTTTGGGTTGTATTATGGTCATGTTGGGGTTGTATTATGGTCATGTTGACTTTTTTACGGTTATGTTCAGTGGTGGGTCATGTTGGGGTTATTATGGTTATGTCCAGTGGTGGGTCATATTAATATGGTATTATGGCCATGTTGGGGTTGTATTATAGTCATGGCTAGTGGTGGGTCATGTTGGGGTTGTATAATTGTCTTGTTTAGTGGAGGGTCTCGTTGAAATTGTATTATGGTCATGTTGACGTATTATGGTCATGTCTAGTGGTGGGTCATGTTGAGGTTGTATTATGTTCATGTTGGGGCTGTATTATGGTCATAATTAGTGGTGGGTCATGTTGGGGCTGTATAATTGTCTTGTTTAATTGAGGGTCATATTGAGATTGTATTATGGTCATGTTGGGGTTGTAATATAGTCATGTCTAGTGGTGGGTCATATTAATATGGTATTATGGCCATGTTGGGGTTGTAATATAGTCATGTCTAGTGGTGGGTCATGTTGGGGTTGTATAATTGTCTTGTTTAGTGGAGGGTCACGTTGAAATTGTATTATGGTCAAGTTGACGTATTACGGTCATGTTCAGTGGTGGGTCATGTTGGGGTTGTACTATAGTCATGTCTCGTGGTGGGTCATGTTGGGACTGTATTATGGTCATGTTGGGGTTGTGGTATGGTCATGTCTTGTGGTGGGTCATGTTGGGGTTGTACTATAGTCATGTCTCGTGGTGGGTCATGTTGGGGATGTATTATGTTCATGTTGGGGCTGTATTATGGTCATAATTAGTGGTGGGTCATGTTGGGGCTGTATTATTGTCTTGTTTAGTGGAGGGTCATATTGAGATTGTATTATGGTCATGTTGGGGTTGTAATATAGTCATGTCTAGTGGTGGGTCATGTTGGGGTTGTATAATTGTCTTGTTTAGTGGAGGGTCACGTCAAAATACTTTTATGATCAAGTTGACGTATTACGGTCATGTTCAGTGGTGGGTCATGTTGGGGTTGTATTATGGTCATGTTGGGGTTGTGGTATGGTCATGTCTAGTGGTGGGTCATGTTGGGGTTGTGGTATGGTCATGTCTAGTGGTGGGTCATGTTGGGGCTGTATTATGGTCATGTTGGGGTTGTGGTATGGTCATGTCTAGTGGTGGGTCATGTTGGGGCTGTATTATGGTCATGTCGGGGTTGTGGTATGGTCATGTCTAGTGGTGGGTCATGTTGGGGTTGTATTATAGTCATGTCTCGTGGTGCGTCATGTTGGGGTTGTATTATAGTCATGTCTCGTGGTGCGTCATGTTGGGGTTGTGGTATGGTCATGTCTCGTGGTGCGTCATGTTGGGGTTGTGGTATGGTCATGTCTCGTGGTGCGTCATGTTGGGGTTGGTATTACAGTCATGTCCGGTGGTTGGCAATGTTGGGGAAGTAGTGTCACCTCTAGCGTCCCATCCCTGTGAATAAGACAACACTCCCTCCCTATCTCTACCTGGAAAACACACACTATTTATGATGCAAATGATCCAGACACAGAGCTCCATTCTTTGGTCCCAGGAAGTGTATTGACTGATCTGAGGTGTGGTCCCTGTTTTTTGATGGACCTTGAATTCCGACCCTTAGACCAGCTCTCAAGGTGACGGGACTGTTTGAAGTTCTCGGCGCAGACACAATAAGGTAAACAGTTTGCAGAGTTTATGGAGGTGGAAATAAACTAACAGACAGGAAACAGAGGCCTTCACAATGGAGGTCGGAGGTGTAATTCACTGCGGGGGCCATAAACAAGCCTCTTCTCAGCTCTGTTTATGAATCTGTGGCCTCTAACGACTGCTGAGTGGCAGTTAAGGAGGGAAATGGGCTCATTCATGTGCAGATTACAGGCCTACAAGTGTAAGAACTTGGCAAACAAATGACATTTATGAGGTGAGTTTAATGGACAGAGGAGGACTTGCTCTGCTGGATGTTATCTCAGGATCCTCCCTCCAAATCAGCCCCATGCTGAACCCGGCCCATGGAAACCGAGAGACGAAAAACAGAGGAGGCCAATTATCGAGGAACGCCAAACGCCGGCCCGGGGATGACCGTCGCTCGCTCAGCCGTATATCCAAAATCTACTTTAGTTTTTAGGATAATTTCGCTTTTTTTTTTTTCGTTTTTTTTTTTAGTTCTTTTTACTTTTTTTCGTGTATTTAATTGTTATGTTTGTACCGTCTGCCCGGGTCGCCGTACTGCGGCACCATTCACTTTGAGGTAACACACAAAAAGAGCATTGTACCCCCATGTGTTCTGAAGTGTTTAACCGCTTACCGCCCGGCCTATAGCAGAATGATGGACGGGCGGTGGTTGCGTTATCCTGACTGGGCGTGATATGATGTCCAGCAGGATAACAGCCGCCGCGCGCCCGTGGGGGCGTGCATCGCGGCGATCGGTGGTGCGGTGTGTCAGTCTGACACACCGCTACACCGATCTCAGTAAAAAGCCTCCGTCAGAGGCTCTTTACCATGTGATCAGCCGTGTCCAATCACGGCTGATCACAATGTAAACAGGAAGATCCGTTGATCGGCTTTCCCTCACTCGTGTCTGATAGACGTGAGTAGAGCAGAGCCGATGGGCTGCTCTCCTAACAGGGGGGTATGTGCTGTTTGTTTATCAGTGCAGCGGTCCCCCCTTGGATGCCCGCCCAGGACCACCAGGATGCCGGAATAGACCACCAGGGATGGCCACCCCACTGGACCACCAGGTTTGCCACTCTAGACCACCAGGGAACTGCCAATCAGTGCCCACCCACAATGCCAGCGCCAGTGAAACCAGTGATGCCTATCAGTGCCAGCTATCAGTGACGCATATCAGTGCCCATCAGTGTCACGTATCAGTGCCCAGCAGTGCCGCCTATCAGTGCCCCTCAGTGCCCAGCAGTCCTGCTTATCAGTGCCCATCAGTGCCGCCTATCAGTGCCCATTAGTACCCAGCAGTCCCGCTTATCAGTGCCCATCAGTGCCGCCTATCAGTGCCAATCAGTGCCCAGCAGTCCAGCCTATCAGTGCCCATCAGTGCCGCCTATCAGTGCCACTCATAAGTACACTTCCTGCGGCCTCTTTGCAGCCACTTCCTGTCTACATGCACTCCAGCGATATGCGGGTTTCCTGATGGTGACAACAGAAGTCCATGTCTGTGTCATGTGTCCTGATAGGGCCACTTCAGAAGCCCGGGTGGCAGGGTGATTATAGTAATCTCCGGTGATCCCGCCATGAAGATCCGTGTTCAGGCACTTCCTGTTATAAGGCGACAACGCTCTCCCAATTACACTCCTGCGTTGTCACCCCGGTGATCCCTCATGGCGGGATCACCGGGGATTACTATAATGGAAGCTAGACATGTGCAATTTTTTTTTTTCGCTCGGAATTCGCTTCTTTACGAATTTTGAATAATTTGTTAATATGAAAATATCCGAATTAACCCGTTTATCAAATTTTTCAGAATATGGGTAATTTGGTAAATCTGTATATTCGGATAGTCGAATATTTGAAAAATTGTAAATTGGTAAATCCGTAAATTTGAATATTCGAAAAATTCGTAAATTGATAAATTTGAATATTTGGAATCTGGTAAATTTGAATATTCGAAAATTCGAAAATTGGTGGAACGGGAAACTTGAATATTCGAAAATTGGTAAACTGAAATATTCAAAAATTCGAAAATTGGTCAATTTGAATATTCGAAAATTGGTAAACTTAAATATTCGAAAATTCGAAAATTGGTCAATTTGAATATTCGAAAATTGGTAAATTTAAAAAAAAATCGGAAATTGGTAAATTTGAAAAAAAAATTTAATTGGTAAATTTAAATATTTGAAAATTCGTAAATTGATCAATTTGAATATTTGAAAATTCGTAAATTTGAATATTCGAAAATTAGTAAATTGGTAAATTAGAATATTTAGCGAAAATTGGTAAATTGGTAAATTTGAATGTTCTTAAATTCGTAAACTGGTCAATTGGTAAATTTGAATATTCGAAAATTAGTAAATTGGTAAATTTGAATATTTATCGAAAATTGGTAAATTGGTAAATTTGAATGTTCTTAAATTCGTAAACTGGTCAATTGGTAAATTTGAATATTCGAAAATTCATAAATTGGTAAATTTAAATGTTCGAAAATACATAAATTAGTAAATTGGTAAATTTGAATATTCAAAAATTCATAAATTGGTAAATTTGATTATTCGAAAATTGGTCAATTTGAATATTCGAAAATTCGAAAATTGGTCAATTTGAATATTCGAAAATTGGTCAATTTGAAAAAAATCGGAAATTGGTAAATTTGAAAAAATTCGTAAATTGGTCAATTTAAATATTTAAAAATTCGTAAATTGATCAATTTGAATATTCTAAAATTGGTAAATTTGAATATTCGAAAATTAGTAAATTGGTAAATTTGAATGTTCTTAAATTCGTAAACTGGTCAATTGGTAAATTTGAATATTCGAAAATTCATAAATTGATAAATTTAAATGTTCAAAAATTCGTAAATTAGTAAATTGGTAAATTTGTATATTCGAAAATTGGTAAATTTAAATATTCAAAAATTAGTAAATTGGTAAATTTGAATATTCGAAAAATCGCAATTTCTAAAATCCGAAAATAAGAAAGAAAATCCGAAAATAAGAAAGAATAACTAACTAATAATAACTAACTATTCAATTATAGGTATTGAAATTTCCTTTCTAATTTGGCTGTTAGTGAACGTAGCGAATACGAATTATCCAAAATAACAAATGCCGCATCTAAATGAATGGAACGTAACAAATTAATAATAATAATAAATAATAATATTAAAAACGTTTTATTATTATTAATATTATTTATTATTAATGCATTCAGTTCCAAAAAAAACATTTTCCCCTCTATTACCGAGGACAACCCAAAATTTGGGGGATTTTATTTTACTTTCACTTTCAATGATAATGTTAAAACAGGACACATAGCGAGATTGAATCTCATTATTGGGGACCCACACAGCAATACAAACGGACAGGGGTTCTAATCTAATCTCTACTCTATCCAAAAAAAATTAAAAAAAATAAAGTTTTCCCAAAGTTACTACTAAAATTACTACTAAAATCTATAAACAAAAAGACTTTTCAAATACTGAGCCGCCTGCAAATCCTGATCTACACTGCCACCTGCCAGACCGTATGTGGAACTGCATGGCGGGGGCGCGGGGGGGGGGGGGGCATTCATACAAAAATAAAAGACAAATCCGATATTGGAGACAAAGGGACGGCGAATGAAGATGATTTTCGGGGGATTGCAAGACTAACAATGGTCCTAAAGGTTGATATTTTTTTTCAGTGTTTTATTTCACAGGGAAAAAAAATGTATATGAAATAAAAAATAAAATAAGAAAATAAAATAAAATTTTATTTCACAGAAAAAAAAATGTCAATGAAATAAAAAACTAAATAAAAATAAAATATAATTTTATTTCACAGGAAAAAAAATAGAAATGGAAAAAAAACAATAAACATAATAATAATAATAATAATCATAATCATAATAATAATCATAATCATAATAATAATAAAGAATAATAATTTAAAAATGTGCTGCCCCTTTAAATGTTATATTTTACTTTTTTAAAAATAAATAAATAAATAAATAATTACATATATACACATACAATTTTTGTAATGTTATTTCACAGGAAAAAAAATAAATGTAAATGAAATAAAAAAAATATATAATTTTATTTCACAGGAAAAAAAAGCACAATAATAATAATAAATTATAATAAAAAATGTACTGCTCCTTTAAATTTTATATTTTACTCTTTTTTTCCTATAAATAAATAAATAAAAAAAATATATATATACACATATATATATATATATATATATATACAAAAAAATAAGAAATTATTTTTTATTTCACAGGAAAAAAATAAAAAAATAGAATATAATTTTATTTCTCAGGAAAAATAAAATGGAAATGAAAAAATAAATAAAATAAAAATAATAATAATAATAATAATAATAATAATAATAATAATAATAATAATAATAAAATGTGCTGACCCTTGAAATTTTATATTTTACTATTTTTTTCTAAAAAATAAATAAACAAATATGTATATATATATATATATATATATATATATATATATATATATATATATATATATATATATATATATATATATATATATATATATATATATATATATTTATTTTTTTATTTCAGAGGGAAATTTAAAAAAAATAAAATAAATAATAATAATAATAATAATAATAATAAAAAAATGTGTTGCCCCTTTAAATTTTAAATTTGACAATTTTTTTTCCTAAAAATAAATAAATATTAATTTTATATATATATATATATATATATATATATATATATATATATATATATATATATATATATATATATATATACAAATCACTTTAGTATGAAATATTATAAAATTAAAGGAAGCTGCAGAAGTTTATTATGATATATATATATTCATTGGACGAATGTTATTAGCTTTTCCCCACCTTTGATGAATTCTGATCATACTTTGCTTAATACAGAGATTTCCTAGGATCAGCAGCTCCATCTAGTGGCCTTTTTTTTCCCTTGAAATACCTTAGTTGAGAAAATTCTACATTATGGGCACTAGATGGGGCTGGTGATTACAGGAAATCTCTGCATTAAAGATGAATATAGTCAGGATTCGAGATGGCTGGGCCAATGCTTATCACATTTGTCCAGCAAATGTTTAATAAATTGACCCCCCCTAGGAAAGAAAAGGTTTGGTTGTACTATCAGATTGTATTGTGTATGACCAGCTTTAAGAAGACCATAAATCAGATTGTACACACTCCATTAGATTAACCTTCATCACAGTACAAGGGCGGGGTTCCCTCCATCCCTGTGCTGAGTTCCTGGGTCTGTACACCCGCTGTGCCCATTATGAGGGGTTCCCTCCATCCCTGTGCTGAGTTCCCGGGTCTGTACACCCGCTGTGCCCATTATGAGGGGTTCCCACCATCCCTGTGCCGAGTTCTTGGGTCTGTACACCCGCTGTGCCCATTATGAGGGGTTCCCACCATCCCTGTGCTGAGTTCCCGGGTCTGTACACCCGCTGTGCCCATTATGAGGGGTTCCCACCATCCCTGTGCCGAGTTCTTGGGTCTGTACACCCGCTGTGCCCATTATGAGGGGTTCCCACCATCCCTGTGCTGAGTTCCTGGGTCTGTACACCCGCTGTGCCCATTATGAGGGGTTCCCACCATCCCTGTGCTGAGTTCCAGGGTCTGTACACCCGCTGTGCCCATTATGAGGGGTTCCCACCATCCCTGTGCTGAGTTCCAGGGTCTGTACACCCGCTGTGCCCATTATGAGGGGTTCCCACCATCCCTGTGCTGAGTTCCAGGGTCTGTACACCTGCTGTGCCCATTATGAGGGGTTCCCACCATCCCTGTGCTGAGTTCTCAGGTCTGTACACCTGCTGTGCCCATTATGAGGGGTTCCCACCATCCCTGTGCTGAGATCCCAGGTCTGTACACCCGCTGTGCCCATTATGAGGGGTTCCCACCATCCCTGTGCTGAGTTCTCAGGTCTGTACACCTGCTGTGCCCATTATGAGGGGTTCCCACCATCCCTGTGCTGAGATCCCAGGTCTGTACACCCGCTGTGCCCATTATGAGGGGTTCCCACCATCCCTGTGCTGAGTTCTCAGGTCTGTACACCTGCTGTGCCCATTATGAGGGGTTCCCACCATCCCTGTGCTGAGTTCCCGGGTCTGTACACCCGCTGTGCCCATTATGAGGGGTTCCCACCATCCCTGTGCTGAGTTCCCGGGTCTGTACACCCGCTGTGCCCATTATGAGGAGTTCCCACCATCCCTGCGCTGAGTTCCCGGGTCTGTACACCCGCTGTGCCCATTATGAGGGGTTCCCGCCATCCCTGGTGGATCATGTATATATTATGGAGAATGTATTAGGAGGTGTTGGGACATACCAAGAAGATCTCAGTGTTGGAGCATTTGAGACCTCCATGAAGTTGGGGGGCGGAGTCCATGCTCCGCCCATGACAACAATAAGACTCTTGGGTGGAGTGACCCTTTAAAGGAAATCCTTTCTTCTCCTCTGAACCTCAACCACAAGGGGCCCCATCTTCTCCCGGCTCCATCCGAAAGGAGAAAAGAACGTTTTCCTGAAGCTACTAAAAATCTATAATAAAAAGACATTCCAATAGGATGTGAAGACATTACTGAGCAGCCTGCAAACCCTGGCCTATACTGCCACCTGCAGGGCCCGGGGTGGAACTGCATGGGGGCCCCTTTCATCCAAAGTATCCGATATTGGAGACAATGGGGAAGGTGAAATGAAGAAGGTTTTTCGGGGGTTTTCAAGGCCGTAATGTGAATAAAATGATCATAAAGGTTAAGAGTCACGACGCTCTCTACGTTGCAGATAGAGAAAGGAGCTGTGTGTTAGTGGGCGTCCTGACTCTCCTGTAGTCCAAGGGAGGGGGGCGAGCACGACACTCCACACCCTCCACACTCCTTTTTATTACCCGTCATCTATGCAGTAAAACATGTGCAATTTGTTTAGTTTCTAATTCGTTTTTTAACAAATTTTGAGAAATTCCTTAATTCCGAATTTTCGTATTTCCGAATTTTTCAATTTCCCGAAAATTTCGAATTTCCGAATTTTCGATTTTTTTTAATTCGAAAATTTAAAAAATTCAGAATTTTTGAAAATCAGAATTCTCGTATTGTGGAATTTAAAATTTTTCGCATTTTCGGAAATTCAGAATTTTATACAATTCGAAATTTCTAAATTGTAAAGTTCGAAAATCTAAAATTCGAAAAAATGGCTTACTCAGCAGCCTGCATATCCTGGCCTGCACTGCCATCTGCTGGGCCCTATATGGAACTGCATAGGAGCCCAAATTCATTCTTTCATCCAAAATAAAAGAAACAATCGCTCTCTCCACCCGTAAAATCTGATATTGGACAATATGGCCCGGATTCACAAAGCACTTACGCCGACTTAAGTGCAAATGTGCGCCGTCGTATCTGTGCGCAAGACTCACAAACAGAGATGCGCCTAAAACCAGGCTACACCCCGCCAACGTATCTTGCTTACGCCGGCGTAGGGTGGGCGCACATTTAGGCTGGGCACATGGTGCCGCTCCCATTGATTAGTCATTCAAATATGCAAATGAGGGAAATACGGCAATTCACGAACCTGCGTGCGACTGACGCAGGCTACGCGATGTGCGCGTAAGTTGTACGTCCGGTGTAAAGTTAAGCCCCATAAAGGAGGTGCAACCCAGCAACAGACATGCAAAGGTCTGCACCAGGGAACACAAGCCGGCGTATTTTACGTTGGACGTGTATCTGGCTGGGCGTAGGCTACGTTTATGGCGTACGCGGTGATCGGGTGTATCTTAGGCAGTTGTTCCAACATGGTTGTGAGCATGCGCAGAGGGATGCGTCCACGTCTCGGCGCAAGCGCAATTCATGATACGTATCTGTCTGGCGCTCGGACCATCATTTGCATGGGGTCACGCCTCATTTGCATGGGGTCACGCCCACTTCCACGTACGCCTTTCGAAACCCACCGCAGTTTTGGGAGCACTGGCTTTGTGAATTCCATGCTTGCATCTCTGCGCTGCGTTGGCGTAGCGTATCTTATTTGCGCTACGGCGGCGTAATGTGCGCCCGCTCTCTGTGAATCTGGGCCTATATCTGTAAAGCTCTGCGTAAATTGTTGGCTCTCCATAAGTACCTGAAATAAATAAATAAAATTACATTGTCCTCATTTTATTTTTTATTTTATTTTTTACTAAAGTGTTGCATATTTTTCTTGCAAAAAATAAATACAAATTTAATTAAAGTGCCAGTATATACATATTTTAGTATTTTTTTATATATATATATATATATATATAAAAGAAGAGACATCGTGGGATGGTGACCGTAAAGACGGTTTTCAGGGGGTTTGCAAGGATGGATTTAACCACTTCCCGACCGCCGCATGTACATTGACGTCGGCAGAATGGCACGTACAGGCACATTGGCGTACCCGTACGTCCCTACCTAGACGTGGGTTGGGGGTCCGATCGGGACCCCCCCGCTGTACATGCGGCGGTTCCCGTGGCTTCAGGAGCGATCCGGGATGAGGGCGCAGCTATTCGTTTATAGCCGCTCCGTCGCGATCGCTCCCCGGAGCTGAAGAACGGGGAGAGCCGTATGTAAACACGGCTGCCCCGTGCTTCACTGTGGCGGCTGCATCAATCGAGTGATCCCTTTTATAGGGGAGACACAATCGATGACGTCAGACCTACAGCCACACCCCCCTACAGTTGTAAACACACACTAGGTGAACCCTAAATGTTACAGCGCCCCCTTGTGGTTAACTCCCAAACTGCAACTGTCATTTTCACAATAAACAATGCAATTTAAATGCATTTTTTGCTGTGAAAATGACAATGGTCCCAAAAATGTGTCAAAATTGTCCGAAGTGTCCGCCATAATGTCGCAGTCACGAAAAAAATCGCTGATCGCCGCCATTAGTAGTAAAAATAAATAAATAATAAAACTATCCCCTATTTTGTAAACGCTATAAATCTTGCGCAAACCAATCGATAAACGCTTATTGCGATTTTTTTTTTACCAAAAATAGGTAGAAAAATACGTATCGGCCTAAACTGAGGAAAAAAAATATTTTTATATATGTTTTTGGGGGATATTTATTATAGCAAAAAGTAAAAAATATTGCATTTTTTTCAAAATTGTCGCTCTATTTTTGTGTATAGCGCAAAAAATAAAAACCGCAGATGTGATCAAATACCACCAAAAGAAAGCTCTATTTGTGGGGAAAAAGGGACGCCAATTTTGTTTTTGTGTGTTTTTCATTTGCTCTTTTAATATAAAAAAATTAAATAAAAATTTATTTATTAATTTTTATTATTTTTTTGCAAGAATAATAAGCAACACTTTAGTAAAAAAAAAAAAATTCAAGTGCCAGTACATACATATTTTTGTATTTTTTTTTTTATATGGAAAGAGAAAATGAAAAACACACAAAAACAACCTTTAGGGCCACTTTAAATCCAGCCTTGCAAACCCCCTGAAAACCGTCTTTACGGTCACCATCCCATGATGTCTCTTTTCATATAAAAAAAAAAATAATTAAAATACTAAAATATGTATGTACTGGCACTTTAATTTTATTTAATTACATTTTTTTTATTTGTTTTTGTTTTTTTGTTTGCACGAAAAATATGCAACACTTTAGTAAAAAATAAAATAAAAATGAGGACAATGTGAATTTTTTTTTTTTTTCAGGTACTTATGGAGCGCTAACAATTTAACGCAGAGCTTTACAGACAAAGGGGCAGATCCACGTACAGCGGCGCATCTGTACGCCGGGCGCAGCATATCTAAAATACACTATGCCGCCGTAACTTTTTATTTTTATTTTGAATCCTCAAAGAATTCGCGTCGTAAGTTACGGCCGCGTAGTGTATCTTTGGCGGCGTAAGGGCGCGGGATTCAAATGGATGTAATGGGGGGCGTGTTTTATGTAAATACGTTGTGACCTGACATAAACAACGTTTTTTTTTAACTGCGCATGCGCCGTCCCTGGGGGGATCCCAGTGCGCATGCTCGAAATTTAACCGGAACAAGCCAATGCTTACGACGGTGACGTCATTCTACGCAAATTCCTTTTCGCGAACGACTTACGCAAACAACGTAAAAAATAAAAAATGCGAGGCGGGAACGACGGCCATACTTGACATTGAGTACGCCTCATAACAGTAGCTTTAACTATACGGCGTAAAAAGCCGAACGCAAACGACGTAAAAACAATGCGCCGGCCGGACGTACGTTCGTGGATCGCCGTAACTAGCTAATTTGCATACTCGACGCGGAATTCGACGGAAACGCCACCTAGCGGCCGCCGAAAAGTTGCAGCTTAGATCCGACGGCGTACGAAGACGTACGCCTGTCGGATCGACCCGAGATGCCGTTGTATCTTTGTTTTGAAGATACAAAACAAAGATACGACGCGCAAAATTTGAAATTACGCGGCGTATCAAGAGAAACGCCGGCGTAATACCTTTTGTGGATCTGGCCCATATTGTCCATTCTCATCAGCCCCTGTCCTCAAGGAGCTTACAATCTAAGGTCCCCCAACTCACATTCACACGCGAGGGCCAATTTAGACAGGAGGAGACAATGAAGCATGTCTTCGGAAGGGTGGGAGGAAACCGGAGCACCCGGAGGAAACCCACGCAGGCATCGGGAGAGCATGCAAACTCCATGGGTTGTGCAGTGATTGGGGTTTTAAAATCCACAACCTCAGTGCTGCTCGGGTGGAAGTGGTGACCACTTAGCCACTGTGCTGGCCACCGGCTTAAGCTGACATCACATGTCACAGGGGCCCTTTAACTCCATAGAGATGGTGAAAAGTGTTCTCAGGCTGTAGGAAGGGGTTATAAGGTGGCTGGCATCCCTTGCTGCCAGCATTGCTGCAGGGGTGGGGGAGGGGGGTCAGCCTGTCAGTGCTCAGACCATACGCCGCACACTGCATCAAATTGGTCTGCATGGTTGTCGTTCCCAGAAGGAAGCCTCTTCTAAAGATGATGCACAAGAAAGAGCCGCAAACAGTTTGCTGAAGACAAGCAGACTAAGGACATGGATTACTGGAACCGTGTCCTGTGGTCTGATGAGACCAAGATAAACGTATTTGGTGTCAGATGGTGTCAGGCGTGTGTGGCGGCAACCAGGTGAGGAGAACAGACAAGTGTGTCTTCCCTACAGTCAGGCATGGTGGTGGGAGTGTCATGGTCTGGGGCTGCATGAGTGCTGCCGGCACTGGGGGGCTACAGATCATTGAGGGAACCATGAATGCCAACATGTACTGTGACATACTGAAGCAGAGCATGACCCCCTCCCTTCAGAGACTGGACCGCAGGGTAGTATTCCAACATGGTAACGACCCCAAACACACCTCCAAGATGAAAACCACCCCAAACACACCTCCAACATGATAACGACCCCAAACACACCTCCAAGATGACCACTGCCTTGCTAAAGAAGCTGAGGGTAAAGGTGATGGACTGGCCAAGCATGTCTCCAGACCTAAACCCTATCATGAAGGGGGGGGGGGGGTAAATCTTTCCTGGAGGTGAAGTGGTTAATATCCTGACCACCCATCCGGACCCCCCGCTGCGAATATGAACCACGATGCCCCGTGCTGCCGGCGTACCGGTCGGTTTATCGCAATACACGGCCTCAGGGCCATTTTGGTCAGTTTGTAAAATAATCAGGAAAAGAGAGGAGTAGACGTAAGAGGAAATATTTATTGGAACAGATCTGGTTGGCGATTGGTGGAACTTTCTTCCTCTTCCTGGCTCCTGTATTGTCTTCCATTGGTCGTCGAGAAATGAGAAGCTGCAGAACATCCGGGGCTGCTGTCAGCAATCACAGGGCCCCGTACAACCTACCTGACAGGGGCCCGCCCCCAGAATGTGTAAGTCCCCCCCCGAACACAGACAGTGGCCCAGATTCAAAGAGCAATTGCGCCTGCGTAACCATAGTTACACAGCGCAATTGCTTACTTGCTCCGGCGTAACGAATGCTCCTGATTCAGAGAGCTTGTTACGCCGACTGCAGCCTAAGATATGCGTGGCATAAGGTTCTTATGCCGTCATATCTTAGGCTGCATTCTTATGTTGGCCGCTAGGTGGCGTTCCCGTTGCGGTCAGCGTATAGTATGCAAATTGCATACTAACGCCGATTCACAACGTTACGCGAGCCCTGCGTACGCAGTTTACGTTGTTTGCGTACGGCGGTTTTTGCGTAAGGCTGCCCATGCTAAAAGCAGGGGCAGCCAATGCTAAAGTATACCCGTCGTTCCCAGGTCGCAAAATTTGAAATTTACGTCGTTTGCGTAAGTGAATCGTGAATGGCGCTGGACGCCATTCACGTTCACTTTGAAGCAAATGACGTCCTTGCGACGTCATTTACCGCAAGGCACGTCGGGAAAGTTTCCCGACGGAGCATGCGCTCTACGCTCGGCGGCGGGAACGCGCCTAATTTAAATGATCCACGCCCCCTACGGGATCATTTAAATTACGCGCCCTTACGCCGGGCAATTTTAAAGAGCGCACACGCAATTTACGGAGCTACTTTAATTGCGCGTAGCGCAGAAAATTTACGGAGGTGCAACAGCAAAACGGTGCGCTGCGCCTCCGTAAAAAAAGGGGCAAATGTTACTGAATCTGGGCCAGTGTGTATTTGGGGCCGCTCACCTGCACACCAGTCAGATTAGAGCCTGCAGCCATATTTGTACAGCCGATGCGTCTCCATAGAGTAATCCTACATTCACATTAACGCATGTCAGGGACGCATGCAAAAATTGCTCCCTTTCCCAACACTCATAGAAACGCGCTGCTGTTTAGTACGCAACACGGCGCTGTCATTCGTTTTTAATAGTACCCCTACACACCAAGGACTGTTTTTTGCATTTCTCACTCATAGGGCTGCCCAGTGACATGAATATGCTGCCCTACGTGTGGAAACGCGCTCACTCGCGGTCACACTTGTAGGTGTGAACCAAGTCTGACAGGCGGCTCCAGCTGCATGAAAAAAAATACTCATTTACACACCCAGAGTACATGTGAGGATGAGCCCTTCGTTATGTAGTTTTTTTTTAACAATTTAATTTTTTTAAATATTCCATTACATTGCAATACATGTTTAAGCCGGCCAACTGCGTCAAAGTAATCCCTCTCTGGCCAGTCCCTACTCTACTCTACAAAATGCAAATGCTTCAATGTATATAGTGCCCCCTATGGAACGTCCAGTGTGTATAGTGCCCCCTATGGAATATCCAGTGTGTATATTGCCCTCTATGGAATATCCAGTGTGTATAGTGCCCCCTATGGAATATCCAGTGTATATAGTGCCCCCTATGGAATATCCAGTGTGTATAGTGCCCCCTATAGAATATCCAGTGTGTATAGTGCCCCCTATGGAGTATCCAGTGTATATGGTGCCCCCTATGGAGTATCCAGTGTATATAGTGCCCCCTATGGAATATCCAGTGTGTATAGTGCCCCCTATAGAATATCCAGTGTGTATAGTGCCCCCTATGGAACATCCAGTGTGTATAGTGCCCCCTATAGAATATCCAGTGTGTATAGTGCCCCCTTTTGAATGTCCAGTGTGTATAGTGCCCCCTATGGAATATCCAGTGTATATAGTACCAATAACTTATACACATACAGTGCATATATATGTAACCCATCAGATGCTAGAGGGGTGTGATCACTTGCTAACACTATAACAATTCTGGTTGAACCTTCTGCTGCACACTGCTGTGCTTTCTAGTAACCTTTTGGAAAAAACAGGGATTTTTAGTTCACATATATTGCAATGCAAGTATAACCACTTCCCGTATAACAAAACCACGTGCGCAAAGTGGTTAAATTATCCTGACTGGAGGTCATATTATGGCGGGCAGGGTGCGCACCGTGGCGATTGGGGATGATGCTTGTCCCTCGGACACAGAGCATACCCAATCAGGGTAAACAGCCAATGAAATTGTCTGTTTACCATATGATCGGCAGTGTCCAATCATAGTCGGGCACAAGTGTAAACAACAGAACTGTTTCCAGGTGATCCCCGCTTCCTCTCTCACACACCGTTCGTGTGAGGAGAGCGTAGGAGATCTGTGAGTAGAAAACTGACATTTTTTACACCTTACTGTGCTCAACACGGCCCCCCACCCTCCCCCCCAATAAAGAGAACCTGTCACCAGTACTGTCACACAGACCTGCCATGGGTTCTCCCAACAGTACCGTCACAAAGGCCCTCCATCAGTACCGCCATCAGTACTTTCACATAGGCCCTCCATCAGTACCGCCATCAGTACTGCCATCAGTACCGTCACATAGACCTTCCATCAGTACCGCCATCAGTACTTTCACATAGGCAGTCCATCAATACCGCCATCAGTACCGTCACATAGACCCGCCATCCACCTGGGTGGGCTCCAAACCCAATGCTCTGCATTCCAAGCCCACCCTATTATGAAGCCTATTAATAGCCTTTAACCTCAATCCTAGCCTTTAACTTTAACCCCAACCCTAGCCCTTAACTTTACCATTAGCCTTTAACTTTAACCCTAGCCCTTAACTATAACCCTAACCTTTAACCCCAACCCTAACCCTTAACCATAGCCTTTAACCCCAACCCTAGCCCTTAACTATAACCCTAGCCTTAACCCCCAACCCTAGCCTTTAACTTTACCCCTGGCCTTTAAACCCAACCCTAGCCCTTAACGTTAACCCTAGCCTTTAAACCCAACCCTAGTCTAACCCTAGCCCTCAACCCTAACCCTAGTCCTTAACACTAACACTAAATCTTAACCCTAACATTTAACTCTAGCCCTCAACCCTAACCCTAGGTCTTAACCTATGCCGAAGCTCGGGGAAGAATCTGTAGGAGAGCAAGGTGCAGCCTAAAGGAAGCTGGGAGGAGTCTGCAAGGGAACAGGGAGAGTTCTGCTAGGGAGACAGAAGTATGTGGGAGTGGCGGGAGGAGTTTGCAAGAGAGCACTTTCAGGAAGGGGGAGGAGCCTGCCAGGAAATGGGGACTGGGTCTACAACAGAGCAGGGAGGAGTCTGCAGGGAAGCGGTAGGAATCTGTGAAGGAGCAGAGAGGAGTCTGCACACCATGCATCCCTCCCTTCCCGGCAGACTCCTCTCTGCTCCCATACAGACTCCCATCGCTTCCCTGCAGACTTATCCCTGCTCAATTGTAGGCTCAGTCCCCTCTTCCTGGCAGACTCCTCTCCACTTCCTGTAGACTACCCTGTTCTCTGACACTCTTCTGTGCTTCAGTGTAGCCTCTGCCCTGGCTCCCCCACAGTCTTAGCCTGGCTCCCTAGTAGACACCTGGGCTAAGTCTGCAAGTGAACCGGTACAAAATCTATGAGGGAGCCAGGCTGGGACTGTCGGGAAGAGGGGACTAAGTCTACGAGGGAGCGGGGAAGGATATTGCAAGGGAGCTTTAGGAGTCTGTCCCCCAACAGACTCTTCTCTTCTCCTCTGCACAATCCTCCCTACTCCCTCGTAGACTTTGTCCTGACTTCCTCACAGTCTCAGTCTGATTCCCTTGTAGACTCTGTCTTGGCTCCCTTGTAGTCTCTGTCCCGGCTCTCTTGTAGTCTTTGTCCGGACTCCTTTTTAGTCTCTGTCCCGGCTCCTGGAGCCAGGCTGGAACTGTTGGGAAGAGGGGACTACGTCTGCAAGGGAGCTTTAGGAGTCTGTCCCCCCACAGACTCCTCTGCACACTCCTCCCTGCTCCATCGTAGGCTCAGTCCTGACTTCCTCACAGTCTCAGTCTGACTCCCTTGTAGGCTCTGTCCCGGTTCCCTTGTAGACTCTGTCCCGGCTCCCTTGTAGACTCTGTCCCATCTTCCATGTGGACTTAGCCCAGTCCGGATATTTTATATGATGTGTTCTGTTCCTAGATCCGGTAGGACTTCCTCGAAGCTGCATGTTCATCAGACTTTGTACTCTCTGGAAGTCCTGTTTCCTTGGAGTATGTGATGATTTCTGGATTTCAATGGTGGTCGATGGCTGAGAAAAAACACTAGGCGTGAAATCCCTCGCCATATTTTACTTCGGTTTCCATAAACTCCATCCTGGCGTGTTTCGGCTTCAGTCCAGCTTCTGTATGGCTCTCCATTGATCACTCTCAAATGAAAAGCCATCGTATAGCTTCTGCTTCTCGTCTGGAATGTTCTTATCGTTTAGGAGGACATCCAGGGGTATCTTCTGCCTTGTAATGTGTCTGAGGCCCTGAAATAGAAAAAAGAGAACAATGAGATTCATGAATGAATGGAAGAAACCCCTCTATGTAGGGAGGCACTGATATATCGGACAGGGGAAAATTATCGGCTGAGAATAGGGTTATCTGTGTTTTGGCGATAGAAAAAAAAGGTGCCGATAATGGCATGACGCCTCCTATTAACTTCAATGCAAAAATGCCCCCTATTGACACACTGATCAAATACTTACCTTTTGACGTACAAAGAATGGGGGGCGTGTCTCTCTCGCCTCCACCTCCTCCCAGTTTAGTCCTCTGAAAAACGGGTGATTTCTGATGTTCCTGAAGGTCACTTTGCACCGCTCTCTGTATCCGTCCTTCAGCTACGGGGAGAAAAAAACAGGAAAACATAAGATGACAGTAATAGCGCATGAAGAGCACTGACTCTCTGGCGGAGCCTATATGTCTACTCTCCTTTTCCCACTGGGACTGTGTCACTACTTACCTTTTTCAGCAGGTCCTTGAAGTCGGTGTAGGCCGCATAGTTAATGGAATGGTCACGTGGAATGAAGTTTGAAAAAGTACCGAAGGCCATGTCACTTAAAGTTAACCCCAACATGTAATAATCCCTCGCTTGTTGAACCGGCATCTGTGGAGAAATCAGAGAGAGAAGGATAAGGATGAAAGGTCAGGCTAGAGACCAACAGCATCAACATTACAACAAGTATTCAGTTTCAACGTGTAAATGTTAATCCCCAGGGGTGGGTGGTAGCTGGATGTGGCACCCAGGAGTGGACAGGACCCCCCAGTGCCAGATGATGGTTAGACAGGATCCCCAGGACTGAACAGGGCTGAAAAATAACCTCAGGGTCAGATGGAAGCTAGAAAGGGCTCCCTAGGATCAGACAGGACCCTCGGAGCCAGATGGTAGCTGTAAAGGTCTCCCAGGGGCGGAAGGCAGCTGGATGGGACCGTCAGGGCCAGTTGATGGTTAGATGCCCCCCCCCCCCCCCCCCAGGACTGGACAGGACCCTCAGGGCCAGATGGTAGCTAGAAAGAGCCCCCAGGTGCAGGTGTTAGCTGGACGGGACCCCCAGAACCAGATAGTGGCTGGGTGAGGCCCCCAGGACTGGACTTGATATCCAGAACCAGATAGGTAACTGGACCAAGGTCTTTAATCCAACCCTAATCTGATAATTGCTCTGTATATAAAGGTTCTGGTTAATCCAGGTCTAGTTTGGTTGATAACTGCCCTGTGTACAGGCACATTGGACTTACCTCGCTTTCAGGCGTGAATAGATTTGCAATTCCGAAGTCTGCGATTTTGATGTGACCGGTGCCATCTATGAGGATGTTGTCAAGCTTCAGGTCTCTGTGGAAAAAAAAAAGAGTGTCAGTTCTGCAGTTCAGACAATGATCCCTCCCATATATCCCGAGAATTACAGATCCATAGAGGGGTGAACAATCACAAAGCTCCCTTTCCTAGCGCCACCCAACATTTCCTATGATCCGGTCCACGTTCCTCTGTCCTCCTCTCCTTATGTGTGCGTCCATTGGATGAGGGAGGAGGAGGAACGGGTCACCATTGGGTGTTCAGGCAGCGGGAATTGTAAAGTAAATAATAGTACTTACCTGTGTATGATACCTCTGGAGTGGATAAACTCCAAACCACATATGAACTCCGCTGTGGTCAGTCTGAGGGTGGTGATGTCACATGTTTCATTTGCTTCCTTTAGATGTCCTCCGCTTAGATATTCCATGACATAGAAGAATTGGTTCTGGGGGGGGGGGACAGATAGGTCAATCAATGCATTTCACTTAGAAGGTCCAAATCAGAGTCACACGTTATATATCTACCCAAATATACTGCATGACGTCTACCTATACCTACCTACAGTCCATCCATCTATATCTACCTACACTATATCCATCCATCTATATCTACCTACACTATATCCATCCATCTATATCTACCTACACTATATCCATCCATCCATATCTACCTACACTATATCCATCCATCCATATCTACCTACACTATATTCATCCATATCTACCTACACTATATCCATCTATCTATATCTACCTACACTATATCCATCCATCTATATCTACCTACACTATATCCATCCATCCATATCTACCTACACTATATCCATCCATCTATATCTACCTACACTATATCCATCCATCTATATCTATTCATTCATATCTACCTATATCCTTCTGTCTCCATCCATCTATATCCTTCTATCTATCTACATCCATTCATTCATATCTACCTAAATCCTTCTATATCTATCCATCCATATATATCTATATCCTTCTGTCGCCATCCATCTATATCTACCTATATCCTTCTATCTATATCCATCTATATCTACCTATATCCTTCTATCTATATCCATCCATCTATATCTACCGATATCCTTCTATGTACATCACATTGCTGAGGTCACTGACCCAGCAATGATGTCACTGGACTGGGCTGATGATGACATCCAGATATCATGTAGCAATGCTTGAACAATTTTATATACATGCCATTCATTTTATACTTCTCTTCCGAAAAATAGACTTACCTCCGTCTGGAATGCGGCGTAGGCGTGGGTACAGTAATGGCTGCCCCCCACCCTCTCTAGGGAACGACGCTCACACAGGGCAAAGTCTTCGCCGAATGAAACTAATAGATACTTCTGAACGATCTTCACGGCCACCAGCATGCTGCTGTCAATGTGAGTCGCCAACAGCACCTGTAGGAGAGAGAGAGGGAGACGGTTAGTACATTCATCTTTTTCCATGTTCTGTAACTGCTAGGCCTGGTTCACACACGCTTTGCTGTTTGAAATGCATTTCTCATTCGGATCACACTTTAGACAGCAATACTGGGGGAACCACGCATGTTGTGCATGGATGGGTGGGGGGCGGTTGCAGCACAGCATCATTTATTCAAATGGGTCAAGTTCGGCCACAGAGCATGACAATGGGGTATCATTCCTGCCACCGCAGCGGCGAAGGAAAGCATTCGTATGCCCCCAGCAACAGGGGGAGTGTTTGAGAGGTGGGGGTTTTAAAGGAGGAGTGTGTGTGGCTGTCAGTGGGTAGAGAGGGGTTGGCTGCTACGGAAAGCCGATCGCCGCTTGCGCGACCCCGGGCAGCAGATGTCCCGGGTGCCTACGCTAGAGCACCCCTGTCTGGCCAGTTACTGGAGCTCAGTGCCGGAACTTGTTATGGCACTGGGCTTCGGGATTCAGCTGTACTCCCCTGATGGTGTTGCTTTTTTTTCCTCCCAGGGGATGGCTTTTTTGTCCCCCCCCCCGCAAGTTGTCCCCTAGGCCTGGGCCTTGTCAGCCTAGGCCAAAACACAGCACTGCCCCCCCCCAGTGTCTATGGGCCCCTCACTATTAATCTCTGCTTACTTACCATCCCAAAGCGTCCTGATCCAAGTATCTCATGGAAGATGAAACTCTCCGGAGTCAAATTGGTCTCTTTGTGTCCTTTAGGGGCCGCTTTGTGTTCTGTAGGGCCCGCTACGCGTTCTGTAGGGCCCGCTACATGTTCTGACGTCCCGTCGTCTGCTAGAGAGAGAAGAAAGAGAAATAAAGTTTATTGCCCCGCCCACATACAGGTCTTATCACTGATTTCTACTGGTGATTGAAGTCTCCAATACAGAGAGAAGAGCTGACCCTGGAAGTTTACATTTACACAGGGAAATTATCATCCAATCACTGACTATACTTAGAGCAAGTCTATAGGTGTGTTCTAGGTCATTGTATGGGGGTTAAACTTTGAATACCATGCCTAGGAATGCGGGGGGAGGATATGGGGGGTTAAACATTCACTGCCATTCCCAGCATTGGGAGGGAGGTTAAACTTTAATAGCAATGTCCAGCTGGGACGTAATTGGGGGGTTGAGCTTTCATTGCCATAGCCAGCAATGAGGGAGGGGGGGCAGAATATGGCAGGGTTATACTTTCACAGACTTGACCAATAATATAGGGGGGGTTAGACTTTCACTGCCATGCACAGCAATTGGAGGGGGGGGGTAGAAAGATTATGGGGAACTTTCCTTGTCATGCCAAGAAATGGTGGGGGGTGGGAAATTAGACTTTCTCTGCCATGCCCGGCAATGAAGAGGGGGAGGTATGGGGGAGTTAAACTTTCAGTGCAATGCCCAGCAATGGAGGAAGAAGTTTATGATTGGGCAAAATCTTCAGCTGCCTTTGCCAGCAATTGGGGGGGAGAGGGTATAAAAATATCAGTGCCATTGCCAGCAATGTGGGGGGAGATTATGGAGGGGGGTTAAAACTTTAAGTGCCATGCGTAGCAATGGGGGGATTATGGGGAGTCAAACTGTCACTGGGGAATGAGGTGGTTAAACTTTGACTGACATGGCCAGCAATGTAGGGGGAGATAATGGGGGGGTTAAACTTTCAGTGCCAAACCAAAGGAGAGGGGGGTAAGGAGAGGGGATGTGGGGGGAGTAAGGTGATAATTTCTCTGGTTAATGATAAGTAAAATTGGTATTTGCTCGCTATCACAGAGTGAATGTCTCCTTCTCTGAGCCCAGTTCCTCTTTATTGATGAAGTTGGTGGAGGAATTCCTTGTTTTCCTCTCCTATGTACTATATGGAGATTCACAACTAATACTTACCTCCTCCGTCACTCCTCCTCCTCTTCCTCAGATGGCTCTCACATTCTTTGTCCTGGGACCATCTCCTCTTCTCTCCTTTCCTCTCTGCACAGCTCTGGAGATCCTCACTGGCTGTGTAACATTTGCTTTGCTTCCTGGGAGTCTGGCCTGTCTGCTCAGCAGAGCTCCCTTCTTCCTCCTCTCTGCTCCTTTTCCTGGGAGTCTGGCCTGTCTGCTCAGCAGAGCTCCCTTCTTCCTCCTCTCTGCTCCTCTTCCTGGGAGTCTGGTCTGCCTGCTCAGTGGAGCTCCCTTGTTCCTCCTCTCTGCTCCTCTTCCTGGGAACCTGGACTGTCTGCTCTGCAAACATCTCTAGTTCCTCGCTGGCGCTGTAATAGATTTCCTCGCTGCTCCTCTTCCTGGGAGTCTGGCCTGTCTGCTCAGCAGAGCTCCCTTGTTCCTCCTCTCTGCTCCTCTTCCTGGGAACCTGGCATGTCTGCTCTGCAAACATCTCTAGTTCCTCACTGGCACTGTAATAGATTTCCTCGCTGCTCCTCTTCCTGCTCCTCTGATTGGACATTGTGGATGTTCCAAAGCAAAGTTCCTCTCTGCTGATCTCCTGTCCTCTCTGCATAGCAGCTTTTATAATTTAATTAGATATGAAATACTAAAGAAAAGTGATAATAGAAACTCCTCCTTTTCTTCCTGCGCTGTGTACAATATATACAATCTATATATGGTTATATATGGAATATTCTCCTATAATAGAATGCTGATAGAGAGCTCAGAATTATGTGTCTGCACTCGTCTGTCTCCAGTACACAAATGACTCTCCTCCTCTCCTCACTCTATTTATAGCCTGTGAGCCAGCCCTTTGTGATGTCACAGCCCCTTTGTCACATGACCAAATTCAAATTTCCAGCCACAGCCGGAATCTTCCAACTGACACTTATGCCCATATATGGTAAACAGCCCAGAACAAGTAAACAAGCGCTGATCATGTGATACAGATCTGACCTATACCAAAGTGTTGTACAATTTTACACATTATTCATACACATATATATGGTGCTGACATATTCTGTAGCGTTGTACAATTCAAAACTATTATTATTACTGATCTATATGTAAATAGCTCTGATCTATTCTGTCACATTGTACAATTCTATATTCTTATTATTCAAATATCCAGCCACAGTCTGATCTTCTAACTGACACTAACTGACACTTCTGCCCATATAAGGTAAACAGCCCAGATCATGTAATATGGATCTGACATATACCGTAGTGTTGTACAATTTTACACATTATTCATATACATGTATATAGTGCTGACATATTCTGTAGCGTTGTACAATTACATATTATTATTATTACAGATTTCTAAAGCACTGACAGCGTTGTACAATCACTCATTGGTAATTATTATAAATATATATTTTATATAGCACTGACATATACCACAGCGTTGTATAATCACACATATTACTATATATGTTATATGGCACTAAGATATACTGTAGGGTTCTACAATCACTCATTAATTATTATAATTAAAAATGTCATATGGCGCTGACTTATACCATAGCGTGGTACAATCCCTCATTATTACTATCTATTCATATAGCGCTGACATATACCGTAGCGTTGTACAATCCCACATTGATACTATATATTCATATAGCGCTGACATATACCGTAGTGTTGTACAATCACTCATTATTATTATATATTTATATAGCACTGACATATACCATAGCGTTGTACAATCACACATTATTACTATATCTTCATATAGCGCCGACATATATTGTAGCGTTGTACAATCACTTATTATTAATTATTATAATTTAAGGGTAACTCCACCCCATCATATCAGAGATCCCCCATCATATCACAAATCCCCCATCACATTAGAGGACCCCCCATCACATCAGAGATCCCCCATAACATCAGAGGACCCCTATCACATCAGAGGACCCCCATCACATCAGAGATCCCCCATCACATCAGAGATCCCCCATCACATCAGAGGACCCCCATCACATCAGAGGACCCCCATCACATCAGAGGACCCCCCCTCACATCAGAGATCCCCCATCACATTAGAGGACCCTCCATCACATCAGAGATCACACAAAGATCCACGCTCACGAACATCTGCAATTCATAGTAGACCCAATAATATAGGGAAAGAGTAAAAATTTCCAGTAAAATATTTAGGAAGAAAATCCATTTATAAGCGATCAGCTCCAAACATTTAAAAAGTCCATATGAACTTGTATACAAAGTTATGCAAACTGTATGGATATAAAGTGAATTCAGCAGGCAGCTTACAACCAATTCATGGGCTCAAACCTCCCGGATTCGATAAACATGCCTTTAGGTGGAGTACTCACAGTACCTTAGGGGCAGATGGTGGGATAGCGGAGTAGCGGTATTGAAGAGATGGCCGTTCAAACTTCAGCTAGAGCCTGAGCCCGACATCAGGCTGTCCGTGTATCCGATGTGTCACCGCGGAGCGAGAGGGACAGAACCATCCGATGAATCCCACAGCCGGGGACACAGCGTGATGAGATCTGGAGAAACAGGCGCTTGTTCAGTCCGAACGTGGTGACGTCACACGTCTGAGACCCCGTTCTACGGTCGGAGACAGTGAAGCGAGGATGTGATAGATGCCCTCTGGTGGAAAATCCTTAGATTGCGCTCTCCAATGCAATTAGGTGGAAGCCGCCAGCGGGAAAAAACGATATTTAAAATAATGTTGAGGTGCCCTTGGGAATGTGCTCAATCACAAACACTTCCAGATACTTGAAATTTTGGTTGTGAGAGTGATAAAAATGTCATGGCATGTAGTGCTCTTATCGTGCGGCCTACATAAAAAAGCCCACACGGACAACGTAGCACATATATGACAAATTCGGTTGAGCATGTAATAAATTGTTTAATAATGTATTCTTTGCCAGAACGCATGGTTATCCTGTCATCATTAAGATGATCAATAAGATCAACATTATTTTAAATATCGTTTTTTTCCCGCTGGCGGCTTCCACCTAACTGGATTGGAGAGCGCAATCTAAGGATTTTCCACCAGAGGGCGTCTATCACATCCTCGCTTCACTGTCTTCGACCGTAGAGCGGCGTCTCAGACGTGTGACGTCACCACGTTCGGACGGAACAAGCGCCTGTTTCTCCAGATCTCATCGCGCTGTGTCCCCGGCTGTGGGATTCATCGGATGGTTCTGTCCCTCCCGCTCCGCGGTGACACATCGGATACGCGGACAGCCTGATGTCGGGCTCAGGCTCTAGCTGAAGTTTGAACGGCCATCTCTTCAATACCGCTACTCCGCTATCCCACCATCTGCCCCTAAGGTACTGTGAGTACTCCACCTAAAGGCATGTTTATCGAATCCGGGAGGTTTGAGCCCATGAATTGGTTGTTAGCTGCCTGCTGAATTCACTTCATATCCATACAGTTTGCATAACTTTGTATACAAGTTCATATGGACTTTTTAAATGTTTGGAGCTGATCGCTAATAAATGGATTTTCTTCCTAAATATTTTACTGGAAATTTTTACTCTTTCCCTATATTATTGGGTCTACTATGAATTGCAGATGTTCGTGAGCGCGGATCTTTGGTGTATTTTCTGTATTTTTGGTACTTCCGGGTACCACGATTCCCGCAGCACCGGACTATCTTCTGCATACCCTATATATGAGCTACTATTCTTACTTTAGGGTTACTATTATCCTCATCTAGCGCCAGTGATTTTTTTGTGTACTTGTACATCAGAGATCCCCCATCACATCAGAGATCCCCCATCACATCAGAGATCCCCCATCACATCAGAGATCCCCCATCACATCAGAGATCCCCCATCACATCAGAGGACCCCCATCACATCAGAGATCCCCCATCACATCAGAGGACCCCCATCACATCAGAGATCCCCATCACATCAGATATCCTCAATCACATCAGAGATCCCCCATCACATCAGAGATCCTCCATCACATCAGAGATCCCCCATCACATCAGAGATCCCCTTCACATCAGAGATACCCCATCACATCAGAGATCCCCCATCACATCAGAGATCCCCCATCACATCAGAGATCCCACATCACATCAGAGGACCCTCCATCACATCAGAGATCCCCCATCACATCAGAGATCCCCATCACATCAGAGATACCCCATCACATCAGAGATACCCCATCACATCAGAGATCCCCCATCACATCAGAGATACCCCATCACATCAGAGATCCCCCATCACATCAGAGATCCCCCATCACATCAGAGATACCCCATCACATCAGAGGACCCTCCATCACATCAGAGATCCCCCATCACATCAGAGATCCCCATCACATCAGAGATCCCCATCACATCAGAGATACCCCATCACATCAGAGATCCCCCATCACATCAGAGATCCCCCATCACATCAGAGATCCCCCATCACATCAGAGATACCCCATCACATCAGAGGACCCTCCATCACATCAAAGGACACCCCCATCACATCAGAGATCTCCATCACATCAGAGATCCCCCATCACATCAGAGATCCCCCATCACATCAGAGGTCCTCTATCACATCAGAGATACCCCATCACATCAGAGGACCCTCCATCACATGAGAGGACGCCCCCATCACATCAGAGATCCCCATCACATCAGAGATCCCCATCACATCAGAGATACCCCATCACATCAGAGGACCCTCCATCACATCAGAGTACCCCCCCATCACATCAGAGGACCCCCCATCACATCAGAGGTCCTCCGTCACATCAAAGGCTCTCTCCATCACACCAGAGGTCCCCCCATTACATCAGAGAACCCCTCATCACATCAAAGATCCCCCATCACATCCAGGGGAGGGCTGGCAGCCTTAGACCTGGGGGGCAAGTCCAGTCAAGTGGCCCTTTGAACCACCAAATAAGCTCACCAGCACCAGTGCCCATCAGCGCAACCTCACCAGTGCCCATCAGTGCAGCCTCACCAGTAGGTTACTGGGTGGGCACAGGCCTGGGGCAGGGTAAATAGGGTGTATGTGGGGGTATATGGGATGTGGGGTTCAGCTGCGGGTGTCAGGGTCTCTCACCTCAGCGATGGCAGCTGCCTGTGCCAATGCCAGCTCAGCAGGTCCTTGCAGGGCCTCCTCCAATCTGAGTGTGTGAAGTGATGCTCCTGTACTGGGGTCAAGTAAACTTACAGCCCGAGCCAGTCACAAGGGTCCCAACTCCCTGGTGCACCTTGCTGCTCAGGGGTGGACTGACAACACCCAGGGACCCCAGAACAAGACTGAGCGGGGACGTGTCAGCTGGGATGATTGACATCACTAACTCAGGCAATGACACCTCTGTGGATCTATGACAGGTGAGTTTAAGACTCGGAGGAGGGGAGCTGATATCTCTCTGGATTTGACAGGTGAGTATAAGACTCAGAGGAGGGAATGGAGGGGAGCTGATATACTCACCTGTCATAGATCCAATGAGATATCAGTTCTTCTCCATCCCCTCCTCCGAGTCTTATACTCACCTGTCAGATCCATAGAGATATCGGCTCCCCTCCAGCCCCTTCTCCAAGTCCTATACTCGCCTGTCATAGCCCCTCCCCCCTCCGAGTCTCATCTCTCTGAATGTATGACAGGTGAGTATATCGGCTCCCCTCCATCCCCTCCTCCGAGTCTTATACTCACCTGTCATAGATCCAGAGAGATATCCGCTTCCCTCCATCCCCTCCTCCGAGTCTTATATTCACTAATCCTTGGATGTTTTTTCACCTTAATGTATAGAATATATTAAGGTAAAAAAACATTTACCTTTACAACCCCTTTAACCACTTAAGACCCGGACCATTACGCAGGTAAAGGACCTGGCCCCTTTTTGCGATATGGCACTGCATCGCTTTAACTCACAATTGCGCGGTCGTGCGACGTGGCTCCCAAACAAAATTGGCATCCTTTTTTCCCCACAAATAGAGCTTTCTTTTGGTGGAATTTGATCACCTCTGCGGTTTTCATTTTTTGCGCTATAAAAAAAAATAGAGCGACAATTTTGAAAAAAATTCAATATTTTTTACTTTTTCCTATAATAAATATCCCCAAAAAAAAAAATCGCAATAAGCGTTTTCGATTGGTTTGCGCAAAAGTTATAGGCCCGGATTCACGTAGATGCGTGTATCTTTGTGCGGGCGTAACATATCCTATTTACGTTACACCTCCGCAACTTTGACAGGCTGCCAGCTGCTTTAGTTGGCCATTAAATTGTCTATCCGATAGACCTAATAGCGCAGCCCAATGGCCAACTGAAGGAGCACACATGGTAGGCTGACAACGCAGCTTAGCATCCTCAGTCTGAAACAAGAAACGCTATAACTGGCAAGATCTCAAGGTAAGAACCTTTTCAATAAAAAAAAAAACACATACCAGTGAAGACGTCTCAAAACATTTAATAAAGTTTCACGGTTCCTGAAGGAGGAACAACACAAAATAGGGGGGGGGGGGGTTGCCTTTACTGATTCAGAACTTCCTGGATCCTCTTTTGAAAACTTTTTGCGAACTCCAAGAATTTGTCTTTGACCTCGGCCCCATTTCTGTTGCTTTCTTCAGTCTTTGCACAGCCGCGTTGCCAGTGGTGGACCAATTCGGCTTTTATCTCAGGGTTCCTCCCATGGTCATCAAATTTTTGCTGGAGCTTCAAAGTAGGCTTCATCTTTGGCACTTTGGTGACAGTACGTGGCCTTGTAGATCTGGGCTCCTGCCATGCTAAATGTGGTTCCTGGGATTGAGTTTTGGTCACGGCATTCTGAGTCACCTTGATACCCTTCTGGACGCAATTCATATCTGTGACAATTAACTGGTCCATAGGAAGTGTGATCTGCTCAGGTGACATGTCGTTTTGCACCTGAAGGATCATTTCAGCCACGGCCAGTTTGCATTTTTGCGATTTTAGGACACACACGGGAAGATCAAGACTGATTATCTTGGTAATTCCAATGGCTGAGATGGAAGATATCGACAGGGGCTGCTCTTTGCTTGGGGGTCTAACGGATCGCTTGAACTTCACAGATCTAGGGCTAGTTTTGGAGTAAGATTTTGGTCTTAATGCTTCTTCTTTGCCTTCAATTAGAATTGGTGGATTGGGCTTGTGGCCTGTGAAGGAATCTTTTCCCACACCAAGAGGTTCAACAAGATCCATAAGTTGTAGTTTTGATTTGGACGAAATCTGAGCCAGTGGAGAGCTAGGAAGAGCCTCTGAGATTCCAAGACGTCCCTGGGAGAAATGTAGACTAGGCAGCACCACCTCCTTTTCTGTAGAAGTCAAGACTAAAGTGTCCTTTCTGTTCTGAATTTCCAAGCTCTTACGTCCTTCATATTCTTTGTTGTCCGGGGATTCTGTCTTTAATGCTTCCACTTGGTCCTCAGTAACAACTGGCAGACCGGGCTCGTCCCATGTGCTAGTATCCTCCTCCATTTCATGGTCACCAAGAGATTCAGCAAAATACATAGGGGGTAGTATTGATTTGGACAAAATCTGAACCAGTGGAAGGCCATTAAGAGACTCTGAGCTTCCAAGAAGTCCCTGAGAGAAATGTAGACTAGGCAGCACCACCACCTTTTCTGTAGAAGTCAAGACTAAAGTGTCCTTTCCATTCTGAATTTCCAAGCACCTAAGTCCTTCTTGTTCTTTGTTGTCCAGGGATTCTAGCTGTAATTCTCCTACGTGGTCCTCAGTTACAACTGGAAGATTAGGCTTGTGCCTTGTGTGAGTATCCTCCTCCATTTCATGGTCATCAAGAGGTTCAACAGAATCCATTGGTGGAAGTATTGATCCACGATAAATCTTAATCGGTTGACGGAAATAAAGAGACTCTGATCTTCCAAGATGTCCCTGAGAAAAAGGTGGACTAGGCTGCACATCCGCCATCTTTACAGGAGTCAAGATTAAAGTGTCCTTTCCGTTCTGAAAGTCCTTATGTCCATCGTGTTCGAAACTGTTTCGATCAACTGTTGTGCTGGCCAACTCTCTAACTAAACCTTTGGCTTTTCTCTTGCAAGGGAGACTTTTAAAGAGTGCCAGAACCATCAAGACAGCGGTCAGGATAAGGAGTAGCTGGTTCTCCTTAATGTAGTCCATCAAGCAATATACTAAGCTGCTCTCCATTCTCAGCAGGCTGTAAAGTAAAAAGGAACATTTAAGAAAACTGAATCATTCTAGTATCGGGATCTATTGTGGGTATGGAGGCCAGTGCCTCTATACAAGGGGGTGACCTTCAAGGAAGCTAAGGAAGATATGGAAGCCATCACTGTTTATCTCCCCTGAGAATGCTACTTGCCTATCTGTCATCCCGAACCTCTGCCTTCAACACTTTGGACCAGATTCTCTAAGATCCCGTGGCGGCGTCGCGTAAGCTATTTACACTACGCTGCCCCAACTTACAGGAGCAAGTGCTGTATTCCCCAAACACTTGCTCCGTAGTTTGCGGCGGCGTAGTGTAAAAGGCCCGGCGTATCCCCGCGTAATTCAAAGGGGATGGCTTGTATTTAAATTAAGCGCACCCCCGTGCCGATCGAACTGCGCATGCGCCGGGCTTAAAATAGCCCAGTGCGCATGCTCCAGTTCTCGACGGAAAACGTCAATGACGCCGAAGTGTGCGTCATTGACGTAATGTCGTATTCAAGAACGACTTAGGAAAACAACGTACCCGACGGGAAAAGACGACGCGGACCCGACGCCATACTTAACATGGCATACGGCGGACTGGCGTAAGGTTACCCCTCATATAGCAGGGGTAACCTTACGCTTACGCAAACAACGTAAGCGACAGCTACGCAATGCAAATTCATTCGGGAGTCGGCGTATCAGGCTCATTTGCATAAACAAATGAGACCTGAACGTAAACGCCACCTAGCGGTCGGCGTTGTATTGCATTTAGGATCCGACGGTGTAATTGATTTACACCAGTCGGATCCTCGCCTAAATCCGTCGTATCTTGTTTTGTGAATACAGAACAATGATACGACGGCGGGAAATTCGAATTACGCCGGTGTATCAGTAGATACTCCGGCGTAACTCTTCTGAGAATCTGGCCCTTTCTGATCTACTGAATCTTAATCTGGAATATTCACAGAGTCTGTGTCAGAAAAGTGTTCACCCGTTGGTGGTGCTGTCGGTCTCTTGGATCGCAGTACCAGTGTCCACCAGCTGGTGTCTTCCAACACTCAGGATCTGTAGTGAGAGGACTCACCTGCTGGTGGCACTGTTGGATCCTTGCGCCGTAGTACCGGTGTCCACCAGCGGGTGTATCCTATTGCCCGAGGGCCCAATAATCTCCTATTGCCCAGGGGCCCCATAATCTCCTATTGCCCGAGGGCCCCATAATCTCCTATTGCTCGGGGGCCCCATAATCTCCTATTGCCGGGGGCCCCATAATCTCCTATTGCCCGAGGGCCCCATGAGTTGTCAGTCTGCCCCTGAGGGGCACTGTGATATAAAGGGGGCTGTACTGTAAAGGGGCACTGTAATGATTACAGTGCCCCTTTACAGTGTAGCCCCTTTATATTACAGTGCCCCTAACAATCACAGCCCCCATCACAGTGCACCTTGCGGTCCTGCCCCCCCTCCATTTTTTCTCTAATCACAGTGCCCCCTTTTACTCTCTGGCTCCCATGCACAGCCCTACCTTCAGAAGACACATGCAGCATTCAGCCTGTGTGTCCTCTCCCGCCCCGTTGACGATGTCATCCTATCAGCAGGGCAGGGGGCGGGAGGAGCTGCAGATCTGGATCATATTAACAAGCGGGTGATTACCCCTCTCTGTGCAGATCTCCAGCTCTCCCCATACCCTGCTCTTATGATAGGATGACATTGTTGGCGGGGGGGCAAAGTTAGTAGAGGAGACACAAGCAGGGCTGCATGGCGGGAGGTGAGCGGCGAAAGCAGTCTGTGTTAGCCCTATCCTGAGCAAAGTTGCGCTGACCTCCCGCTGTATGGCCCAGTCATCAACAGGCCATGGACCGGTACCGGTCCGTGGCCCGGAGGTTGGAGACCCTTAGATTAGGCAGCTCTTGTTAGGACATGCGGCCCAGCAGCCCTGGTCCACCAGGCAAATGTCCGGTGTGCCCTATGGCCAGTCCGGGCCTGCTGTGAACAGGGCCGGCCTTTGCGGTGTGCGGGTTGTGCGGTCGCTCAGGGCGCCATAGCAACATGGGCGCCTGACGACCTGCACAGATTCCGATGGTCACAGTCAGATTTGGCGGCGCAGCGCGGCGCGCGGGCGGCGCCCCCCCCCCCCCCCAGACACACAGCAGGCATGGAGGGTGCAAGTCGCACCCGAGCGAGCCGTCGACACCCGGGACCCGGCAGCAATAATCCCCCTTCCCTTTGCAGCGCCGCGGGTCTGATGAATCTCAGCTGCCTGTGACTGTCTGTCTCAGTCACAGGCAGCCCAGCACAGTGCACTGAGTGCAGCCGCCTCCCCTTTTTCATGTGCTGTGTGTGTGCAGCACGTGGCTCAGGTGATCTATATTGATTGTGTGTGTGTGGGGGGGGGGGGGGTTCTGCATTGTGGGGGGGTCTGTATTTTGTGTGTGGGGGGGGGTTCTGCATTGTGTGTGGTTCTGCATTGTGGGGGGGTCTGTATTGTGTGAGGGGGTTCTGCATTGTGGGGGGGTCTGTATTGTGTGAGGGGGTTCTGCATTGTGGGGGGGTCTGTATTGTGTGGGGGGGTCTGTATTGTGTGTGGGGGGGGGTTCTGCATTGTGGGGGGGTCTGTATTGTGTGTGTGGGGGGGGGTTCTGCATTGTGGGGGGGTCTGTATTGTGTGTGTGGGGGGGGGTTCTGCATTGTGGGGGGGTCTGTATTGTGTGTGGTTCTGCATTGTGGGGGGTCTGTATTGTGTGTATGTGGGGGGGTTCTGCATTGTGGGGGGGGGGGTCTGTATTGTGTGTGGTTCTGCATTGTGGGGGGGTCTGTATTGTGTGTGTGTGTGTATGTGGGGGGGGGGGTTCTGCATTGTGGGGGGGTCTGTATTGTGTGTGGGGGGGGGGTTCTGCATTGTGGGGGGGGTATGTATTGTAGGGGGGGGGTTCTGTATTGTGGGGGGGTTCTGTACTGTAGGGGGGAGGGGGTTATGTATTGTAGGGGGGAGGGGGTTCTGCATTGTGGGGGATCTGTATTGTGTGTTTGTGTGGGGGGGGGTTCTGCATTGTGGGGGGGGTCTGTATTGTGTGTGGTTCTGCATTGTGGGGGGGTCTGTATTGTGTGTGTGTGTGTGGGGGGGGGGTTCTGCATTGTGGGGGGGGTTCTGTATTGTGGGGGGGTTCTGTACTGTAGGGGGGAGGGGGTTATGTATTGTAGGGGGTTCTGCATTGTGGGGGATCTGTATTGTTTGTGGGGGGGTCTGTATTGTGTGTGGTTCTGCATTGTGGGGGGGTCTGTATTGTGTGGGGGGGGGGTTCTGCATTGTGGGGGGGGTATGTATTGTAGGGGGGGGGTTCTGTATTGTGGGGGCGTTCTGTACTGTAGGGGGAGGGGGTTATGTATTGTAGGGGAGGGGGTTCTGCATTGTGGGGGGTTCTGTATTGTTTGTGGGGGGGGTCTGTATTGTGTGTGTGGGGGGATCTGTATTGTGTGTGGGTCTGTATTGTAAGGGGGGTTTGCACTGTAGGGGGAGACTGTAGGGAGGTCTGTGTGACATGCAGGGGGTCCAGAACGGTTAGGGGGGTGTCTGTGTAACATATAGGTGTCTAGAGCTGTGGGGGGCTGTGAATTGTAAAGTGATGCAGGGTGTTGTATGTAGTGTTGAGCAGAATATGCCATATTCGATTTCGCGATATATCTCGAATATATATTCGAATATTCGAGATATATTCGCTAAATTCGAATATTCGTGATATTTTATCGAAATTAAATGATTGCGATTTTTCGCTATTGCGAATGCGAAAATAATTGCGATTTTTTTGATAACTGCGGTAGGAGCACTCTGATTGGCTCAGAATATTCTTGATATTTTACAATACAAAATAATTGCGAATATTCGGCAAATGCAGAAGGAGCACTCTGATTGGCTCAGAATATTCTTGATATTTTACAATACAAAATAATTGCGAATATTCGGCAAATGCGGAAGGAGCACTCTGATTGGCTCAGAATATTCTTGATATTTTACAATACAAAATAATTGCGAATATTCGGCAAATGCGGAAGGAGCACTCTGATTGGCTCAGAATATTCTTGATATTTTACAATAGAAAATAAAAAGTGTTTTGCATTGGTGGTGATTCTTTACTCTATCCATCTGTCACAGCCGTTTGTCAATCAAACACCTTGAAGATTGAACACGTTCATGCTGCATGCTTTGGACTTTTTTTCACTTCACATATCAAAGACATTTTTATGAAAGATTATTTTTCTATTATTGGGACTATATTTCTTTATATATTTGTTTCACTGTGTATTTCACAAGTTATTTGCGCTTGCTTATTTTATAATTTGCCCACATGTCTTGTCACTAGACATATTTTTTATTCTTGTAGAGCGACTCCATTTTCTGTCTTGTAATAATTTATGTTGTATAACATTTTTGAGTTGCTGCTGTATTCTCCCCTTTTTTTAAGGTATGCGCAATTTTTTCCTTCTTACAAAAAATAATAATATCAAACATACAAATATTCATAACAGAAACATACACAAAGCCCCCCCCTTTTTGCATCAGAGACAATCAGAGTTCTCCTACCACAGTTATCGAAAATTCGCAATCATTTTCGCATTCGCAATAGCGAAAAATCGCAATTTTTTTTTTTTCAATTTGGCAACATAAAAGGATCGCCTCAGCTTAGCTACTCGGCCCAGGGTCTCTAATCATACCAGCAATGCTTTTAGACGTCGATAGGATGTGATCTGTTTTAAAAATCAAATTGAAAAAATGTGAATATTCGGAATTGCGAATATTCACCGCGAAATTCGAAATATAGCGCGATTTCTCGAATATGCTATATTCGAGTCGAATATTCGCAATGCGAATATTCGTGAGCAACACTAGTTGTATAATGTAAAGGGGTCCAGAGGTGCAGTTGTGGAGAGGGGTACACAGTAGTGACAGAGATATTGAAGGATGCAGGGGGCACAGTGGGATTTTAAATTTTACCGTGGGGGGGGGGCAGATATAGGATCCGTCCCGGGTTCCAAATGCAGCCAGGCCACAGGCGGATTCTGCAGGAATGACAGCGTGGCGGCTGTCCCTGCCTTGTTAGGAGTCGGAGAGGCGTTATTATACCATGTGATTTATTTTATATGTGCCGTTATTATAGCATGTGATTTATAGTATATGTGGCGTTATTATGTGAATAAAAGTTGTATTTTTATCATAGCTTGTAATCTGTTTTTTGGGAATGGAAGGCTTTAAATGGAGCCGGTATTGGAGAAAGGTGTGGACACTGAAAGGGCGTGGTTATGGAGGGGCGTGGTTATGGAGGGGTGTGGTCACTAGGGGGCGCTGTAAATCTTTCTCGCACAGGGCGCCTAAAGGCCTAAGGCCGGCCCTGGTTGTACTATCAGATTGTATAGTGTATGACCAGCTTTAAGAGGACCATAAATCAGATTGTACACACTCCATTAGATTAACCTTCATCACAGTACAAGGGCGGGGTTCCCTCCATCCCTGTGCTGAGTTCCTGGGTCTGTACACCCGCTGTGCCCATTATGAGGGGTTCCCACCATCCCTGTGCTGAGTTCCCGGGTCTGTACACCTGCTGTGCCCATTATGAGGGGTTCCCTCCATCCCTGTGCTGAGTTCCTGGGTCTGTACACCTGCTGTGCCCATTATGAGGGGTTCCCACCATCCCTGTGCTGAGTTCCCGGGTCTGTACACCCGCTGTGCCCATTATGAGGGGTTCCCACCATCCCTGTGCCGAGTTCTTGGGTCTGTCCACCTGCTGTGCCCATCATGAGGGGTTCCCACCATCCCTGTGCTGAGTTCCCGGGTCTGTACACCTGCTGTGCCCATTATGAGGGGTTCCCATCATCCCTGTGCTGAGTTCCCGGGTCTGTACACCCGCTGTGCCCATTATGAGGGGTTCCCACCATCCCTGTGCTGAGTTCCCGGGTCTGTACACCCGCTGTGCCCATTATGAGGGGTTCCCACCATCCCTGTGCTGAGTTCCCGGGTCTGTACACCCGCTGTGCCCATTATGAGGGGTTCCCACCATCCCTGTGCCGAGTTCTTGGGTCTGTCCACCTGCTGTGCCCATCATGAGGGGTTCCCACCATCCCTGTGCTGAGTATCCGGGTCTGTACACCCGCTGTGCCCATCATGAGGGGTTCCCACCATCCCTGTGCTGAGTTCCCGGGTCTGTACACCCGCTGTGCCCATTATGAGGGGTTCCCACCATCCCTGTGCTGAGTTCCCGGGTCTGTACACCCGCTGTGCCCATTATGAGGGGTTCCCACCATCCCTGTGCTGAGTTCCCGGGTCTGTACACCCGCTGTGCCCATTATGAGGGGTTCCCACCATCCCTGTGCCGAGTTCTTGGGTCTGTCCACCTGCTGTGCCCATCATGAGGGGTTCCCACCATCCCTGTGCTGAGTTCCCGGGTCTGTACACCTGCTGTGCCCATTATGAGGGGTTCCCATCATCCCTGTGCTGAGTTCCCGGGTCTGTACACCCGCTGTGCCCATTATGAGGGGTTCCCACCATCCCTGTGCTGAGTTCCCGGGTCTGTACACCCGCTGTGCCCATTATGAGGGGTTCCCACCATCCCTGTGCTGAGTTCCCGGGTCTGTACACCCGCTGTGCCCATTATGAGGGGTTCCCACCATCCCTGTGCCGAGTTCTTGGGTCTGTCCACCTGCTGTGCCCATCATGAGGGGTTCCCACCATCCCTGTGCTGAGTATCCGGGTCTGTACACCCGCTGTGCCCATCATGAGGGGTTCCCACCATCCCTGTGCTGAGTTCCCGGGTCTGTACACCCGCTGTGCCCATTATGAGGGGTTCCCACCATCCCTGTGCTGAGTTCCCGGGTCTGTACACCCGCTGTGCCCATTATGAGGGGTTCCCACCATCCCTGTGCTGAGTTCCCGGGTCTGTACACCCGCTGTGCCCATTATGAGGGGTTCCCACCATCCCTGTGCTGAGTTCCCGGGTCTGTACACCCGCTGTGCCCATTATGAGGAGTTCCCTCCATCCCTGTGCTGAGTTCCCGGGTCTGTACACCCGCTCTGCCCATTATGAGGGGTTCCCACCATCCCTGTGCTGAGTTCCCGGGTCTGTACCCCTGCTGTGCCCATTATGAGGGGTTCCCACCATCCCTGGTGGATCACGTATTATGGAGAATGTATTAGGAGGTGTTGGGACATACAAAGAAGATCTCAGTGTTGGAGCATTTGAGACCTCCATGAAGTTGGGGGGCGGAGTCCACCCACCAGGCTCCGCCCATGACAACAATAAGGCTCTTGGGTGGAGTGACCCTTTAAAGGAAATCCTTTCTTCTCCTCTGATCTGATTGGTGAGGACTGATGTGTGGACTTGACCTTTCCGGACAGAACCTGGGAAGGGTCAGAACCTCAACCACAAGGGGCCCCATCTTCTCCCGGCTCCATCCGAAAGGAGAAAAGAAAGTTTTCCTGAAGTTACTAAAAATCTATAATAAAAAGACATTCCAATAGGATGTGAAGACATTACTGAGCAAACCCTGGCCTATACTGCCACCTGCAGGGCCCGGGGTGGAACTGCATGGGGCCCCTTTCATTCAAAGTATCCGATATTGGAGACAATGGGGAAGGTGAAATGAAGAAGGTTTTTCGGGGGTTTTCAAGGCCGTAATGTGAATAAAATGATCATAAAGGTTAAGAGTCACGACGCTCTCTACGTTGCAGATAGAGAAAGGAGCTGTGTGTTAGTGGGCGTCCTGACTGTCCTGTAGTCCAAGGGAGGGGGCGAGCACGACACTCCACACCCTCCACACTCCTTTTTATTACCCGTCATCTATGCAGTAAACATGTGCAATTCGTTTAGTTTCTAATTCGTTTTTTAACGAATTTTGAGAAATTCGTTAATTCCGAATTTTCGGATTTCCGAATTTTTCAATTTTCGAAAATTTCGAATTTCCGAATTTTCGATTTTTTTTAATTCGAAAATTTAAAAAATTCAGAATTTTTGAAAATCAGAATTCTCGTATTGTGGAATTTAAAATTTTTCGCATTTTCGGAAATTCAGAATTTTATACAATTCGAAATTTCTAAATTGTAAAGTTCGAAAATCTAAAATTCGAAAAAATGGCTTATTCAGCAGCCTGCATATCCTGGCCTGCACTGCCATCTGCTGGGCCCTATATGGAACTGCATAGGAGCCCAAATTCATTCTTTCATCCAAAATAAAAGAAACAATCGCTCTCTCCACCCGTAAAATCTGATATTGGACAATATGGCCCGGATTCACAAAGCACTTACGCCGACTTAAGTGCAAATGTGCGCCGTCGTATCTGTGCGCAAGACTCACAAACAGAGATGCGCCTAAAACCAGGCTACACCCCGCCAACGTATCTTGCTTACGCCGGTGTAGGGTGGGCGCACATTTAGGCTGGGCACATGGTGCCGCTCCCATTGATTAGTCATTCAAATATGCAAATGAGGGAAATACGGCAATTCACGAACCTGCGTGCGACTGACGCAGGCTACGCGATGTGCGCGTAAGTTGTACGTCCGGTGTAAAGTTAAGCCCCATAAAGGAGGTGCAACCCAGCAGCAGACATGCAAAGGTCTGCACCAGGGAACACAAGCCGGCGTATTTTACGTTGGATGTGTATCTGGCTGGGCGTAGGCTACGTTCATGGCGTACGCGGTGATCGGGCGTATCTTACGCGTATCTACCATCATTTGCATGGGGTCACGCCTCATTTGCATGGCTCACGCCCACTTCCACCTACGCCGGCGTACGCCTTTCAAAACCCAGCGCAGTTTTGGGAGCACTGGCTTTGTGTGAATTCCATGCTTGCATCTCTGCGCTGCGTTGGCGTAGCGTATCTTATTTGCGCTACGGCGGCGTAATGTGCGCCCGCTCTCTGTGAATCTGGGCCTATATCTGTAAAGCTCTGCGTAAATTGTTGGCTCTCCATAAGTACCTGAAATAAATAAATAAAATTACATTGTCCTCATTTTATTTTTTATTTTATTTTTTACTAAAGTGTTGCATATTTTTCTTGCAAAAAATAAATACAAATTTAATTAAAGTGCCAGTATATACATATTTTAGTATTTTTATATATATATATATATATATATATATATATATATATATATAAAAGAAGAGACATCGTGGGATGGTGACCGTAAAGACGGTTTTCAGGGGGTTTGCAAGGATGGATTTAACCACTTCCGGACCGCCGCATGTACATTTACGTCGGCAGAATGGCACGTACAGGCACATTGGCGTACCTGTACGTCCCTGCCTAGACGTGGGTTGGGGGTCCGATCGGGACCCCCCCCCTGTACATGCGGCGGTTCCCGTGGCTTCAGGAGCGATCCGGGATGAGGGCGCGGCTATTCGTTTATAGCCGCTCCGTCGCGATCGCTCCCCGGAGCTGAAGAACGGGGAGAGCCGTGTGTAAACATGGTTTCCCCGTGCTTCACTGTGGCGGCTGCATCGATCGAGTGATCCCCTTTATAGGGGAGACACAATCGATGACGTCAGACCTACAGCCACACCCTCCTGCAGTTGTAAACACACACTAGGTGAACCCTAAATGTTACAGCGCCCCCTTGTGGTTAACTCCCAAACTGCAACTGTCATTTTCACAATAAAGAATGCAATTTAAATGCATTTTTTGCTGTGAAAATGACAATGGTCCCAAAAATGTGTCAAAATTGTCCGAAGTGTCCGCCATAATGTCGCAGTCACGAAAAAAATCGCTGATCGCCGCCATTAGTAGTAAAAATAAATAAATAATAAAACTATCCCCTATTTTGTAAACGCTATAAATCTTGCGCAAACCAATCGATAAACGCTTATTGCGATTTTTTTTTACCAAAAATAGGTAGAAAAATACGTATCGGCCTAAACTGAGGAAAAAAAATATTTTTATATATGTTTTTGGGGGAAATTTATTATAGCAAAAAGTAAAAAATATTGCATTTTTTTCAAAATTGTCGCTCTATTTTTGTGTATAGCGCAAAAAATAAAAACCGCAGAGGTGATCAAATACCACCAAAAGAAAGCTCTATTTGTGGGGAAAAAGGGACGCCAATTTTGTTTTTGTGTGTTTTTCATTTGCTCTTTTAATATAAAAAAATTAAATAAAAATTTATTTATTAATTTTTATTATTTTTTTGCAAGAATAATAAGCAACACTTTAGTAAAAAAAAAAAAATTCAAGTGCCAGTACATACATATTTTTGTATTTTTTTTTTTATATGGAAAGAGAAAATGAAAAACACACAAAAACAACCTTTAGGGCCACTTTAAATCCAGCCTTGCAAACCCCCTGAAAACCGTCTTTACGGTCACCATCCCATGATGTCTCTTTTCATATAAAAAAAAAAATAATTAAAATACTAAAATATGTATGTACTGGCACTTTAATTTTATTTAATTACATTTTTTTTATTTGTTTTTGTTTTTTTGTTTGCACGAAAAATATGCAACACTTTAGTAAAAAATAAAATAAAAATGAGGACAATGTGAATTTTTTTTTTTTTTCAGGTACTTATGGAGCGCTAACAATTTAACGCAGAGCTTTACAGACAAAGGGGCAGATCCACGTACAGCGGCGCATCCGTACGCCGGGCGCAGCATATCTAAAATACACTATGCCGCCGTAACTTTTTATTTTTATTTTGAATCCTCAAAGAATTCGCGTCGTAAGTTACGGCCGCGTAGTGTATCTTTGGCGGCGTAAGGGCGCGGGATTCAAATGGATGTAATGGGGGGCGTGTTTTATGTAAATACGTTGTGACCTGACATAAACAACGTTTTTTTTTAACTGCGCATGCGCCGTCCCTGGGGGGATCCCAGTGCGCATGCTCGAAATTTAACCGGAACAAGCCAATGCTTACGACGGTGATGTCATTCTACGCAAATTCCTTTTCGCGAACGACTTACGCAAACAACGTAAAAAATAAAAAATGCGAGGCGGGAACGACGGCCATACTTAACATTGAGTACGCCTCATAACAGTAGCTTTAACTATACGGCGTAAAAAGCCGAACGCAAACGACGTAAAAACAATGCGCCGGCCGGACGTACGTTCGTGGATCGCCGTAACTAGCTAATTTGCATACTCGACGCGGAATTAGACGGAAACGCCACCTAGCGACCGCCGAAAAATTGCAGCTTAGATCCGACGGCGTACGAAGACGTACGCCTGTCGGATCGACCCGAGATGCCGTTGTATCTTTGTTTTGAAGATACAAAACAAAGATACGACGCGCAAAATTTGAAATTACGCGGCGTATCAAGAGAAACGCCGGCGTAATACCTTTTGTGGATCTGGCCCATATTGTCCATTCTCATCAGCCCCTGTCCTCAAGGAGCTTACAATCTAAGGTCCCCCAACTCACATTCACACACGAGGGCCAATTTAGACAGGAGGAGACAATGAAGCATGTCTTCGGAAGGGTGGGAGGAAACCGGAGCACCCGGAGGAAACCCACGCAGGCATCGGGAGAGCATGCAAACTCCATGGGTTGTGCAGTGATTGGGGTTTTAAAATCCACAACCTCAGTGCTGCTCGGGTGGAAGTGGTGACCACTTAGCCACTGTGCTGGCCACCGGCTTAAGCTGACATCACATGTCACAGGGGCCCTTTAACTCCATAGAGATGGTGAAAAGCGTTCTCAGGCTGTAGGAAGGGGTTATAAGGTGGCTGGCATCCCTTGCTGCCAGCATTGCTGCAGGGGTGGGGGAGGGGGGTCAGCCTGTCAGTGCTCAGACCATACGCCGCACACTGCATCAAATTGGTCTGCATGGTTGTCGTTCCCAGAAGGAAGCCTCTTCTAAAGATGATGCACAAGAAAGAGCCGCAAACAGTTTGCTGAAGACAAGCAGACTAAGGACATGGATTACTGGAACCGTGCCCTGTGGTCGGATGAGACCAAGATAAAGGTATTTGGTGTCAGATGGTGTCAGGCGTGTGTGGCGGCAACCAGGTGAGGAGAACAGACAAGTGTGTCTTCCCTACAGTCAGGCATGGTGGTGGGAGTGTCATGGTCTGGGGCTGCATGAGTGCTGCCGGCACTGGGGGGCTACAGATCATTGAGGGAACCATGAATGCCAACATGTACTGTGACATACTGAAGCAGAGCATGACCCCCCTCCCTTCAGAGACTGGACCGCAGGGTAGTATTCCAACATGGTAACGACCCCAAACACACCTCCAAGATGAAAACCACCCCAAACACACCTCCAACATGATAACGACCCCAAACACACCTCCAAGATGACCACTGCCTGGCTAAAGAAGCTGAGGGTAAAGATGATGGACTGGCCAAGCATGTCTCCAGACCTAAACCCTATCATGAAGGGGGGGGGGGGTAAATCTTTCCTGGAGGTGAAGTGGTTAATATCCTGACCACCCATCCGGACCCCTCACTGCGAAAATGAACCACGATGCCCCGTGCTGCCGGCGTACCGGTCGGTTTATCGCAATACACGGCCTCAGGGCCATTTTGGTCAGTTTGTAAAATAATCAGGAAAAGAGAGGAGTAGACGTAAGAGGAAATATTTATTGGAACAGATCTGGTTGGCGATTGGTGGAACTTTCTTCCTCTTTCTGGCTCCTGTATTGTCTTCCATTGGTCGTCGGGAAATGAGAAGCTGCAGAACAGCCGGGGCTGCTGTCAGCAATCACAGGGCCCCGTACAACCTACCTGACAGGGGCCCGCCCCCAAAATGTGTAAGTCCCCCCCGAACACAGACAGTGGCCCAGATTCAAAGAGCAATTGCGCCTGCGTAACCATAGTTACACAGCGCAATTGCTTACTTGCTCCGGCGTAACGAATGCTCCTGATTCAGAGAGCTTGTTACGCCGACTGCAGCCTAAGATCTGCGTGGCATAAGGCTCTTATGCCCGCATATCTCAGGCTGCATTCTTACGTTGACCGCTAGGTGGCGTTCCCGTTGTGGTCAGCGTATAGTATGCAAATTGCATACTAACGCCGATTCACAACGTTACGCGAGCCCTGCGTACGCAGTTTACGTCGTTTGCGCACGGCGGTTTTTGCGTAAGGCTGCCCATGCTAAAAGCAGGGGCAGCCAATGCTAAAGTATACCCGTCGTTCCCGCGTCGCGAAATTTGAAATTTACGTCGTTTGCGTAAGTGAATCGTGAATGGCGCTGGACGCCATTCACGTTCACTTTGAAGCAAATGACGTCCTTGCGATGGGTCCTTGCGACGTCATTTACCGCAATGCACGTCGGGGAAAGTTTCCCGACGCGGCATGCGCTCTACGCTCGGCGCGGGAACGCGCCTAATTTAAATGATCCACGCCCCCTACGGGATCATTTAAATTACGCGCCCTTACGCCGGGCAATTTTAAAGAGCACACACGCAATTTACGGAGCTACTTGAATCGCACGTAGCGCAGAAAGTTTACGGAGGCGCAGCCGCAAAACGGTGCGCTGCGCCTCCATAAAAAAGGGGCAAATGTTACTGAATCTGGGCCAGTGTGTATTTGGGGCCGCTCACCTGCACACCAGTCAGATTAGAGTCTGCAGCCGTGTTTGTACAGCCGCTGCGTCTCCATAGAGTAATCCTACATTCACATTAACGCATGTCAGGGACGCATGCAAAAATTGCTCCCTTTCCCGGCACTCATAGAAACGCGCTGCTGTTTAGTACGCAACGCGGCGCTGTCATTCGTTTTTAATAGTACACCTACACAACAAGGACTGTTTTTTGCATTTCTCACTCATAGGGCTGCCCAGTGACATGAATAGGCTGCCCTACGTGTGGAAACGCGCTCACTCGCGGTCACACTTGTAGGTGTGAACCAAGTCTGACAGGCGGCTCCAGCTGCATGAAAAAAAATACTCATTTAGGCCCCTTTCACATTGAGGAGTTTTTCAGGCGGTAAAGCGCTAAAAATAGCGCTGCTATCCCGCCTGAAAAACTCCTGCACTGCAGACTCAATGTGAAAGCCCGAGGGCTTTCACACTGAGGCGATGCGCTGGCGGGAGACAAAAAAATCTCCTGTCAGCAGCATCTTTGGAGCGGTGAGAGGAGCGGCATGTATACCGCTCCTTCACCGCTCCTTCCCATTGAAAACAATGGGAACCGCGGCAATACCGCCCGCAATGCGCCTCTATAGAGGCGCATTGCGGGCGGTATTAACCCTTTATCGGCCGCTAGCGGGGGTTAATACCGCACCGCTAGCGGCCGAATCCCACGGCAATCCCGGCGGTATAGCGCCGCTCTTTTTAGCGGCGTTATACCGCCACCGCGGCTCCTGCCTCAATGTGAAAGGGGCCTTACACACCCAGAGTACATGTGAGGATGAGCCCTTCGTTATGTAGTTTTTTTTTAACAATTTAATTTTTTTAAATATTCCATTACATTGCAATACATGTTTAAGCCGGCCAACTGCGTCAAAGTAATCCCTCTCTGGCCAGTCCCTACTCTACTCTACAAAATGCAAATGCTTCAATGTATATAGTGCCCCCTATGGAACGTCCAGTGTATATAGTGCCCTCTATGGAATATCCAGTGTATATATTGCCCTCTATGGAATATCCAGTGTATATAGTGCCCCCTATGGAATATCCAGTGTGTATAGTGCCCCCTATGGAATATCCAGTGTATATAGTGCCCCCTATGGAATATCCAGTGTGTATAGTGCCCCCTATGGAATATCCAGTGTGTATAGTGCCCCCTATGGAGTATCCAGTGTATATGGTGCCCCCTATGGAGTATCCAGTGTATATAGTGCCCCCTATGGAATATCCAGTGTGTATAGTGCCCCCTATAGAATATCCAGTGTGTATAGTGCCCCCTATGGAACATCCAGTGTGTATAGTGCCCCCTATAGAATATCCAGTGTGTATAGTGCCCCCTTTTGAATGTCCAGTGTGTATAGTGCCCCCTATGGAATATCCAGTGTATATAGTACCAATAACTTATACACATACAGTGCATATATATGTAACCCATCAGATGCTAGAGGGGTGTGATCACTTGCTAACACTATAACAATTCTGGTTGAACCTTCTGCTGCACACTGCTGTGCTTTCTAGTAACCTTTTGGAAAAAACAGGGATTTTTAGTTCACATATATTGCAATGCAAGTATAACCACTTCCCGTATAACAAAACCACGTGCGCAAAGTGGTTAAATTATCCTGACTGGAGGTCATATTATGGCGGGCAGGGTGCGCACCGTGGCGATTGGGGATGATGCTTGTCCCTCGGACACAGAGCATACCCAATCAGGGTAAACAGCCAATGAAATTGTCTGTTTACCATATGATCGGCAGTGTCCAATCATAGTCGGGCACAAGTGTAAACAACAGAACTGTTTCCAGGTGATCCCCGCTTCCTCTCTCACACACCGTTCGTGTGAGGAGAGCGTAGGAGATCTGTGAGTAGAAAACTGACATTTTTTACACCTTACTGTGCTCAACACGGCCCCCCACCCTCCCCCCCAATAAAGAGAACCTGTCACCAGTACTGTCACACAGACCTGCCATGGGTTCTCCCAACAGTACCGTCACAAAGGCCCTCCATCAGTACCGCCATCAGTACTTTCACATAGGCCCTCCATCAGTACTGCCATCAGTACCGTCACATAGACCTTCCATCAGTACCGCCATCAGTACCGTCACAAAGGCCCTCCATCAGTACCGCCATCAGTACTTTCACATAGGCCCTCCATCAGTACCACCATCAGTACTGCCATCAGTACCGTCACATAGACCTTCCATCAGTACCGCCATCAGTACTTTCACATAGGCAGTCCATCAATACCGCCATCAGTACCGTCACATAGACCCGCCATCCACCTGGGTGGGCTCCAAACCCAATGCTCTGCATTCCAAGCCCACCCTATTATGAAGCCTATTAATAGCCTTTAACCTCAATCCTAGCCTTTAACTTTAACCCCAACCCTAGCCCTTAACTTTACCATTAGCCTTTAACTTTAACCCTAGCCCTTAACTATAACCCTAACCTTTAACCCCAACCCTAACCCTTAACCATAGCCTTTAACCCCAACCCTAGCCCTTAACTATAACCCTAGCCTTAACCCCCAACCCTAGCCTTTAACTTTACCCCTGGCCTTTAAACCCAACCCTAGCCCTTAACGTTAACCCTAGCCTTTAAACCCAACCCTAGTCTAACCCTAGCCCTCAACCCTAACCCTAGTCCTTAACACTAACACTAAATCTTAACCCTAACATTTAACTCTAGCCCTCAACCCTAACCCTAGGTCTTAACCTATGCCGAAGCTCGGGGAAGAATCTGTAGGAGAGCAAGGTGCAGCCTAAAGGAAGCTGGGAGGAGTCTGCAAGGGAACAGGGAGAGTTCTGCTAGGGAGACAGAAGTATGTGGGAGTGGCGGGAGGAGTTTGCAAGAGAGCACTTTCAGGAAGGGGGAGGAGCCTGCCAGGAAATGGGGACTGGGTCTACAACAGAGCAGGGAGGAGTCTGCAGGGAAGCGGTAGGAATCTGGGAAGGAGCAGAGAGGAGTCTGCACACCATGCATCCCTCCCTTCCCGGCAGACTCCTCTCTGCTCCCATACAGACTCCCATCGCTTCCCTGCAGACTTATCCCTGCTCAATTGTAGGCTCAGTCCCCTCTTCCTGGCAGACTCCTCTCCACTTCCTGTAGACTACCCTGTTCTCTGACACTCTTCTGTGCTTCAGTGTAGCCTCTGCCCTGGCTCCCCCACAGTCTTAGCCTGGCTCCCTAATAGACACCTGGGCTAAGTCTGCAAGTGAACCGGTACAAAATCTATGAGGGAGCCAGGCTGGGACTGTCGGGAAGAGGGGACTAAGTCTACGAGGGAGCGGGGAAGGATATTGCAAGGGAGCTTTAGGAGTCTGTCCCCCAACAGACTCTTCTCTTCTCCTCTGCACAATCCTCCCTACTCCCTCGTAGACTTTGTCCTGACTTCCTCACAGTCTCAGTCTGATTCCCTTGTAGACTCTGTCTTGGCTCCCTTGTAGTCTCTGTCCCGGCTCTCTTGTAGTCTTTGTCCGGACTCCTTTTTAGTCTCTGTCCCGGCTCCTGGAGCCAGGCTGGAACTGTTGGGAAGAGGGGACTACGTCTGCAAGGGAGCTTTAGGAGTCTGTCCCCCCACAGACTCCTCTGCACACTCCTCCCTGCTCCATCGTAGGCTCAGTCCTGACTTCCTCACAGTCTCAGTCTGACTCCCTTGTAGGCTCTGTCCCGGTTCCCTTGTAGACTCTGTCCCGGCTCCCTTGTAGACTCTGTCCCATCTTCCATGTGGACTTAGCCCAGTCCGGATATTTTATATGATGTGTTCTGTTCCTAGATCCGGTAGGACTTCCTCGAAGCTGCATGTTCATCAGACTTTGTACTCTCTGGAAGTCCTGTTTCCTTGGAGTATGTGATGATTTCTGGATTTCAATGGTGGTCGATGGCTGAGAAAAAACACTAGGCGTGAAATCCCTCGCCATATTTTACTTCGGTTTCCATAAACTCCATCCTGGCGTGTTTCGGCTTCAGTCCAGCTTCTGTATGGCTCTCCATTGATCACTCTCAAATGAAAAGCCATCGTATAGCTTCTGCTTCTCGTCTGGAATGTTCTTATCGTTTAGGAGGACATCCAGGGGTATCTTCTGCCTTGTAATGTGTCTGAGGCCCTGAAATAGAAAAAAGAGAACAATGAGATTCATGAATGAATGGAAGAAACCCCTCTATGTAGGGAGGCACTGATATATCGGACAGGGGAAAATTATCGGCTGAGAATAGGGTTATCTGTGTTTTGGCGATAGAAAAAAAAGGTGCCGATAATGGCATGACGCCTCCTATTAACTTCAATGCAAAAATGCCCCCTATTGACACACTGATCAAATACTTACCTTTTGACGTACAAAGAATGGGGGGCGTGTCTCTCTCGCCTCCACCTCCTCCCAGTTTAGTCCTCTGAAAAACGGGTGATTTCTGATGTTCCTGAAGGTCACTTTGCACCGCTCTCTGTATCCGTCCTTCAGCTACGGGGAGGAAAAAAACAGGAAAACATAAGATGACAGTAATAGCGCATGAAGAGCACTGACTCTCTGGCGGAGCCTATATGTCTACTCTCCTTTTCCCACTGGGACTGTGTCACTACTTACCTTTTTCAGCAGGTCCTTGAAGTCGGTGTAGGCCGCATAATTAATGGAATGGTCACGTGGAATGAAGTTTGAAAAAGTACCGAAGGCCATGTCACTTAAAGTTAACCCCAACATGTAATAATCCCTCGCTTGTTGAACCGGCATCTGTGGAGAAATCAGAGAGAGAAGGATAAGGATGAAAGGTCAGGCTAGAGACCAACAGCATCAACATTACAACAAGTATTCAGTTTCAACGTGTAAATGTTAATCCCCAGGGGTGGGTGGTAGCTGGATGTGGCACCCAGGAGTGGACAGGACCCCCCAGTGCCAGATGATGGTTAGACAGGATCCCCAGGACTGAACAGGGCTGAAAAATAACCTCAGGGTCAGATGGAAGCTAGAAAGGGCTCCCTAGGATCAGACAGGACCCTCGGAGCCAGATGGTAGCTGTAAAGGTCTCCCAGGGGCGGAAGGCAGCTGGATGGGACCGTCAGGGCCAGTTGATGGTTAGACGCCCCCCCCCCCCCAGGACTGGACAGGACCCTCAGGGCCAGATGGTAGCTAGAAAGAGCCCCCAGGTGCAGGTGTTAGCTGGACGGGACCCCCAGAACCAGATAGTGGCTGGGTGAGGCCCCCAGGACTGGACTTGATATCCAGAACCAGATAGGTAACTGGACCAAGGTCTTTAATCCAACCCTAATCTGATAATTGCTCTGTATATAAAGGTTCTGGTTAATCCAGGTCTAGTTTGGTTGATAACTGCCCTGTGTACAGGCACATTGGACTTACCTCGCTTTCAGGCGTGAATAGATTTGCAATTCCGAAGTCTGCGATTTTGATGTGACCGGTGCCATCTATGAGGATGTTGTCAAGCTTCAGGTCTCTGTGGAAAAAAAAAAGAGTGTCAGTTCTGCAGTTCAGACAATGATCCCTCCCATATATCCCGAGAATTACAGATCCATAGAGGGGTGAACAATCACAAAGCTCCCTTTCCTAGCGCCACCCAACATTTCCTATGATCCGGTCCACGTTCCTCTGTCCTCCTCTCCTTATGTGTGCGTCCATTGGATGAGGGAGGAGGAGGAACGGGTCACCATTGGGTGTTCAGGCAGCGGGAATTGTAAAGTAAATAATAGTACTTACCTGTGTATGATACCTCTGGAGTGGATAAACTCCAAACCACATATGAACTCCGCTGTGATCAGTCTGAGGGTGGTGATGTCACATGTTTCATTTGCTTCCTTTAGATGTCCTCCGCTTAGATATTCCATGACATAGAAGAATTGGTTCTGGGGGGGGGGGACAGATAGGTCAATCAATGCATTTCACTTAGAAGGTCCAAATCAGAGTCACACGTTATATATCTACCCAAATATACTGCATGACGTCTACCTATACCTACCTACAGTCCATCCATCTATATCTACCTACACTATATCCATCCATCTATATCTACCTACACTATATCCATCCATCTATATCTACCTACACTATATCCATCCATCCATATCTACCTACACTATATCCATCCATCCATATCTACCTACACTATATCCATCCATATCTACCTACACTATATCCATCTATCTATATCTACCTACACTATATCCATCCATCTATATCTACCTACACTATATCCATCCATCCATATCTACCTACACTATATCCATCCATCTATATCTACCTACACTATATCCATCCATCTATATCTATTCATTCATATCTACCTATATCCTTCTGTCTCCATCCATCTATATCCTTCTATCTATCTACATCCATTCATTCATATCTACCTAAATCCTTCTATATCTATCCATCCATATATATCTATATCCTTCTGTCGCCATCCATCTATATCTACCTATATCCTTCTATCTATATCCATCTATATCTACCTATATCCTTCTATCTATATCCATCCATCTATATCTACCGATATCCTTCTATGTACATCACATTGCTGAGGTCACTGACCCAGCAATGATGTCACTGGACTGGGCTGATGATGACATCCAGATATCATGTAGCAATGCTTGAACAATTTTATATACATGCCATTCATTTTATACTTCTCTTCCGAAAAATAGACTTACCTCCGTCTGGAATGCGGCGTAGGCGTGGGTACAGTAATGGCTGCCCCCCACCCTCTCTAGGGAACGACGCTCACACAGGGCAAAGTCTTCGCCGAATGAAACTAATAGATACTTCTGAACGATCTTCACGGCCACCAGCATGCTGCTGTCAATGTGAGTCGCCAACAGCACCTGTAGGAGAGAGAGAGGGAGACGGTTAGTACATTCATCTTTTTCCATGTTCTGTAACTGCTAGGCCTGGTTCACACACGCTTTGCTGTTTGAAATGCATTTCTCATTCGGATCACACTTTAGACAGCAATACTGGGGGAACCACGCATGTTGTGCATGGATGGGTGGGGGGCGGTTGCAGCACAGCATCATTTATTCAAATGGGTCAAGTTCGGCCACAGAGCATGACAATGGGGTATCATTCCTGCCACCGCAGCGGCGAAGGAAAGCATTCGTATGCCCCCAGCAACAGGGGGAGTGTTTGAGAGGTGGGGGTTTTAAAGGAGGAGTGTGTGTGGCTGTCAGTGGGTAGAGAGGGGTTGGCTGCTACGGAAAGCCGATCGCCGCTTGCGCGACCCCGGGCAGCAGATGTCCCGGGTGCCTACGCTAGAGCACCCCTGTCTGGCCAGTTACTGGAGCTCAGTGCCGGAACTTGTTATGGCACTGGGCTTCGGGATTCAGCTGTACTCCCCTGATGGTGTTGCTTTTTTTTCCTCCCAGGGGATGGCTTTTTTGTCCCCCCCCCCGCAAGTTGTCCCCTAGGCCTGGGCCTTGTCAGCCTAGGCCAAAACACAGCACTGCCCCCCCCAGTGTCTATGGGCCCCTCACTATTAATCTCTGCTTACTTACCATCCCAAAGCGTCCTGATCCAAGTATCTCATGGAAGATGAAACTCTCCGGAGTCAAATTGGTCTCTTTGTGTCCTTTAGGGGCCGCTTTGTGTTCTGTAGGGCCCGCTACGCGTTCTGTAGGGCCCGCTACATGTTCTGACGTCCCGTCGTCTGCTAGAGAGAGAAGAAAGAGAAATAAAGTTTATTGCCCCGCCCACATACAGGTCTTATCACTGATTTCTACTGGTGATTGAAGTCTCCAATACAGAGAGAAGAGCTGACCCTGGAAGTTTACATTTACACAGGGAAATTATCATCCAATCACTGACTATACTTAGAGCAAGTCTATAGGTGTGTTCTAGGTCATTGTATGGGGGTTAAACTTTGAATACCATGCCTAGGAATGCGGGGGGAGGATATGGGGGGTTAAACATTCACTGCCATTCCCAGCATTGGGAGGGAGGTTAAACTTTAATAGCAATGTCCAGCTGGGACGTAATTGGGGGGTTGAGCTTTCATTGCCATAGCCAGCAATGAGGGAGGGGGGGCAGAATATGGCAGGGTTATACTTTCACAGACTTGACCAATAATATAGGGGGGTTAGACTTTCACTGCCATGCACAGCAATTGGAGGGGGGGGGTAGAAAGATTATGGGGAACTTTCCTTGTCATGCCAAGAAATGGTGGGGGGTGGGAAATTAGACTTTCTCTGCCATGCCCGGCAATGAAGAGGGGGAGGTATGGGGGAGTTAAACTTTCAGTGCAATCCCCAGCAATGGAGGAAGAAGTTTATGATTGGGCAAAATCTTCAGCTGCCTTTGCCAGCAATTGGGGGGGAGAGGGTATAAAAATATCAGTGCCATTGCCAGCAATGTGGGGGGAGATTATGGAGGGGGGTTAAAACTTTAAGTGCCATGCGTAGCAATGGGGGGATTATGGGGAGTCAAACTGTCACTGGGGAATGAGGTGGTTAAACTTTGACTGACATGGCCAGCAATGTAGGGGGAGATAATGGGGGGGTTAAACTTTCAGTGCCAAATCACAGAGTGAATGTCTCCTTCTCTGAGCCCAGTTCCTCTTTATTGATGAAGTTGGTGGAGGAATTCCTTGTTTTCCTCTCCTATGTACTATATGGAGATTCACAACTAATACTTACCTCCTCCGTCACTCCTCCTCCTCTTCCTCAGATGGCTCTCACATTCTTTGTCCTGGGACCATCTCCTCTTCTCTCCTTTCCTCTCTGCACAGCTCTGGAGATCCTCACTGGCTGTGTAACATTTGCTTTGCTTCCTGGGAGTCTGGCCTGTCTGCTCAGCAGAGCTCCCTTCTTCCTCCTCTCTGCTCCTTTTCCTGGGAGTCTGGCCTGTCTGCTCAGCAGAGCTCCCTTCTTCCTCCTCTCTGCTCCTCTTCCTGGGAGTCTGGTCTGCCTGCTCAGTGGAGCTCCCTTGTTCCTCCTCTCTGCTCCTCTTCCTGGGAGTCTGGTCTGCCTGCTCAGTGGAGCTCCCTTGTTCCTCCTCTCTGCTCCTCTTCCTGGGAACCTGGACTGTCTGCTCTGCAAACATCTCTAGTTCCTCGCTGGCGCTGTAATAGATTTCCTCGCTGCTCCTCTTCCTGGGAGTCTGGCCTGTCTGCTCAGCAGAGCTCCCTTGTTCCTCCTCTCTGCTACTCTTACAAAGTTATGCAAACTGTATGGATATAAAGTGAATTCAGCAGGCAGCTAAATATCGTTTTTTCCCGCTGGCGGCTTCCACCTAACTGGATTGGAGAGCGCAATCTAAGGATTTTCCACCAGAGGGCGTCTATCACATCCTCGCTTCACTGTCTTCGACCGTAGAGCGGCGTCTCAGACGTGTGACGTCACCACGTTCGGACGGAACAAGCGCCTGTTTCTCCAGATCTCATCACGCTGTGTCCCCGGCTGTGGGATTCATCGGATGATTCTGTCCCTCCCGCTCCGCGGTGACACATCGGATACGCGGACAGCCTGATGTCGGGCTCAGGCTCTAGCTGAAGTTTGAACGGCCATCTCTTCAATACCGCTACTCCGCTATCCCACCATCTGCCCCTAAGGTACTGTGAGTACTCCACCTAAAGGCATGTTTATCGAATCCGGGAGGTTTGAGCCCATGAATTGGTTGTTAGCTGCCTGCTGAATTCACTTCATATCCATACAGTTTGCATAACTTTGTATACAAGTTCATATGGACTTTTTAAATGTTTGGAGCTGATCGCTAATAAATGGATTTTCTTCCTAAATATTTTACTGGAAATTTTTACTCTTTCCCTATATTATTGGGTCTACTATGAATTGCAGATGTTCGTGAGCGCGGATCTTTGGTGTATTTTCTGTATTTTTGGTACTTCCGGGTACCACCATTCCCGCAGCACCGGACTATCTTCTGCATACCCTATATATGAGCTACTATTCTTACTTTAGGGTTACTATTATCCTCATCTAGCGCCAGTGATTTTTTTGTGTACTTGTACATCAGAGATCCCCCATCACATCAGAGATCCCCCATCACATCAGAGATCCCCCATCACATCAGAGGACCCCCATCACATCAGAGATCCCACATCACATCAGAGGACCCTCCATCACATCAGAGATCCCCCATCACATCAGAGATCCCCATCACATCAGAGATACCCCATCACATCAGAGATCCCCCATCACATCAGAGATACCCCATCACATCAGAGATCCCCCATCACATCAGAGATCCCCCATCACATCAGAGGTCCTCTATCACATCAGAGATACCCCATCACATCAGAGATACCCCATCACATCAGAGATACCCCATCACATCAGAGATCCCCCATCACATCAGAGATCCCCCATCACATCAGAGGACCCCCATCACATCAGAGATCCCCCATCACATCAGAGGACCCTCCATCACATCAGAGATCCCCCATCACATCAGAGGACCCCCATCACATCAGAGATCCCACATCACATCAGAGGACCCTCCATCACATCAGAGATCCCCCATCACATCAGAGATCCCCATCACATCAGAGATACCCCATCACATCAGAGATCCCCCATCACATCAGAGATACCCCATCACATCAGAGATACCCCATCACATCAGAGGACCCTCCATCACATCAGAGGACACCCCCATCACATCAGAGATCCCCATCACATCAGAGATCCCCCATCACATCAGAGATCCCCCATCACATCAGAGGTCCTCTATCACATCAGAGATACCCCATCACATCAGAGATACCCCATCACATCAGAGATCCCCCATCACATCAGAGGCCCCTCCATTACATGAGAGGACCCCCCCATCACATCAGAGATCCCCATCACATCAGAGATACCCCATCACATCAGAGGACCCTCCATCACATCAGAGTACCCCCCATCACATCAGAGGACCCCCCTTATCACATCAGAGATACCCCATCACATCAGAGATCTCCATCACATCAGAGGACCCCCCCATCACATCAGAGGTCCTCCGTCACATCAAAGGCTCTCTCCATCACACCAGAGGTCCCCCCATTACATCAGAGAACCCCTCATCACATCAAAGATCCCCCATCACATCCAGGGGAGGGCTGGCAGCCTTAGACCTGGGGGGCAAGTCCAGTCAAGTGGCCCTTTGAACCACCGAATAAGCTCACCAGCACCAGTGCCCATCAGCCCAACCTCACCAGTGCCCATCAGTGCAGCCTCACCAGTAGGTTACTGGGTGGGCACAGGCCTGGGGCAGGGTAAATAGGGTGTATGTGGGGGTATATGGGATGTGGGGTTCAGCTGCGGGTGTCAGGGTCTCTCACCTCAGCGATGGCAGCTGCCTGTGCCAATGCCAGCTCAGCAGGTCCTTGCAGGGCCTCCTCCAATCTGAGTGTGTGAAGTGATGCTCCTGTACTGGGGTCAAGTAAACTTACAGCCCGAGCCAGTCACAAGGGTCCCAACTCCCTGGTGCACCTTGCTGCTCAGGGGTGGACTGACAACACCCAGGGACTCCAGACCAAGACTGAGCGGGGACGTGTCAGCTGGGATGATTGACATCACTAACTCAGGCAATGACACCTCTGTGGATCTATGACAGGTGAGTTTAAGACTCGGAGGAGGGGAGCTGATATCTCTCTGGATTTGACAGGTGAGTATAAGACTCAGAGGAGGGAATGGAGGGGAGCTGATATACTCACCTGTCATAGATCCAATGAGATATCAGTTCCTCTCCATCCCCTCCTCCAAGTCTTATACTCACCTGTCAGATCCATAGAGATATCGGCTCCCCTCCAGCCCCTTCTCCAAGTCCTATACTCGCCTGTCATAGCCCCTCCCCCCCTCCGAGTCTCATCTCTCTGAATGTATGACAGGTGAGTATATCGGCTCCCCTCCATCCCCTCCTCCGAGTCTTATACTCACCTGTCATAGATCCAGAGAGATATCCGCTCCCCTCCATCCCCTCCTCCGAGTCTTATATTCACTAATCCTCGGATGTTTTTTCACCTTAATGTATAGAATATATTAAGGTAAAAAAACATTTACCTTTACAACCCCTTTAACCACTTAAGACCCGGACCATTACGCAGGTAAAGGACCTGGCCCCTTTTTGCGATATGGCACTGCATCGCTTTAACTCACAATTGCGCGGTCGTGCGACGTGGCTCCCAAACAAAATTGGCGTCCTTTTTTCCCCACAAATAGAGCTTTCTTTTGGTGGAATTTGATCACCTCTGCGGTTTTCATTTTTTGCGCTATAAAAAAAAATAGAGCGACAATTTTGAAAAAAATTCAATGGGCCAGATTCAAGAAGCACTTGCGCCCGCGCAACCATAGGTTGCGCGGCGCAAGGGCTTACTTGCTCCGGTGTAACGAGTGCTCCTGATTCAGGAACCTCGTTACACCGACTGCAGCCTAGGATGTGACAGACATAAGCCTCCTTATGCCTTCACATCCCAGGCTGCATTCTTGCGTTGGCCGCTAGGGGGCACGGCCATTGTGATCGGCGTATAGTATGCAAATTGCATACTACTACCGATTCACAAAAGTTGCGCGGGCCCTGCGCACGCAAGGTACGGAGTTTCCGTACGGCTACTTTAGCATAAGGCTGCTCCTGCTAATAGCAGGCGCAACCAATGCTAAAGTATAGCTGCGCAAGAAAAGAGACAAGACACTATGGTGGAGAGAATGTGGCTGCTCACCCCAATAAAAATGATGAAAAGAATTTTCCCAAATGGGGTTATTGCGCAGCTCAAAAGGAAAGAGGTAATACCATGTAATAAAAAAGTTGTATTTATTCACATGTTAAAAAGTGGACAAAAATTGGGTAGCATAAATGGATGGAGCATGAGTTGTATCAAGTACACAAACAGCGTTTACATAAATGTATAACATGCAGTACACAAACAATGTTTATACAGTCAAAAATGTGCATTGTAGTAAAAACAATCTAACGAACGTTTCGACCTTTGAAGGTCTTCTTCAGAGAGTTTGTGTGGCTGGAAAGGAACATATAGTGGTTAGACATCTCATGATCATAGTTTAGGTAATAAGAGATACATTGTTGGTTTTACAAAAAGCCCTTTGGCTAGAGGAGCAGTGTGCAAAAGGATGTAATGAAAGCAAAAAGTCAAAAAATTAAGCAAATTTGTGTGCAACATTGCAAACAAAAGTATCTTAAATACATTTCTTAATTTTTAATTTTTAGTTTTTAATTATTAATTCCTTTACCTTGATGATGTGTCTCAATGATGTGCTGCAGTCCAAACGGCAGCATCAGGCGGTCTAATAAGGATAGCTTCCATCCCAGGCAGAAAAAACAGCTGTCCACATACTGTGAAACACCCCGCTCAACACCACAAGAGGTCACCCCCAAAAATTATGGGGCCAAGATGGAATGACCATATAGGAACCAGGAGGGGTAGGGGAACGTCGGTGGAACGAGGAGGTTTAATAAAGAAGCCTGTAAACAGAATAGTAAAATTGATATTCTGGATGTCTACATACATATGTAGTGGCACAAGTTATTAAAAAGTTATTGGGGCTCTGAGGTCAGAGCCCCAATAACTTTTTAATAACTTGTGCCACTACTACTCCCACCGACTCACCGGATCAATCCGTCCGAATCAATCCCCCGCATGCGTCGTAATGATTCGACGCATGCGTGGAATTCCATATATGACAGCGTCGCGCACGTCGCCGCGTCATCATCGCGGCGACGGCGCGACACTTCATCGCGATGGGATTTCAGCGCGGATTTCGATCCGATGGTGAGTACACTCCATCGGATCAAAATCCTTGAGAGGATTTATCCGCGGAAACGGTCCGGTGGACCGTATCCGCGGATAAATCCTCTCGTGTGTATGGGGCCTTACGTTACACCTCCGCAACTTTGACAGGCTGCCAGCTGCTTTAGATGGCCATTAAATTGTCTATCCGATAGACCTAATAGCGCAGGCCAATGGCCAACTGAAGGAGCACACATGGTAGGCTGACAACGCAGCTTAGCATCCTCAGTCTGAAACAAGAAACGCTATAACTGGCAAGATCTCAAGGTAAGAACCTTTTCAATAAAAAAAAAAACACATACCAGTGAAGACGTCTCAAAACATTTAATAAAGTTTCACGGTTCCTGAAGGAGGAACAACACAAAATAGGGGGGGGGGAGGTTGCCTTTACTGATTCAGAACTTCCTGGATCCTCTTTTGAAAACTTTTTGCGAACTCCAAGAATTTGTCTTTGACCTCGGCCCCATTTCTGTTGCTTTCTTCAGTCTTTGCACAGCCGCGTTGCCAGTGGTGAACCAATTTGGCTTTAATCTCAGGGTTCCTCCCAAGGTCATCAAATTTTTGATGGAGCTTCAAAGTAGGCTTCATCTTTGGCACTTTGGTGACAGTACGTGGCCTTGTAGATCTGGGCTCCTGCCATGCTAAATGTGGTTCCTGGGATTCAGTTTTGGTCACGGCATTCTGAGTCACCTTGATACCCTTCTGGACGCAATTCATATCTGTGACAATTAACTGGTCCATAGGAAGTGTGATCTGCTCAGGTGACATGTCGTTTTGCACCTGGAGGATCATTTCAGCCACGGACAGTTTGCGTTTTTGCAATTTTAGGACACACACAGGAGGATCAAGACTGATTATCTTGGTAATTCCAATGGCTGAGATGGAAGATATCGACAGGGGCTGCTCTTTGCTTGGGGTTCTAATGGATCGCTTGAACTTCACAGATCTAGGGCTAGTTTTGGAGTAAGATTTTGGTCTTAATGCTTCTTCTTTGCCTTCAATTACAATTGGCGGATTGGGCTTGTGGCCTGTGAAGGAATCTTTTCCCACACCAAGAGGTTCAACAAGATCCATAAGTTGTAGTTTTGATTTAGACGAAATCTGAGCTGGTGGAGAGCTAGGAAGAGCCTCTGAGATTCCAAGACGTCCCTGGGAGAAATGTAGACTAGGCAGCACCACCTCCTTTTCTGTAGAAGTCAAGACTAAAGTGTCCTTTCCATTCTGAATTTCCAAGCTCTTACGTCCTTCATATTCTTTGTTGTCCGGGGATTCTGTCTTTAATGCTTCCACTTGGTCCTCAGTAACAACTGGCAGACTGGGCTCGTCCCATGTGCTAGTATCCTCCTCCATTTCATGGTCACCAAGAGATTCAGCAAAATACATAGGTGGTAGTATTGATTTGGACAAAATCTGAACCAGTGGAAGGCCATTAAGAGACTCTGAGATTCCAAAAAGTCCCTGAGAGAAATGTAGACTAGGCAGCACCACCACCTTTTCTGTAGAAGTCAAGACTAAAGTGTCCTTTCCATTCTGAATTTCCAAGCACCTAAGTCCTTCTTGTTCTTTGTTGTCCAGGGATTCTAGCTGTAATGCTCCTACTTGGTCCTCAGTTACAACTGGAGGGTTAGGCTTGTGCCTTGTGTGAGTATCCTCCTCCATTTTATGGTCATCAAGAGGTTCAACAGAATCCATTGGTGGAAGTATTGATCCACGATAAATCTGAATTGGTTGACGGAAATAAAGAGACTCTGAGCTTCCAAGATGTTCCTGAGAAAAAGGTGGACTAGGCTGCACATCCGCCATCTTTACAGGAGTCAAGATTAAAGTGTCCTTTCCGTTCTGAAAGTCCTTATGTCCATCGTGTTCGAAACTGTTTTGATCAACTGTTGTGCTGGCCAACTCTCTAACTAAACCTTTGGCTTTTCTCTTGCAAGGGAGACTTTTCAAGAGTGCCAGAACCATCAAGACAGCGGTCAGGATAAGGAGGAGCTGGTTCTCCTTAATGTAGTCCATCAAGCAATATACTAAGCTGCTCTCCATTCTCAGCAGGCTGTAAAGTAAAAAGGAATATTTAAGAAAACTGTATCATTCTAGTATCGGGATCTATTGTGGGTATGGAGGCCAGTGCCTCTATACAAGGGGGTGACCTTCAAGGAAGCTAAGGAAGATATGGAAGCCATCACTGTTGATCTCCCCTGAGAATGCTACTTGCCTATCTGTCATCCCGAACCTCTGCCTTCAACACTTTGGGCCAGATTCTCTAAGATCCCGTGGCGGCGTCGCGTAAGCTATTTACACTACGCCGCCCCAACTTACAGGAGCAAGTGCTGTATTCCCCAAACACTTGCTCCGTAGTTTGCGGCGGCGTAGTGTAAAAGGCCCGGCGTATCCCCGCGTAATTCAAAGGGGGCGGCTTGTATTTAAATTAAGCGCGCCCCCATGCCGATCGAACTGCGCATGTGCCGGGCTTAAAATAGCCCAGTGCGCATGCTCCAGTTCTCGACGGAAAACGTCAATGACGCCGACGTGTGCATCATTGACGTAATGTCGTATTCAAGAACGACTTAGGAAAACAACGTACCCGACGGGAAAAGACGACGCGGACCCGACGCCATACTTAACATGGCATACGGCGGACTGGCGTAAGGTTACCCCTCATATAGCAGGGGTAACCTTACGCTTACGCAAACGACGTAAGCGACGGCTACGCAATGAAAATTCATTCGGGAATCAGAATTAGACCTGAACGTAAACGCCACCTAGCGGTCGGCGTTGTATTGCATTTAGGATCCGACGGTGTAATTGATTTACACCAGTCGGATCCTCGCCTAAATCCGTCGTATCTTGTTTTGTGAATACAAAACAATGATACGACGGCGGGAAATTCGAATTACGCCGGTGTATCAGTAGATACTCCGGTGTAACTCTTCTGAGAATCTGGCCCTTTCTGATCTACTGAATCTTAATCTGGAATATTCACAGAGTCTGTGTCAGAAAAGTGTTCACCCGTTGGTGGTGCTGTCGGTCTCTTGGATCGCAGTACCAGTGTCCACCAGCTGGTGTCTTCCAACACTCAGGATCTGTAGTGAGAGGACTCACCTGCTGGTGGCACTGTTGGATCCTTGCGCCGTAGTACCGGTGTCCACCAGCGGGTGTATCCTATTGCCCGAGGGCCCAATAATCTCCTATTGCCCAGGGGCCCCATAATCTCCTATTGCCCGAGGGCCCCATAATCTCCTATTGCTCGGGGGCCCCATAATCTCCTATTGCCGGGGGCCCCATAATCTCCTATTGCCCGAGGGCCCCATGAGTTGTCAGTCTGCCCCTGAGGGGCACTGTGATATAAAGGGGGCTGTACTGTAAAGGGGCACTGTAATGATTACAGTGCCCCTTTACAGTGTAGCCCCTTTATATTACAGTGCCCCTAACAATCACAGCCCCCATCACAGTGCACCTTGCGGTCCTGCCCCCCCTCCATTTTTTCTCTAATCACAGTGCCCCCTTTTACTCTCTGGCTCCCATGCACAGCCCTACCTTCAGAAGACACATGCAGCATTCAACCTGTGTGTCCTCTCCCGCCCCGTTGACGATGTCATCCTATCAGCAGGGCAGGGGGCGGGAGGAGCTGCAGATCTGGATCATATTAACAAGCGGGTGATTACCCCTCTCTGTGCAGATCTCCAGCTCTCCCCATACCCTGCTCTTATGATAGGATGACATTGTTGGCGGGGGGGCAAAGTTAGTAGAGGAGACACAAGCAGGGCTGCATGGCGGGAGGTGAGCGGCGACCGCAGTCTGTGTTAGCCCTATCCTGAGCAAAGTTGCGCTGACCTCCCGCTGTATGGCCCAGTCATCAACAGGCCATGGACCGGTACCGGTCCGTGGCCCGGAGGTTGGAGACCCTTAGATTAGGCAGCTCTTGTTAGGACATGCGGCCCAGCAGCCCTGGTCCACCAGGCAAATGTCCGGTGTGCCCTATGGCCAGTCCGGGCCTGCTGTGAACCCACTCGCGGGACCCCCATGGCATCAGCTGCCTCTGTTGAAGTGTGTGAACCCTTCGTTGAAATGACCCGCAAGAACAAAGATAATAAAGTGGCCTCACACCATCCACATGGCGGCCTAAGCAGAACTATCCCACACATCAAGCATGGGAATAGGGCTAAGGACACTGCGGCAACGTTAAGTTAGAGAAATTCTCTGGTAGGGATAAAGGAGGCACAGAGATGACTTACCCCCCTCTGGTGGACCATATTCACAGTGGCAGATCTTTCTAGAGCGATAGAGGAAAGGCATCTGACTGTGCCATCCTGGAAACCATAAGTCACATCATGACAGAGAGGAAGAGGGACACAGTCCACCCTCTTTCCTCAGCAGCGGAGCGCTCAGACTAAGGAAAGTTCTGTCTCTGGCCCTTTTCCGCCCTATGCAGGCTGGAGAGAGGAGAAAGCCGAATCCTCTCTACAGCAACAGCTCTTGGCTGCTGCTCCTTCTGACAGGAGTGACACTGCAGTCACTCCTGTCAGTAAGGAGCGGGATGAGAGACCAACTGGGGGGCCCCACCCTCAACACCCTCAACACAGCACCCGGGGTAGATGCCTTCAATAGATGACTTCAATAGATGAGTTGGGCAGTCGGCACCACCTGTCAGACTCAGTGGGCCAGATTCAGGTACCGCTGCGCACTTCTTACGGAGGCGCAGCGTCCCGTTTTTGCCCTGCGCCCCCGCAAATTATTTGCGCTACGCTTCATTCACGAAGCAGTAGCCACGTAATTTGCGTGGGCGCTCCTCAAAAATGCCTGGCGTAAGGGCGCGTAATTTAAATGATCCCGTAGGGGGCGTGGATCATTTAAATTAGGCGCGTTCCCGCGCCGAACGTATTGCGCATGCTCCGTCGGGAAACTTTCCCGACGTGCATTGCGGCAAATGATGTCGCAAGGACGTCATTTGCTTCAAAGTGAACGTGAATGGCGTCCAGCGCCATTCACGAATCACTTCCGCAAACTACATAAATTTGAAATTTCGCAACGCGGGAACGACGGGTATACGTAACATTGGCTGCCCCTGCTATTAGCAGGGGCAGCCTTACGCGAAAACCGCCGTACGGAAACAACGTAAACTGCGTACGCAGGGCTCGCGTAACGTTGTGAATCGGCGTTAGTATGCAATTTGCATACTATACACTAAGCACAACGGGAACGCCACCTAGCGGGCATCGTAAGAATGCAGCCTAAGATATGCGGGCATAAGAGCCTTATGCCGCGCATATCTTAGGCTGCAGTCGGCGTAACGAGGTTCCTGAATCAGGAGCATTCGAAACGCCGGTGCAAGTAAGCAATTGCGCTGCGTAACTATGGTTACACAGGCGCAATTGCTTCTTGAATCTGGGCCAGCGTTTTGAGTTAAAATAAAAGCAGCTTTACCTACTCACCTGAGCGGCTGCCATATTGGTTTGGAGGTGGAAAATCAAGGGGTGGTAAGAATGTGAGTCATCACCCCGAATGGGTTGTTTCTGGAGACATTTCTGCCTGCCAGATGCGACAGGTGGTAACATTTTCACCTTGCCATAAAGTGCACTAAAGTAGCCAATAGCCATTTTGATTTGTGGCCTGAAACCATAAAACCACATATCAAATGCTTCTCAACTGCCCAAGTAAACAAGGTCTGATGGAGCAGGCTTTCCCCACCCCCTCCTTACAGCATTGTCCAGGACTCTGCAGACAGAATGTCTGTCCACTCCCCTCTCACCTACCTGACCTTGGGTTGCCCACACCTATCCATCTCCTTTAGTTCGGGACACTACAGGGACCCCCAGTGTACATGCAAATCGAGCTGCCGGGGCAAGGGGGTCCAATGTGAATGTGCAGAGACTCCAGTGGTGGTTGGTTGCCAGGGTAACAGGGAGGGTAGTTGCCAGGGTGAAGGGGTGGTAGATTGCCAGGGTGATGGGTGGCTGTTTGCCAGGATGAAGGGATGGTTGCTTGTCAGGGTGATTGGTGGTTGCTTGCCAGAGTGAGGGGTAGTTGGTTGCCAGGGTGACAGGGAGGGTAGTTGCCAGGGTGAAGGATTGGTAGCTTGCCAGGGTGATAGGTGGTTATTTGCCAGGATGAGGGGTGGTTTGTTGTCAGGGTGAGGGAGTGGTTGGTTGCCAGGGTGAGGGGTAATTGGTTGCCGAGGTGACGGGGTGGTTGGTTGCCAGGGTGAGGGAGTGGTTGGTTGCCAGGGTGACAGGGAGGGTGGTTGCCAGGGTGAGGGGGTGGTTGGTTGCCAGGGTGAGGGGTGGTTGATTGCCAGGTTGAGGGCGTAGTTGGTTGCCAGGGTGAAGGTGAGAGTGGTTGCCAGGCTGAGGGGGTTATTGTTTGCAAGGGTGATGGGGTGGTTGGTTGCCAGGGTGAGGGAGTGGTTGGTTGCCAGGGTGACGGGGAGGGTGGTTGCCAGGGTGAGGGGGAGGTTGGTTGCCAGGGTGAGGTTGGTTGCCAGGGTGAGGGGTGGTTGGGTGGTTGCCAGGGTGAGGGGGTGGTTGGTTGCCAGGGTGAGGGGTGGTTGATTGCCAGGTTGAGGGTGTAGTTGGTTGCCAAGGTGAAGGTGAGAGTGGTTGCCAGGCTGAGGGGGTGATTGTTTGCAAGGGTGACGGGCTGGTTGGTTGCCAGGGTGAGGGAGTGGTTGGTTGCCAGGGTGACGGGGAGGGTGGTTGCCAGGGTGAGGGGGAGGTTGGTTGCCAGGGTGAGGGGTGGTTGGTTGCCAGGGTCATGGGGAGGTTGGTTGCTAGGGTGAGGGGTGTTTGATTGCCAGGTTAAGGGCGTAGTTGGTTGCCAGGGTAAGGGTGAGAGTGGTTGCCTGGCTGAGGGGGTGGTTGGTTTCCAGTGTAAAGGGTGGTTGGGTGCAAGGGTGACGGGGAGGTTGTTGCCAGGGTGAGGGGGACGTTGGTTGCCAGGGTGACAGCTGACAAGTATGTTTGTAACTATTGTGACCACGTGTCCTGGATTGCCCGGGACAGTCCCGCATTTTGCAGGTCAGTCCCGGGCACATTCATTTCAGGACAATACAGTGTCCCGGAATGAAACTGACACAGCCCCCCAGGCCAATCTGATGCCCCCAAAAAAGGCCGCCACATCACCGCTTTACTCACTGACAGTACTTGTCCTGGCATGGAATGCCTGGAGGAGCACAATCCCCGCCCCCTGCTTGTGATTGGAGAAATTTATAAATCCCGCCTCTTGTGTCCAATCACTGTGCTGTGATTCGTTACAGCACAAGCTGATTTTTGGGAAGGGGGGGTGTCCCTGAATGGTAGTTTGGAAATGTGGTCACCCTACTTGTAATGAGAGTCAGGACAAAGGTCAGGACAAAGTGCCAACCCCCGGGGAGGGGGTGGGGTGTATATGGGGGACAGTGTAAAGGCGACCCCTGCAAGGCTCGGGTGCCCTCTGCCGACCCAATGGGGCCCGGGTCTGGTCCGGTAGGATTGCCTGTGTCCCTGGCGCTGACACCTCACAGTCCACTAAAATGATATATACATATCATGTCCCTGGATGTATGTATGACGCCTTTGTCAGTATTTTGTTCATATATATTGATTTATTTGGTTTAATTTTGCACTCTTGGTCTTTTTGGGGCCCTCTATGGATTTATGACATATTATTATTCAGCATTTCATTTACATATGGAAATCTGGGCCTGCCATCAAATATTCCTTCCATCACTGCCTCATAAACCTCTCTATGGCTAAATATAACAAAAAAAACGTAATCCATGTTTCTACACCCTACATAGACGTGGCATAAGAGTACAAAGATGGCGGAGGAGTCCCCGCCCCTTACAGGACGAAACTCTTTTTGGAAGACATTTTTCCGAAGACCAAAAAAAATAGGAGAGAATGGCTCCGCCCCTCAGAGACAGACAAAGGGAGCTCACCACTTGGTTCCCTCTAGTCCTGAGAAGCGGCTGCATTGATTGGGCGACGGTGTAGTAAAAAATCCTCGGACCCATGTAGAAATCGGACCGCGTCACTTCCGGTGCTCGTACGTCAGGAGCACAGCTGATCGCGGGTCCACGGCGCATGCGCAGATGCTTTTTCTTAGGTCCGTGATTATCCTAGACTGGGGTAGGCGGGCAGAGGCGGATCAAGCTAAATTCAGAGACTCGGGTGGGCGGGGCGGAGGCGGTGCAAGAGTTTTAATGACATTATCGGCAGCACCGCCTCCAGCCCCGTGTAAACACACAGTAGCCTGCTTGTTCCCGAGGTCGAGAAAAAATATAGAGACCCCCGCCCCCTAGCCTGCTCTGCTGAAGTGCCCGTCATACGCAGCAGTTGTGCCCACCATATGCAGTCACTTGTGCCCATCATACGCAGCCAGTGTGCCCACCATATGCAGCTACTTGTGCCCGTCATACCCAGCCAGTGTGCCCACCATATGCAGTCACTTGTGCCCACCATATGCAGCTACTTGTGCCCATCATACCCAGCCAGTGTGCCCACCATATGCAGCTACTTGTGCCCATCATACCCAGCCAGTGTGCCCACCATATGCAGCTACTTGTGCCCATCATACACAGCCATTGTGCCCACTATTTGCAGCCACTTGTGCCCGTCATACGCAGCCATTGTGCCCACCATATGCAGCTACTTGTGCCTGTCATACCCAGCCAGTGTGCCCACCATATGCAGTCACTTGTGCCCATCATACGCAGAGCCCAGCCCAGAGCTCAGAGCCTTGGCTGGGCTCTGAGGAAGAGGCCCCTGACGCCTCGAAACGCGTAAGCCAGCAGTGACGCACCTCAAAACCCCCCCTACATTCCGGAGTGTGGTTCGAGGGGTATCTATTTTATCGTTTATGACAAGCCTTTTATCATCATTTGTTTGTGAGTAGTTTTTAATACCTTTTTTATTCAATAAATTGTCAAATGGTAGTACACAAGGCTGGTGCACCTTTCTTTCTCCCTTTTTGTTTTCTGCCAGGATCCCCCCATCCATGAAGGGCAGCAAGGCCTCTGTTACCACTGTTTTTGACATTCGAGGACATCTGTATGCAGACAATTGACTAATCGCTGAGTATCCCACTCGTGCGCAGGAGTCTGAGTTTTTTGTTTGGAGAGAAGGGTGTCCCCGTCCTCCGGGGAGAGAATGGTGTCCTCCTCCTCCGGGGGGAGAGAATGGTGTCCTCCTCCTCCGGGGGGAGAGAATGGTGTCCTCCTCCTCCGGGGGGAGAGAATGGTGTCCTCCTCCTCTGGGGGGAGAGAATGGTGTCCTCCTCCTCCGGGGGGAGAGAATGGTGTCCTCCTCCTCCGGGGGGAGAGAATGGTGTCCTCCTCCTCCGGGGGGAGAGAATGGTGTCCTCGTCCTCCGGGGAGAGAATGGTGTCCCCGTCCTCCGGGGGGAGAGAATGGTTTCCTTGTCCTCCGGGGGGAGAGAATGGTGTCCTCGTCCTCCGGGGGGAGAGAATGGTGTCCTCGTCCTCCGGGGGAGAGAATGGTGTCCCCGTCCTCCGGGGAAGAGAATGGTGTCCTCGTCCTCCGGGGGAGAGAATGGTGTCCCCGTCCTCCGGGGGGAGAGAAGGGTGTCCCCGTCCTCCGGGGGGAGAGAATGGTGTCCTCCTCCTCCGGGGGGAGAGAATGGTGTCCTCCTCCTCCGGGGGGAGAGAATGGTGTCCTCCTCCTCCGGGGGGAGAGAATGGTGTCCTCGTCCTCCGGGGAGAGAATGGTGTCCCCGTCCTCCGGGGGGAGAGAATGGTGTCCTTGTCCTCCGGGGGGAGAGAATGGTGTCCTCGTCCTCCGGGGGGAGAGAATGGTGTCCTCGTCCTCCGGGGGAGAGAATGGTGTCCTCCTCCTCCGGGGGGAGAGAATGGTGTCCTCGTCCTCCGGGGGGAGAGAATGGTGTCCCCGTCCTCCGGGGGAGAGAATGGTGTCCCCGTCCTCCGGGGGGAGAGAATGGTGTCCTTGTCCTCCGGGGGGAGAGAATGGTGTCCTCGTCCTCCGGGGGGAGAGAATGGTGTCCTCGTCCTCCGGGGGAGAGAATGGTGTCCTCCTCCTCCGGGGGGAGAGAATGGTGTCCTCCTCCTCCGGGGGGAGAGAATGGTGTCCTCGTCCTCCGGGGGGAGAGAATGGTGTCCTCGTCCTCCGGGGGGAGAGAATGGTGTCCTCGTCCTCCGGGGGGAGAGAATGGTGTCCTCCTCCTCCGGGGGGAGAGAATGGTGTCCTCCTCCTCCGGGGGGAGAGAAGGTGTCCTCGTCCTCCGGGGGGAGAGAATGGTGTCCTCGTCCTCCGGGGGGAGAGAATGGTGTCCCCGTCCTCCAGGGAAGAGAATGGTGTCCTCGTCCTCCAGGGAAGAGAATGGTGTCCTCGTCCTCCGGTGGAGAGAATGGTGTCCCCGTCCTCCAGGGAAGAGAATGGTGTCCTCGTCCTCCGGTGGAGAGAATGGTGTCCCCGTCCTCCAGGGGGGAGAGAAGGGTGTCCCCGTCCTCCGGGGGGAGAGAATGGTGTCCTAGTCCTCCGGGGGAGAGAAGGGTGTCCCCGTCCTCCGGGGGAGAGAAGGGTGTCTGTCCCCGTCCTAAGGGGAGAAGGGTGTCACCCTCTCCTCCTCCAACCACCCAAGGATCAGCTCTTCCAATTTTGGCCAACACTGGGGCCCATCTCCTTTTCCTTCAAACAGCCAGGGGCCCACTCCTTCTCTGCCAACCACCCAGGTTCTCTCTACTTCTCCCCCGGCCACCCAGGGGCCCTCTTCTTCACCAAATGGCCACCCAGGGGCCCTCTTCTTCACCAAATGGCCACCCAGGGGCCCTCTCCTCCTCCAAACACCCAGGTGCCCTCTCCTTCTCCCATGGACACCCAGGGGCCCTCTCCCTAAGCCACCAGAGACCCCAAAGCGGGACACACATGCGCTCTGCCCTCCCGTGACCTTACACTCACCGTCCTGGGATGCCATGATGATGGTGTACAAGTCTCCAGAGTGATTAGTAGGGTGCGGGTCCTCGGGCCAGCCCTGAACGTCTTGGGAGTGGGTGGACATGGCCTTCTGGCTTAGTTCGCCTGCTCTCATGGGGTCTCCCTTCGGGGGAGCCCCACCTAGTACTGGGAGGGTTCTGTTTCGGCAGTCCCTCCGAGGAAGTTGGGTCCGTGTCGGCTTCGGTTGCTCGGACCACAGTACCTCAGTCCCCGTCTGGAGCCTAACGCCCCGGGGGATCAGGGTTTGGGTCCCTCTTTACAGGAGGACCACTTGACGTTGCACCCGTCTGCACGTTTTTGTGAACACTCTTTATGTGTGTGCACATTTTTTCTGCACCGGGTGGAGTTTTTTGGGTGTGTTCACACGCCATAGGCTTTTTTAAAAAAAAAAACAAGTCTCCAGTGTGAGGGCTATAGGTAAACTCGCACTCAGCTTCTTTGGCCCGATTGGAGGAAAAGCAGCGGAGGCGATCCAGACCCCAGCACTTGACAGAGATCAAAGATCAGTGGTGTCCCCTGCATGGTTGCATGGTGGGCCCACAATGCATGGGCACCGCCCC